>NW_005841859.1:2043007-2048334 GCF_000455745.1 Alligator sinensis | reverse complement strand
AGCCATCCCTGCTACAGACCCCAAAGCAGTAGGGTCCCAATCTCATTTTCACATGTCGTTGAAGCTGCCTGATCCTTCTGCTTGTGGTGGTTGGGTGGTTGTGCCTCTAATAATAAACATCTGTCCATTGCTGGGTGAGGCAGGGGCAGAGCCATTGCACAAAGGGGCAGTGAATAGAACAGCTGGGCTGTCAATTCCATGCCCAGTGTGAAGTGAATTAGCCTAGTAATTGTTAATTGTTTTTCAATCTCTGTGCTGCACCCTCTTGTTTTCTGCAGGTCCTTTAACAGAATCTGATGAAGAGTCACAGCTCAGGAAAGCTTGTGCTTTGTCTATCTGCCTATCTACTTTGCCTAGCCTATAATGTGCAAATCAGCCTGCCTTCTACTGCACTCTTTCAGGTGGCCCTGCCCCACAGGTTCCACCCTGCACACACATCTCTATTCAGTTGCTGATGATAAAAGGTGCTTGAGCAGCTTTCTAGGGAAAGTCCTCTTAAAAACACAATGAGAGGAAGAAACTGGGAAGTCCCAAAGCAATCAGCCCAAGATGAAGAAGTATGGGTCCCCCAACCCTTTCTACCCACGCATGCCTGATCATCACCCACCCCCAGTCTGGGTACTACCACACAGTGTTGGTAATATGCAAGAAGTACAGGGATGGGCTGTTCAGGTGAAGCATACAGGGAAACTGAGACATGGGCCATGGGTTGGGTAGAGAGCAGCGGTGGCAGTCTAGAAGCAGGGAACAAGAAAGTCCCTCACAACAGCTGGTGCCCCTTCCAGCCCCACCACTCAGTTGACTTGAGATCCCACTACTTAGGGTTCATGGCAGGGAGGTGAAATTGGCCCCTTGCACTCCAATCTCCTCCACCCCTTTGGCCTTCTACCATGTTCCCACTTCAAATCACCCTGGGCCAAATGGGGTCCATTTTACCAAAATCTATGTGGTGGACACCTGTGCACCCCCAGCCCCACACACAGGTTTTGGTAAATGGTAACAATGTTCTTTATTAAATCCAATTAGTCTTTTTCAATTCAATGTTTTTGAGGAGGAGGAGCAGAAAACTGCAATTGCGGGCAATGACATCTTTCTCTTTCTTGGCATCCAACTAATCCAGGTCTTCCTCTCTCTCTCAGGGAATCCTGGGGTAACTCTGGGCATTGACTCCTGGAAGGCTTGATGATCTGGGTACTCTACCACCCCAGTGACATTTTGGCAGCAGTGCAATCCCTAGAAGTGGCAGTTCCACTTAGAACCCTTAACAGCATGTGTGGACACTTCTGTCAAGGGACATTTGTAAATCAGTTCCCAATCAGTGACATTCTTGAAATGGTTCAATTATTATGTCTCTATCCTGGGGGTGACTGTTACTTCTGTTACTTTCTGAATGCCCAAAGTGAGACATCTTAGTCCTGATTTACAATTGTGATTTTTCAGCAAGTCTACAAGTGAAGTCAGTGAGAACTGCACATTGAACATACAAAGTGCTCTATAACCCAGTGAAATCTAAAAGCTAGGCCTCTAGGTATCTCAGGGTGGGCAGCTAAAAGTAGTTGACACTTTTAGTAATTTTAGCCTTTATTTTCTTTGTGCCTTAGTTCCTCATCTGTAAAATAGGGTAAATAATATCACCTCATCTCACAGAGGTTAGGCTGAAAATAAATTGTGTGTGTGAAGCACTCTGATACTGCAGTCACATGGGTCATGGGAAAAAAAACCATGGAATTAATCATTCTCTGTTCAGTGAACTGTTTGGATAGTCTGCGGTAAATACAACATGAGAGCATGTATTAAATGGATAAAAAAATTAAAAGCTACCCACTGAGGAAGTACTGTCCCTCCTGCATACTGGATAAAGGAGAGCTCCTGTAAAAATAATAATATGGAATCATAATGTATACCTGAAGGCGGCAGAATTTAAGCGTGCTTAGACAGGGTGATAGTAATTCTCCTATCACTTTGCACTTTAACTTTCTTTAAATGTGTAGTTCTTTTCGGTTGCAATGAGGACAGGCTGAGATGTTAAAATGTGTAATGGGAAGAATGCAAGGATTTATTAGGGTGATTTATTTTATTGCACCAGCTGCATAATTGCGATAGAGTTAGACAAGCTCTTGAATGCAAGAGATTCTTCAAGTCATGGGAAGAGGAGGAACTGGAAGTAGCACTCTACTGGGACTAATAATTAAGTTTTCTTTTTTGTAGGTAAACATTAAATAGCTCATTCCCTGGATAAAAGTATCATCCAGAGAAAGAAAGGAAATTTTTAAGAATGTGAATAAAATGTTGATAAATTTAGTTGTATTGTTTGTGGGGATTGTATTGGAGAACCAGCTCTATGCCCTGAGAAAATGTATGAATGTATATGAAGGTAAAATAAATCTCTACAGTCCAAGAGCCTGATGTAAGATAAAGTTTCCACTGTTCCTCTGCAATTATAAAACTGTAAAGTCTTTGAGCAGAGACTTAAGGGTGCTGTGAGTTTCTTTTAAGAATGCTGCGGGGTGCTGTGTAATATTTGCACGTATGTGTATAAACCAACCCCTACATGAGTCACCAGAGAAACCTGAAGGTTTCAAGTAGGAATCTGTAGTGTCAAAAATATTCTGACTTGTTGTGGTTTTCCTGAGTTATTTTAAGAGAATTGCTATTTTATATTTAAAAAAAAGAGCAGATACTAAGAGCTGACATTTTTTGAGGGTGCCTTCAGTCTCAAAACATTGAGTACTGCCTTAGTGTTGGCAATACTGCTAGATATTGAGAAATGTGTATTAGACGTTAGCGTGGAATACACAATATAATAATTTTCTTCTCCTCATGGCCTGTTTTTGTCTCACATGTAAGATCACAAATATTTTCCATAAAAACATATCTCTGAACCTTTGTTTCTTTTAATAGTTTGCAAAAGTTAAATATAATTGCAGGTAATTAAGAGCTACTGGCTAATGAGACATCTCAGCCTGCTTGTGTACCAATATACAAAATGCAACGTGAATTATTTAGAACGTAAGAAATGTTGTTTACTAGGTTAGACCATGGACAAAGTGGCAGAGTGGATAATGATAGGGGGGGTGAACAGGGTATGTCCAGAATTTTCCACTCCCTGTTCCTCTCCCATTGCAGCTTCCAGCGTTCAGAGGTTTTAGACAGTTCTGATTCAGAGGTTGTGCCCCTATCACCTATTTAACTATAGTACTGTGTACATAATTTCTTGATATATCAATGTTATTTCCAAAGCTTTCTGCGTTGCAATTACTGTTTTGCCTTTTGATTCCCACCCATTACCACTATCATTCTAAGCTTGACCACATAACATGGCTCATATTTGCTGTACACATCACACCAAGCATTTCAGCAATAAGCAGCAACAGCTGTCCATGCAATTGAAAGAACATTTGCCAATAGGGACATTTGCCAATGGGGAACAAACTGAATGGGCTAGGGCTTTGACAGCTGTTACCCATGTTGCCATGGTAGAAATAACTGAAGAGGGGAGGGGTTGGGGATGTGTGGACACTTCCATCCTCTAAGTTGTATCTGCTTTTTTGCAAACGAAAGTAATGCCATTCATAAGAACTCGAGATTTTTCCTTAAACTTTCAAGACAGCTAAATTAGTTTTTATTAGGTACATTGTATAATGACAAATGTTTGTTGCTGTAGGGACCCCCTTGATTCTCTTTTCAGCCACCATTTCTAGATTCTAGGTCTTCTCATCCCATAACAGATCCTAAAATTCTAGCACCCTTTCTTTGCCATCTACTGGTCTGCTTCCTGATACAATTGGTCCAAACCCATAAAAGCAACATCCGTTATCCTCCTAGTTCATCAGGCATGGTGCAAGTGCCTCTTTGCTGTTCAAAGGCCTCTTGGATTAGATAAAGGAACATTCCCTAAGGATCTGATCTTGCTCTTTGTAAATGTGCACGTGTTCTCATTATATTGTACTTTCACTACTCCAAGCCTTATAATATAAGAACTTGAGTTTCTTAAATAGTCTTCTGACACCGCTTGATACTTTTCATGATGCTCATCTCAAGCCATTTGCACGGACACTCAATCATACACTAAGCTTAAGATTTAGGTCCATTTGCTTGCTCTTAAACCTTTTCTTTTTCCCAAATAGGTACCAAATCCCCATACTAAGGGAAGTAGAAGCAAGTGCATCAGATTCCTCTGAGACTGACTGGTGATGCAACCACTTGGGAAATGGAACAGAAAAATGGACATTACTGGGGAAACAGTGCACACGAACTTACAACAGCTGGTGCTTGAGAGTAAAACTTCTGATTTCTGATGCACTTGGTATCAGTAACACAACGCGGAAACCAGACCAGAAAGGCTTCCTCAGCACTGTGGGACCTTAGTGGAAATTGTTTATACTGCTAGAACTATAAAGCCAGTAGTATCTCGCCATTTGGGCATCTCACCAGGATAACACTAGGGTAGAAGACAGTGGGGCGTAGTCTTGTGATTATGACTCTTGACAGATTATATAAAAATAGATTCAAATTTTTAAGATTTCCTTGGCAAGTTATGTAAATTCTGTTTCTCTTCACTGTTTGTAAGACTGGGATAACAACACACCCATCCCTGCTTCGGAGCAAGGTAAGATGTTTTCCTGCCTATGCAGGGGGTTGGACTCAATGATCTATTGAGGTCCCTTCCGACCCTAGCATCTATGAATCTTATGCTGGGTCAGACCAAGGGTCCAGGTAGCTCAGGAGAGCTTTGGGAACAGATGCTTTAGCGGGGCAGCTTACAGCAGCACTGTGGTAGCACCGCTAGGTTTACAAACAGGATTCTCAAGACGAGCCCAGAGATCTCAAAGAAGAACCCACAAGCCTGGCCTTGCTGAGTTGCTTTTGCAGTAGGAAAGTTGTTTTCATTTTTCTGTAGGCTAAAGAGTGAAAAGTAAGAGCTGGCGTTTTTCCAGGCAGACTTCGCGTCCGTGGGGGGGAGGGGAGTGACCCTTCCTGGCAGCCCGCAGGGGCCCCACTGCTTGGGGGCAGGCCCGCCCCGGGGTGCGAGGCTAGGAAGGGCTCCCGCAGTCCAGGCCCGAGCGGGGATTTTCTCCCCGGCTCCTCGGCCGGCTCCGGCGGCCTCCACACAAAGGCCGGCGCGGCCTGAAGCGCGCGGCTGCAACCGTCTCATTGAAATGTACACAGGCGCCCCCCGAACAGGCCGGGGGGAGTGCGGCGAGGGAGGCGCCGCTCTCGGACGGCGGCAGCTGCCCCGGCCCCGCAGGTACGGCGCGAAGCCCCCGCGCCCACTGACGGACAGGGGGAGCGGCTGGGCAGGCCCCGCCCTCGGCACGGCGGCGGCG
>NW_005841859.1:2005985-2042412 GCF_000455745.1 Alligator sinensis | reverse complement strand
CCTGCGGCTGCCGGTACTGGCCCCGCTCCGGGTTCAGGAGGGGGTTTCTCCCGGGATCCAGGTGGGCCACGTTCGCTGGGGTGCTCCTGTCTCCTCCTCGGGCGTGCAAGGCCAGGTGAGAGGAGAGGGCTAGTGGTCACCCTCGCGTCCTGCTGGGTCACTGCCAGCAAAGGGTAAGGGTTGGGTGCAGGTTCGGAAAAGACTCTGATGGCCATTTGAGGGAGATCCAGAGAGTTACCTCCCCCCCACACCTGCCTCCAGGGTCACCTACTTCCTCAGTACTTTGAGAGGGAGTCGGGGGAGGTGTTTTCTCAGCATTAGAATAGGTGAGAAAACAGGTTTATGCCTGCTTTTGTCCAGGGAGGAGGAATGGGATGTGGATCAATCACACAGGCTTTTTGATAGTCCCTCATAAAAAGCCGCTGTCTGTCTTTTCCAATATGAGCTTAGAGGCAGGCAGCTTTGTGATCCGCATCCTTGGTGTTTGCAGGTATATTTATGGCCGTTTGGATACGGTCACTAGATGCTCCTTGAAGTCTGGGTTGCTTAATAAAACTTAATATTCACACATAGATCTGTTGCGACTAAATTAAACTAAAAAGAAATCTGTCCTTTGCCTGTTGCGCACTTCACATTTGACTTACACTTAAGTGCTCAACCAAGTGTGGCCCCTGGACTTTTGGAATCTGGCTTGGGGGGCTCCCCACGGGTCAGGAAATTTGGCAGCGGGGGAGCAGTGGCACTACTGCCATTGCTGCCCCCTGCCAAAATCTCAAATTGTAGAGCAGATCAGAGCCAGGCCACAACCCTTGCCCTACACCGCCAGATTGGGGCCAGCCTATGCCCCCTTCCCTCTGCCCAACTAGGTTGTGGTCCGGCCACACCCCTTCCTTCCACAGAGCTGGGCTAAACCCCCTCACCCTGCACAGCTACTTTGGGGCTGAGTCATGGCCCTTTTCCCCCACAGGGGCAGGTTGGGCTTTGCTAAGTCACCTTCCCTGCATAGCTGGGTTGGGGTCAGGCTGACTCCCTCCCCACTCCATGTGCCCAGATGGGGCCTCACTGCACCTGCCCTTGGTGTTGGATTGGGTCCACCTGCCAGATCCAGCCTGCAAAGGGATTGGGCACTGCCTATCTGGCCTCCCAGCCAAGAAGATTGGGCACCACTGTATTTGAAAATGAAACCAGACTGGTTCATCTTGGGTTTACATATGAATGGGTTCAAAATACTGTAAGAGGAAGTTGAAATATATGTGGGTTTTTATTGAAACATAAATTGGGGCCATCATAGAAGTTACGCGTCCTTGGATTCTAGCCTGTCCTGTGAGGTTGGGGAACTATATTTGGGACACAGTTAAATGGTCAGTATATATTATATTGAGTTATTGGGCCTACTATAGGAAGTATTAGTTAAATCTTCTTTGGTAGAAATTCAGTCCGGTTAATGAAGTGCTAATTTACAAAATGAAACAGTAAAATGTTTCAGGCAGACCCATCAAAGGAGGGAAAAGTTTAGTTGTTTATTTGTTCATTATCTAGACACGGTGAAAGATGTTGCCCTGTAGTTATTGCTAGAAATTGGCTGTGTCTGAGTTAAATTTACCTTTAATTTGGTTGTAGACTTTGCTTAGTTTATTACATATGCTTTCCAAAGTAACACTGTTACACTTATCAAGAAAACAAAACTAATGGAGACTGATTTGTTTTTTTTTAAGTTTGGGAAATGGGGCCAGGTTTGGGAGTTGGGAGACGCTAAGTAGATGATATGCATTCTTGTCCCTTCCTTTTCCTTAATCATGCTTTCCCATCTTACCTTTATGCTACAAATAATCAAGTATGTGACTTTATGTGGGTAAACGTCTAGCGGTAGGAAAAATTGTTTTAAAACTTGTCAGATGAGCAGGTCTGATCTGAAAGGCAAATGTGTTTAAAAAAAAAAAAAACAAACCCCAAAAAACAAAAACCCCCAAAAACAAAAAAAACCCACTATTTTTAGTAATTCTTTGAAAAATGAGCTGTGTATAGGTGGACCAGTGTTCTAAATTTGTACATTCTATGTGGTAAAAGTATGTTGTACTCTGTATTATATGTCTTCCTATAGCAATTTGTATTAAGTAGAATTAGTAGTAAAAATGGAAGATGATGACAGCAGCTCACATGTATGAAAACACACAGAATAGTAAATTGTTTGGGACAGGGATAGCAACCGGGTGTTTAGGGATAGGATAGGAACGGGAGTGTAGAAAGGACATACTTCTCAGATTTAGGCTTGTGTGCATTCTTGTGACTCTTTATAAAGAGTAAGTGTGCGATTTATGTAAGGTATGATAAATATATACAAAGACCATAAATGTTTAAAAATAAATAAAATTATATAATTGTTTTTCCATCCATAGTCTTTGTGTAAACATATTTATGGAATAGAATTTTCCTCTGATGTTGAATCAGCTGGACCATGAAAACAGATTTGTTTTTTTCAAAGCTAAAGAAAAATAACCATTAGCAATTTTATATTGGTGTCATTAATTCTATTATAGTTTGCCACAAGCTTTAATACTGTAGTAGGTGGGTTTTGGAAACAGTTTTTGGGCCATTATCAAATTGGTACATCTTGATTCTACCCTTATGTAGTTGTTGATATTTGGCAGAAGCAAAAATCTGCCTACCAAGCTATAGTTTTCATAATTTTTGTGACCTTTTGACTCATTGCCCGAGTGATGATTTTTTTTTTTTAATTTAGCAAAGGGGGTGAAATTCATTTCAGCAGTCTGATCAAGACAGTTTTATTTTGAGTAACTTCCCAAACTCTGATAGTCATTAAGTCAGAGTCAGTTTTCAAATCCATACTAGTCATTGATATATATATGTATGAAGTTAAAGTATGTATCTATATCTTTATTGGAAAGTTTTTTACTGGATTACATGTTCATAATTTATGAGATAAATATTTACCATTCAGTATAGTAATTGTGGCTATAATTTTAGGTAATCGTTACCAAATGAGGAGGAAAGGAAGATGTCATCGAGTATCTGCAGCAAGGCATTCTTCTTCCCCATGCAGTATTAAACACTCCCCAACACGAGAAACCTTGACATATGCTCAAGCTCAAAGAATGGTTGAAATAGAAATTGAAGGTCGCCTGCATAGGATCAGTATCTTTGATCCACTAGAGATTATTTTAGAAGATGATGTTACTGCCCAGGAAATGAGTGAATGCAATAGCAATAAAGAAAACAGTGAGAGGCCACCAGTTTGTTTGAGAGCCAAACGGCATAAAAATAACAAAGTGAAAAAGAAAAATGAAGCTCTTCCAAGTGCACATGGTATACCCACTTCAACAAGTCCCCTTCCGGAACCAAAAGTACGGATTGTTGAGTACAGTCCACCTTCTGCCCCTCGTAGACCTCCTGTTTATTATAAATTTATTGAGAAGTCATCAGAAGAACTTGACAATGAAGTGGAATATGACATGGATGAAGAAGATTACGCGTGGTTAGAAATAATAAATGAAAAACGAAAAAGTGATGGAGTGTCAGTTGTGTCACAAAATATGTTTGAATTCCTTATGGACAGGTTCGAGAAAGAGTCTTATTGTGAGAACCAAAAACAGGGTGATCATCAGTCTTTAATTGATGAAGATGCAGTGTGTTGTATATGCATGGATGGTGAATGTCAGAACAGCAATGTAATTCTGTTTTGTGATATGTGTAATTTAGCAGTACATCAGGAGTGCTATGGGGTGCCATATATACCTGAGGGCCAGTGGCTCTGTAGACACTGTCTGCAGTCCCGTTCTCGACCTGTAGACTGTGTGCTATGCCCAAACAAGGGAGGTGCCTTTAAAAAGACTGATGATGACCGTTGGGGACATGTTGTGTGTGCTTTGTGGATTCCAGAAGTTGGATTTGCCAATACAGTTTTTATTGAGCCAATTGATGGTGTCAGGAACATTCCCCCAGCCAGATGGAAGTTAACATGCTACCTCTGTAAACAGAAAGGTGTTGGTGCCTGCATCCAGTGCCACAAAGCAAACTGCTATACAGCATTCCATGTGACATGTGCTCAAAAGGCTGGGTTGTATATGAAAATGGAACCTGTGAAAGAACTAACAGGCAGTGGGACAACATTCTCTGTGAAAAAGACTGCCTATTGTGATGTACATACTCCACCAGGTTGCACACGGAGACCTCTAAACATTTATGGCGAAGCTGAAATGAAAAATGGCGTGTGTAGAAAAGAGGGATCAGTCAGAACTGCTAGGTCCACATCAAAAGTCAGAAAAAAGACAAAAAAGGCCAAGAAAGCAGTGGTTGAACCCTGTACAGTTATGCCAACAGTATCTGCTCCTTATATTCCCCCTCAGAGGTAAGCAAACCATCAAATAAAATCTTTATCCAGACTTAGCTACCTTTCATTTTAAAGAACTTTTTAGATGCAGATTTTATAGATAACAAACAAATGAAAGCTTGAGAAACTGTCTAGAAAGGGACCTATTTAAAGGGAAAACAGACGTATTCCTCACACACACGTTTACACATTGCATATCTTTTGGCATGAGTAATTAAAAAAGGCACGCACGCAATTTTCTGTAAAAATTGGAGGCTAGGTTCTCTTCCCACCCTGTTTCCACTGTCAGATCCAACAGTTTTGCTTTGCTCAGTAGTTCTGTGCTGCCTATTTAATTTATACACCTAGGCTTCTGATCATAGTATGGTTTAAAAAAATAACATTTTACTGCACTTAACTTTGAGAAATTTGAGGAAATGACTTAGTTACTAGCTTAAATTTATGCATGCGCTTAAATGGTTTCCTGAATTTGGGTCTGAATTTTCAAAATGAGCCAGACTTCAGGGCACCACCTTGAACATTATTTTAGTGTATGAGGGCATTCTTTTATCTAGACAGCATTCTGCATTGATAATATTGTATTCTTACTGTGTCGGGTATTTAGGTACTTTGGTAGGTACTGCTCCATGAACAAGTCATAGATACACTCTTTCCTTTGACTTTTCTTGAAAAGAAAAAGGTAAGGAGGAGAGGTGAGCTTACGTGTATTTGGTGGTGATCTCAGCCTGAACGATAGGAGTTAAACAAATGTCTTGGTTTAAGTCGTATAAAATTTAAAGACTGCTTAATTAGAATAACATATTGGAGTGATACACTTTCATATTAAGATTGGCTTATAAATGTAATTTTGGACCACCAGTAGCATATTTTGTTAAAAAACCCAACAGTAAACTTAACAGGACATGGGACCAGGACATTTAACAAGTGGAACAGAAAGTACTCTGGAGCCATTTCTTGGGAAGACTCTGGATTCTCAATTAAAAGTTGCTAAATTCATTCTTTTATATTTTACAGTGCAGTAATGTTCATAAAGTTAGAAAGACTTTTGGGCTATGCAGATTTCTTTTGAGTAATTAAGCAGTTAGTCACTAGTAGTACACTATAATTTAATAAGTCATCTAGATGAGATCTTTAGTTATGGGACCAAATAATCTGCATGATAAAATTGGCTTACTTGAAGTATAGTTTGATGATTAAAATTTTAGGTATTTGTTTTAAGAATTGTTTTGTATTGTGGAGAAATTGAATTCATAAGAGGGTAAATAGTATTGATCCCAATGTTGTTTAATTTAACTTCAGATTTATCCTTATGTATATTAGAAACTCCTGTAGGTGTAAACTTTGATCTTGTGTTGTTTTTATCTGTCCATCTATATGATGCAATGAAAATTGTACAGGTGTACTAATTTCCATGCTGCAGGAGCTTTATAATATGCACAGATATAACTATGGAGTGAAATGGAGCTAAAATAAGAATGAAGCAGTCTTCCTGCTCTGAAGTACCTGTATTTTAAAAAAGAATCACTGGTATGCTGGCAGCCTGTTTTAGCTACAGTTTAGGTTAATGGCAGACTGGTCATTTTAGACAAACAGATGCTTCAGAGTGGCCCTTCCAAGATGCTTTCAAGGGTGCTCCCCAATACTTACCATATTTCTTTGAAAGAGAATTGCTCTGTTGTTTTTCCATAGGCAAAACAAAACAGACACAAAAATGTGAAAACTACAAGCTGGCATTTTCCAAGGGGTGCCTTGCATCTAACAAGGAGTACCTTCATTCTAAAAAGTTTGAGAACTGCTGTTATAAACAATACATGCTACTTGAAAGGTGTGACTAAGCTATAGATGCTGGATTGTTGAAATTAGTCAAATTACTCTAAATGAATAAGGGGTTTAGGTTGTAGCCATGTTGGTCTAAGGATATAGGCAGACAAGGTTCCTTGGGTGAATTTGATATCTTTTATTAGACCAACCCAAATGGTTGGCAAGCTTTCGGGTTTTTGGTCTAATAAAAGATATCGAATTCACCCAAGGAACCTTGTCTGTCTAAATGAATAATGGTGATTGAGACTAGGTCACTTTTTAAATTTTGATTAATGTGCATATAAGTATTTACTACATGGTTTGGACAATCTGTTTTCAGCCCCCCAAGCTTGTTAACAAGCTTGAGTTCTTTTGTTTTACAACATACTCATGTTGGGTGATTACTAATGAAATGGAATTATTTCTGCTACTTGAATATGTAACTAAAATTTTAACTCATAATAACGAGTAACAAGTTCTCTTGTTTATGCATGACTGCTCATGGAAGATTGTTTTGTAAGTGTGCCTGTCTGGCTGGTTCCATACAGTTTTCCTAACAAAAGCTTACAAATAGCAAATAAAAGAGGGTGTAGGAGTTAAAACAGTCCGACTTAAACCATGATTCAGAATTTGAAATAATGTTCTCTGTGTACAATATAGTTACTGCAGGAGCTGTTAAAGGTAAAAGTCATGGAAGCGAGGACATAATAAAGGTGTGGAGTAGTAGATGGTAGGGAATTTGGGGTAGTGTCATGATAAGAACAAAGATTTGTAATAGTCAATGTAGTGAAATATGCTGTTCAAAACCAGGCATTTCATTGCTAGATTCCAGAGACTTTTTTCAGCCTTTGTTCCTGGCTTTGTTCTGTTTCATAAGTTGCTGAACAGTAAAATGGTCACTGGGGCCTTGGACCCACTGCCAGAAACATAATTTCTGGTCTGGGTTTCAAAAGAGTATAACTTTAAAATGATTTGGAGGTAAATTCTTAGTATAAATTGCTTGGCTTGTGTGATGTATTCCCTTCCCTCCCCCTACCCTTCTGCATTCACCAACTCCAAAGTAGGAAGACGTTTAGTTCAGTAAAACTAATCTCTCAATAGAGAAGATGTTTAGTTCAGTAAAACTAATCTTTCAATAGAAAAGTGTATTTTTTTTAGTTTGTTCACTAGTCTCGATTGTTGAAAGGAGGACCAATTTTGTGGCAGCCCAAAATCTCCGTGGTCTGGTCTCTCTTGCCTGAAGGTTAAATGCTACAGGGATTAAAACCTTTTAAAAGATGTACATATTGGTTATCAGTATTATAGTTCAGTTTGCAACGGTCTTCATGTTAACGGTCTTCTTTTTTTGGTCTGTTTTTACCTATTTCTCAATTGGGACTGAAACTTAAGCCTTTGCTTTTCTGGAGTTTGAGGGAAAATAATTAAAATATGAGAAAAGGAAAATATGTGCTTCATCTGTGCTTCAACCTAATCTGCAGAGATGCTGAGCAGGCATGTGTAAATCAGCAGGACCTTTTTAATTTCTTGCTCAAGAATATCTCAGATAAAGAGTTTTTAGTCAGCTGGCATATACCTAATCTTCGATGGGGGAGTCCCTTGCTGACACCATAAGAGGAGAAAATTCAAACTTCAAGGTTCTGGGGAAAATATCCCCAGAATACAGTCACTTGCTGAAACTAGTAAAATGTAAAGGAGCTATGAGAGGAGGCATAACTGCCCCCTACTGATATACTCCTAGGTTTGTAACTTCAATGTTGCATTAACTTATTTTTATACTAAAGCTTTAGAATTGTAGAAAATAGGGGTTGGAAGGAACCTCAGGAGGTCATCTAATCAATCTCCTTAAGGCAGGATCATCTTTGTCTAAATGTCTATTCTGCTCTTAAAACCTTCCAAGGATGGACATTCCACAACCTCTGTAGGTAGTCCATTGCAATGCTCAATCACCCTTGTAGTCAGAAAGTTCTTCCTAATATCTAACGTAAGTTTCCCTTGCAGCAGTTTAAAATGGTTACTTTTTGTCTCATTTTCTGTGATGACAAAGAATAGTTTATCTCCATCCTCTTTGTAATTACCCTTCAGGTATTTGAAGACCATTGTCGTATCCAGCTTAAGTTTTTTTTCTTCTCCAGATTAAATAATCACAATTCTCCCAACCTTTTCTTATAAATTATGTTTCTTAGATTTCTAATAGTTTCTGTTGCTTTCCACTGGCTGAACTCTTTCTAATTTGTCCACATCTTCCTTGAAGTGTGGTGCGCAGAACTGGAAGTAGTGCTCCAGAGGCATCACTAGTACTGAATAGAGCGAAAGAAATGCCTCCCTTGAGTTTTGAGCAGCTTCTGCTCTTGGGTTTTGGCTCATATTCTGTGTACGGTGCACTGTAACCCTCAAATCCTTTTCTGTAGTACCCCAAATACTTGTCTTCAGACCATTTTTTCCAATTTATCAAAGTCATTCTGAATCCTAACTGTACTCTTCAGTGTCTGCAACTCTACCAAACTTGGTTTCTTCTGCAAATTTGCTAAGCAAGCATTCAGTCCCAATGTATTCATCAGTGATTTGGAAGATAAACGATGCTGGACCCAGGGCATGCCCTTAGGAAATCCAACCTGATATCTTTTCCCAGGTAGATATAGAGCAGTGTTTTGAACCTTTTTTTCCCACCCTAAGCAATTTTGAATGAAGGTGCAAACATTTGGAAATTTTGAACAGAGGTGTTGACCCCTTTGAATTGTAAGTGTACTTCAATTGAATTCACGTACTTTTGATTGATCATAGTCATCTCTTGCAGACCTCTTGGATATAAGCTGTGGAACTCAAGGGGTCTACAGATCATAGGTTGAAAACCACTGATATAGAGCAATTGATAGGATGCATCTTTGAATATGATGATCCAACCAATTATGTATTATTCACTTTGCAGTAGTTTCTTCTGTACTGTATACCTTGTTTGCTAATGAGTGTCATGGTAGATTGTGTCAAAAACCTTGCTGAAATTCAGGTATATCCCATATGCTGCTCCCTCTCCCACCCACAGAGCCCATCACCTTATCGTAGAAGGAAATCAGGTTGTCTCTGAATGAACCTGTATCTTGTTATCTATCCTCTATGTCAGTGGTTCTCTACCTTTTTTAGATTCAGAGCACCCCTTCATAATTTTGTGCATTGAATAGCACCCCATTAAAAAAACTAATTTATTGTAGTGTTTACTTCCTTCCAGAGGCAGCCAGGCATTGGAGGAGGAACGGCAAGGCAGAAATAAGGCTGAGCCTGTGTTTATCTCAGTCTGCAGCTCCCTTCAAAGATCTTGTGGCGCTCCAGGATGCTGTGGCACCCTGGTTGAGAACTGCTGCTCTAGGTGTTTAAAAATAGCTTCTTTGATGACTTGTTCCGTGGTCTTTCTAGGTATTGAGATCAAACTGAATGGTCTCTGATTTCCTCAATCCTCCTTTTTCTTAAAGATAGAAATGGTATTTACTCTTTTCTAGTCATCCAGCACCTTACCCAACCTCCACAAGTTCTCAGAGGTTGTAGTCAATGGCTCTGCAATTACCTTGGCCTGTACCCTGCATATTGTGAGATGCATTCTGTCCAGTGTCTCTTGAGTGGTAGGTAACCTTCTCTTCTGTTACCCTAGGTTGCTTATCTTCTTCCCTATCATTTAACATCTGGTAGCTGACTTTGTTCATGAAGACTGAAGAAGAAAAGGCATTAAATACCTCAGTCTTCTCTGCATCATCCATTATTAGGTTGTTCTCTGTATTTGGTAAAGTGTTTACATATTTTTTGTTCAGCTTGTTACTTCTGGCATATTTATAGAATGCTTTTTGCTGCATTTTATGTCTCTTGTTAGCTGTGTTTCAGTACATACATTTGGCTTCCTGATATTTTTCTCCCTAGTGACCATGCAGTTCTCTTGTTCCCCAGCAATATGGGCAAGTTGCCATTTTCTGTGACAGGGGAGCTGGTAGCAACCTCCTATATTAAAGAAAACTGACACTTTTGATTAAGAGTAAGTTTTAAAAGATGGATATAATCTTTTATTTATGAAGGTCTTGTGCTTCCATTTTTTTTTTTTCTTCAACAGCAAAAGAATCCCCTCAAGTTGTGAAAGTACCATATCTCTGCCTTGTGAAATTCCATTTGGCTTTTGGTGAAATATAAACTCTGAAAAACTGTCTATCCTGTTGCTTGTGTTGCTTAGCAAATTCTGGAAGCCAGGGGGGAAATATATTTTGGTACAAGAGGTAATGCTGCTACCACAGCTATTGCATACTGTTGAAGGTTAAAGGTGCCAGAACAGCTGCATTTGGGAGCTTCCCCACCCAGACTGACAGGTGGTTCAAGGAAAGTGGGCCAGGTACCCCCAAAAGATGTATACCATCCTCCATTCTTTGTATCACATACACCAAGGCAGTTGGTCCTTACCTTAATCCTTAATATGGCCATCTTCCTTGGCTATTGCAATATAGTTCTGCAGCACACTATGCTGCTGTGCCAAGGTTCACGGATATTATTGAAGGGGATCCTAAATACTGTGAACTTCAGTATTTCTGAAGAAAAAACACTGTCATAATGTAGCTGCTACACTGCCCTATGAGAACATTTATTCAAGATGCCATGAAAGCTTTGAGTAGGTTATGGACTAGAAAAATAGATTAGTTCAGAACAGCAACTGGATGACCTACTAAATTAGTTAAAGTGAATGTTTAAAATCACTTTCTTAAAACTATTACATAGTTTAATGTTGTTATGTAGTTTAAAATATTATGTAAAGCTATTATGTAGAATCCTCCATGTATGTAGATATCAAAGCTAGAGTTGTTTTTGCATAACAGATACTACGTCAGAGTGACAGGAAGATAATTTTGCTTAAGATTATATCAACATAATATTGATTATTACTCTAGTTGATGGTACCGTAAACAAATCTAAAGGTGAATACTGATATTATTGTCCATTAGTCATTTATCATCCACTTTGGATGAATGCATCACCACTGAAAAATGTGAAATGTTAATATGGGTTTACAAAAGAGCCAAGAGGAGCATATCACATCTTGTAGGCATTTCTGGTAGTTAAACATATCCACTTAACTAATGAGCAGTTTTGCAAAATGCTGTAAATACTGAATATCTGTAGAACAATTAAGTTTAAAAGAAAGAGTAATTAGATAACCAGTTAGTGAAACAAAATTGCACTCTCTGAAAAAGATAGGACTTTGGTTATTAAAGAGGAACAGCTTACTTTTATGTTTCACCAAGTTGATGACCTTTTTGGTAAGTATGTTAAACTGTTTTTTGAAGGCACTGTCCTTTTCCTCATGGTTAAATAGGTCACATTATTTTGCTTCGAGCAAGAAACATGGTATCAGCGTGTGGTAATTAGATTAACCTCATTGATAGTTTAAAAATGGGAGAGGAACTTTTAAACGTTTTTTAAAAGTGATTTAACATGGCTGTGTGAATAGATTTATCTTTGAAATTAGCCTTAAATAGTAACAATCAAACTTTTTTTTCATAGCACAGTCTCTGTTTTGTAAAAGTTTGATAAAATTGGTTGGGTGGAAGTGTGTTCTTATGTGTGATTCTGAAAACATGCACACTACTAAGTTTATTCGCCTTCTATCTGAAGATCCTATAGACTGAAATGATCATCTGACTTGAGCATTTAATTGAAATTTGGGTATAGGCACTTGACATAGATATGCCCTAGCTTTTTGTTTTCCAGTGCCTCTTTGTATTTGTTTCTAATGAACAGTGCAAACTGGCTTGAAAGGGAAGCTATTCAGAAAATATTAGGTACTTTTTGTAAGCTGTATAAAAATAAATTGCAGTATGGAGGGTCTTTTTTTCCCTCTTCCTCATCAAAAGTGATACAACTGTTTTCCAACATGTGAGAGCATTTCTACACTGAAGGTCATTCAGACAAAAATGTGTTTTGCAAGCCCTGTTAAATGAAATATGCATTTCCAAATGCTGTGGGATGACTAAACATAACCTAGCATACATGAAATGTTTTGCAAGTATTTAAAATATACTGTGCATGGAAATTAAAGTAACGAAAAAGTGCTTGAAGTAAAGGACAGTGAAAGTTGGTCACACTTGTAACAAACATTCTGCATCCAGAAGTTGTTTTGCTATGTTAACATGACTGTCTGGAAGTGTTGTACACTGGAGTTCAGTAGGAAAACAGGCATGTCAACTAATTCCATGCAAAAAAACTTCAACTAATAATTTTATTTATAAGCAGAAATATATATGCATACCAACAAAAAATTGACTGAGCTCTTGTGAGTGCAGTAGAAGTTTCTGGTACTCTATTATCAGTCATTGAACGCAGTATTTGGTAGGCAGCATTTAAACAAGACCATTATACAAGTTACCCAGCAGGCATTCTTTGAGAGCCAAGCCTCTTACTCTGTCAGAGAATGAATATGAGTCAAGCCTCTTACAGCGTGAGAGAGTGTATGTGTAATGCAAACTGCACAAAAACAATCAGTGAAGTGCTTTGGTAGTATTTGGAGAGCTGTGTATGAACGTACAGGAAGGAGGAATCTATTTTTAATATACCTAAATCAGTTTTTTGCAAAGCTACTGAAGTGGGAGAGAACTGGCATATTATAGAGTGTATCTGTGAAATATATGAAGTTCTAGAGAGGATTAGAAGAGGAAAAAAATAGAAGCTGACAAATACCAGTAATATGTCCCAGGCTGCTTTCATAATGGATAATTTATCCACATAATACCCTGACAGCATGTCTTTGTAGGTGGCAGCCTACTTTGTCATATGGGAAAGTTCATGCTTCTCTGAAACAGTTAGTCTCTAAGGTGTCCCCAGCCCTGTCTTTTGCTATTTGGACCCAGTGGAAAATATCTAAAAGCTGTAGATAGGAATTATAAAATTTGTAAAAGACTTATATTGTAGCTTCACTGTTTGAGGAAAAAGAGGGAAGATAAGCATGTTAAGAATTAAATGTAATAGTGAAACTATCTGGCAGTTAGAACACAGGGTAGATTTATACTTTATAGATTAAGCAAAGTGTGTGTATGTGTGAGAGAAATGGCACAAACTTTCATAGGCTGAAACTCACTTCATTAGTTGTGAAAGGACAGAATGTTGTGATGCTTGAGAGTTCACTAAAAAAAAGCAGAAGCAATAATTCGGAGTTTTACATTGCTTCAAAGCGGGCACATTGTAGTTCATAGAATATTTGGGGTTCACCTGGAGAACTCTGAAGAATCGACAGCCAGTTGCTTCTCACTTTTTGTGAAGTATTTCTCAATTTATGGCCCAGTTGAAGTCAACTGTTTTTGAGGCTCTAAGTGAATTTGCAGTTCAGTCAGGAAGAAGTAAAGCGAAGGCCTATTTACAGATGGGCAAAATGTTGTTGTTAGCCAGTATGTGCTACTGCAGACCTCTTTCAAAGTTGAATTTAAGGCAGTAATGTTGGTGATGATTGCATTGTTACAGTATTTGGATTACAAAATAAGCAACACACTCTAGGACTGGATTGGAAAAATACTTCCAAATGTTTCATGATTCAGAATTGCTTTTTTGGCATATAGTCCAACCATCAAGGAATCTGGTATTAGCTGTCTTCATCTTCTACAGCATGAAAAACCAAAAAAAACAAAACCCCTGATCATTATTTTGGATTATGTGATTATAGGAATGGGATCCTAGAAAAGTAGGACTGGAAGGGACCTCACAAAGTCATCTAGTCCAGTCCCCTGCTCAAGGCAGTGTTGTTCCTGACTCGACCATCCCAGCCAAGTGTCTGTCTAACCTGCTTTTGAAAATTTCCAAGGATGGAGATTCCACAGCTTCTCTAGGTAGCCTGGTCCAATGCTTGATTACCCTCATGGTCAGAAAGTTCCTTCTAATCTTCAACCCAAATTTTCCCTGCTGAAACTTGAGGTCCTTGCTTCTAGTTTTGTCCCCTACAGCCACAGAGAAAAGGCAATCTCCGCCCTCTCTATATGAGGTATTTAAGACTTGTAACAAATTCCCCCCTGAGTTCCTCTTCTGTGTACTAAATAATCCTAGTTCTTTCTGTCTTGCCTCGTAAATCTTGTCTCCTGAGTCCTTAATTTTTGTTGCTCTGCACTGGACTCTCCAATCTCCACATCCTTCTTGAAGTGTGGGGATTAAAACTAGATACAGTACTCCAGGCAAGGCCTTACTACTGCTGACTAGAACAGAAGAATGAGTTGCATGTGTTACTCCTGTTAATACAATCCACCATGCTGTTGGCCTTTTTGGCAGCAAGGACACACTGTTGGTTCATATTCAGTTTATTATCTACTGCAGTGGTACTCATCCTTTTGGCCCACTGCTCACCAGGCTGCTCCATGAGCCAGAGTGAGCCCTGAATTAATTTGTTGAATCCCCACACCCAGTACAGCATGCAGGGCCACACAGTCCAGTCCACAGGGCTCTCCAAAGATCTGGAGCTTGCTCCCCTGCTACCAGTTAGCTGCTCGTCTTAAAGTGGAGCTGGTTGATAAGGACTGAGCACCCTTGGTCCGCTGTATCCCTCAGTTTCTCTGATGTACTGCAGCCTAGCGGTCATTCCTTAGTTTCTATTTGTGCATGCAGTTATTCTGTGCTAGGTGCAGGCCTTTCCACTATTCCTTGTTGAATCTCATTGCATTAATTGCAGACCTTTCCTCTAGTTATCCAGGTCCAGCTGTGTCCTCTAGAGCATCTTCAACTTCACCCAATTTGGTGTCATCCACCAGCTTGCTAACCACGCACTCAGTCCCATCATCCAGATTGTTAGAGGTGTTGAACAGTACCAGACCCAGGGCAGACCTCTGAGGAACCCCACTTGATACCTCTTTTCAGGTAGACATTGAGACATTCATGACTACTCATTGAGCATTATGATCTAACCAGTTATATATCCACTTTACAGTACTTCATCTACTCTGTATTTCCATTACTTGTTAATGAGAATGTCATGAGAGATGGTGCTAAAAGCCTTGTTAAAGTCAAGGTATATCACTCCAGTGCTCTCCCCTCATCCACAGAACCTTTCATCTTATCACAGAATGAACTCGGGTTGAGCAAACATGACTTACTCTTGTTGAATCCATGTTGGATTTTCCTTATCTTGTTCTCTTCTAGGTGCTTCACAGTAGATTCCTTGAGGACCTGCTCCCTGATCTTTCCAGGTATCTAGGTCATGCTGACTGATTTGTAATTCCTCGGATCCTTCTTATTCCATCCTTAATTGTGGGAGACCTTACCTGAGCTCCATGAGTTCTCAAAAAGGATACCCAATGGCTTTGAAATTATCTCACCCAATTTCTTCAGGACCCTGGTGTGTCCTATTTATCATTGCTGACTTGAAAGCATCTAGCTTTTAAATAATCCCTAACCTGTTCTGCCATCATTCTAGCGTGTTTGTCTTCTTCCCTGTCTCTGCTGAAAACTGCACGTGTCATCTGGTAGCTGCCTCAATTTGTGAAGAATGAAGTAAACAAAAGCATTAAATATTTCATTCTTCTCTGCATCATTCATAACTAGATTGCCTTCCGTATTCCGGAAGCGACCTGTGATTTCTCTGGTCTTCCTTGTTTTTGACATACTTGTAGAATCCGTTTTCTTACCTTCTGCATCCTTTGCAAGCTGCATCTCATTGTGCCTTGGCATGCCTAATTTTTCTCCCTGTATGCCTGTGGTGCTCTTATACTTTTTCCTAGTACTGTGACCTGATTTCCACTTTTTGTAGGATTCCTGTTTTTAGTTTCAACTCACTGAAACAATTGCTGTTTAGCCAGGCTAGTGTGTTGTGCTTCACTTTCTTCTGTCACTTTTCCATAGCTTGTTCCCTTGAGAGCATCCCCTTAATGTATAGCCAGCTCTCTTGGACTCCATTTCCCCCCTAAATTTGCCTCCCAGGGATTCTGACTGCTACTCAAGTTTGTTGAAATCTGCTTTTCTGAAGCCCAGCGTCCTGGTTCTGCTGCCATTTTTCCTTTCTTCCTTTGGAACTTGAACTCTTATCATTTTGTGGTGACTGTCACCCAAGTTATCTTCCATCTTTTGCCATTTCAGCCAGTTCCCTGTTTGTGAGCAGTATGTCAATAAGATCTTCCCCCAGTTGTTTGCATGTCTATTATCTGTTCCAAAAAGTTATCTCCAACACTGCAGGAATTTGTTGGACAGCTTGTGAACTGTGCTGTTTTCCTCAGAAATGTACCAATAGTTAAAGTCTTTTATGAGAGCCAGGTCCTTCAATTTGGAAATCCGTCAGTTGGCTAAAAAAATACCTTGTTCACCACCTCCTGGTTTGGTGACCTTTAGCAGATGTCTACTATAACGTTCCCCCAGCTGCTGTCCTCTTCAGCCTCTACCCAGAGACTTTCAGCAGGCTTACTTTCCCTTTCATACAGCACCTTTGAATACATGTGGATCATCTTTATGTACATTTAGCAACACTTCCTCCTTTCTTTCCCCACCTATCCTTTTTCAACAAGGTATACCCATCCATGACCATACTTCAGTCATGCAAACTTTCCCATCATGTCTCTGTAATCCCAATTTAATCACAATTCTGTAATTGTACTAGAATTGTACTTCCTGTTTTTTGTTCCCCATACTTCTTGTATTAGTGGTTCAGGTATTTAACTGTCCTATCCTATCCCTGAGAACATTGCTAAGGATTTTGCTATTGCTTCCCCTTATTAATTTTTTTCCCAGGTCCCCAGGCTTCTTATTTACCAGGCTTTTGTCTCCATCCCTTGGTGGACCTACTTTAAAGCTCTCTTCACTAGGTTAGCAAGGTTGTATGCAAAGACACTCTTCCTTCTTTGTCAGGTGGACCTATCTCTTCCGTAGCCCTTATTGAAGTACCATCCCATCACTGAAGAAGCCAAAGCCTTGCTGGCACCACCATCTATGCAGCCAGGTATTGATCTCCTAGATATCTCTGCTTATAGGTGTTCCTTTACCTTTGAGTGGGAGGATCAATGAAAATATCACCCAGACCTTCACCATTGTGCCAAGAGCCATGTAGTCACTTCTGATCTGCTCAGGGTCACCCCTGCCTTATCATCAATGCCCACTTGGATAAGCAGCAGTCACACATGCAATCTTATGAAAGAGTTGTAAAGTTTCCTTTAATTTATGAAAATCTTTATTTTCAAGAAGTTTAGGAGGATCTCAGCAAAACTCAAGAAGTTCTAACTCACACTGATCTTGTTTAGAGAATTCACAAGGGAAAACTTAAGTTCTGCAGCATTTCTAAGATTACTTTAACTACGTTGTCTAAGTTGCATGATAGGGTTTTTATAGGACAGTTAGTTTAGCTTAGATTTATCATCAGGGTTCATAATGATTCAATATTAAAGTCTAGTATATATTCTAAAGTTAAGATATATACTCAAATGTACTTTTGGTCCTTAATATTGCTTGGTATTAACTACTTTATGAATATGTATTACCATTCATTTTTTGAGTTTTTCTTTAGAAATGTGAGTTTCTTATTTTTCTGCATTAACACAGGTCTTCATTTACATACCATTTCTGAGCCCAGTGATTTCTTAATTCTTGTTCTTATTTCAAAATTTTGTAGATTTCAAGTTGTTGGTTGTCCCTTTTAAGCACGTAAGTCTTGGCATTTGATCCTGTGCTGCTGGTATTAGAAAAGGAGTTTCCACTGTGTAACTTAATTTAATACGATTCTAGTGGGGAAAAAAAACATACATTTTTAGAGGGGTTTAGGTTGTAGCCGTGTTGGTCTAAGGATATAGGCAGACAAGGTTCCTTGGGTGAATTTGATATCTTTTATTAGACCAACCCAAATGGTTGGAGAATTAGTTATTAAGCAAGCTTTCGGGTTCAAAAACCCTTCGTCAGGCTAAGGAAGCTGCAGCAGTTGGTGTGTGCTCTTCCTGGATGGAATGAAAAGTAAAGAAGCCAGGGGCTGGGCTGGGCTGGGCTGGGCTGGGCTGGGGAGTCAGTTGCCAGGCAGATTGTAATGTATCAAAAATCCAATGTCTGTGTTTAGTCCCTGATCTCTAGTATCCAGCAGGTTGATGAAATGGAGCTCATAGGCTTGTCTTGTGGATGTGTTGTGTAAATTTCCCTTTATGATCAGGACTGAGAGATTGGAGAGAGAGTGGCCCTCCTGTGAGAAATGTGCCCACATCTCCACCACCTCCACTATTACTACACCCCACAACAGAGCCATCAGCATCCCAGGATCTTACAGCTGCACCTCCAGGAATGTAGTATACCTCATCCAATGCACCAAATGCCCTGATGGAAGATATGTAGGAGAGACCAGACAACAACTGCGCACCAGAATGAACGCACACCGGAAATCCATCAAAGACAGAAACACCCAATTACCGGTGGGGGCACATTTCTCACAGGAGGGCCACTCTCTCTCCAATCTCTCAGTCCTGATCCTCAAGGGAAATTTACACAACACTTCCCAGAGACGAGCCTATGAGCTCCATTTCATCAACCTGCTGGATACTAGAGATCAGGGACTAAACATAGACATTGGATTTTTGATACATTACAATCTGCCTGGCAACTGACTCCCCAGCCCAGCCCAGCCCCTGGCTTCTTTACTTTTCATTCCATCCAGGAAGAGCACACACCAACTGCTGCAGCTTTCTTAGCCTGACGAAGGGTTTTTGAACCTGAAAGCTTGCTTAATAACTATTCTCCAACCATTTGGGTTGGTCTAATAAAAGATATCAAATTCACCCAAGGAACCTTGTCTCTCCATACATTTTTAGATGTATTCTATTTTAATTGGTTTACATAGTTTGAAAACTTAATGTGAAGTCAAGTGTAGCAGAAGCTTTCTTGCAGTTGTCTTGTAACCATGTCTTTATCCTGAACTGCAGTACTCTTGTTATTTGGTATTAAGTTCCTAATCAGTGACTATGAGTAAGCCACCAATTAAAGTGAATCATGCAGCATTATGTTTAGATAATGCATAATAATTGCTAGCAGAGCTGATTACTTTCAGTTGTCAGTATTATGGGATATATTTCAAATAAAAGCCTTTAGAAATTAGGCTGCCCCACTGGTGTGTCTATTCCAAATGCTGCCCTTTTTCATTTTTTAATCATACTTCAGAGGTAAGGTTTGGTTTTTGTTTCTGAACCTCTCATCATTTGCACAACCTCCTCATTGTGAATGTGGATCTTACCAAACAAACGCTTTACCTATATTGTATAACACTTTAAATTGAACTTTAAATTGATTCTTCTCCCCAAGAGTTTATAGAAAAGTCTTCATAAAATAAAACTCTTACATAATAGAACAGTTATGCTGCTCAACAGAGAAGTTACTTTAACAGCTTGAAAAACAGGTTATATGTCAGTCTCTTTAGAGAAGTGCTTAATAAAAGGATATTCCAATATTCATTTTTGGTATAGAGCAGCTTAAATATTTTTAAGTCTTATGATAGAAGTATTTATTTATTTTGTTTTTGTGCAAGCACCTTCAAACTACATTTTTATAATTATGTATTAGTGAGATATGCTAAGTGACCTTTCATCAAAGGCGGCAGTAGTAGTTGTTTTGGATTTTCAGTATGTCACGGGCCTGGCCTTTTTAATATTATTTTTTTCCAGTGGTTCTCTACTTGTGTGCTGTGGGGCAGTTATTGCAGGTTAGTTGAGAACTAGTGGACAGTAGAGAAATAGTGTGCTAGTTTTCCTTATTCACCCAGTGAAACTGAAATTTATCTTGCAGTTGTGAACAGGAGTGCGTTTTCTGGCATAAATGATAAATTAATCAAGGACAGCAACTTGGAAAGGGTCCTAACTATTGGCGTATGCCAGCGGTGGCCACCCTGTGGCATGTGGGCCACAAGTAGCACAGGCAATCTCTTTGTGGCATGTGGCAGATCAGGGAGGTGACGGGCAGCACAGTGGCAGATAGGGCAGGGAGCAAAAAGCACAGCAGTAAACTGGGGAGGGGAAGGGCATTGGAGCAGCACTCAGGGAGGGTGCATGGCTAATTTGTGGCATGCCAAAAAAGTTGACCCCCACTGGTCTATGCAACCACTAAGATTTTGGAGTCACTGAAGTTAAATCTTAGCTTATTTTCCAGAAACAGCCATGGCATGCACATGCATTGGTAACAACTGTGTGGCATCTTGTTGCATTGTAACGTATCGTATTCCTTATTTCAATATATATTTGAGGTGGTTAAAAATATATTGCATCCACTTATCCAAGCAATACATTTTTGTATTTTCCCAAACCTGTGCAATTGAAACTTGGACAGCAGCTGGAAGCTGGGCACTCCTCTCCTCTCCTGTTAATTGCAGATGGTCTGAGACTACAGTTAGGACAGTGAGTCCATGAAAACATAATAATAATAAAGGTTTTTTTTCCTCTAGTGTGGAAAATTATTTAGGAGTATAGGGTTAAAAAGAAGGGTTTTATATGCTTAAGGAGGTAGTGCACAGTAAGCTGGGAAGTGAATTTAAAGTTCATTAACTTGTAAAGTAGCTAACTTGCTTTTCTAGTGAATGCATCAAGTGTGGTCTGTCATAGTTTCATAGTAGCTAGGGTCAGGAGGGACCTGAACAGATCACCTAGCCTGACCCCCTGCCACAGGCAGGAATGAATGCTGGGTTCACAAGACCCCAGACAGGTGATCATCCAACCTCCACTTGAACTTGTCAGTTGTTGTGGGATCCCAGTGTAGGCACAGTCATACTGGCCATGAAGTGCTTGTCCATACACTGTATGTGAATAGCCTTGGTATGGAAAAGTAGGTTGTATGTTTATCCAGGGTATGTACTTACCCAATTTTAATGTAAAAAGTGTTTGCTAACCACCTGGTGTTGTCAGTGCCTTGGTATTAGTAGCTCTGAAACTGCCTGGCTTTCGTGAAACTATGAGAAACCTTGAAAATGAAAGTATCTGACTAGTTTCAGGACTGCCACTACCACAGAGCTGACATTGCTGTGTGCTCTAATCAGTGGTTACATCTTGTCAGTGGCTGCTCTCAGTGGCGAGTTCCTGTCACTTTCTGAACTTCTAATACAGTGAAATCTGGTTAATTAGTCACTAGAAAAACTTGTAATTATGGTATTATTAGTCAATGCACTGAATCCCTTCCAAGGAACCTATTGATTTATACACAAAATGGCTTGGCTAATTAATCAGCAGGTAGTGGAATAGTCATTTCCCAATGTACAGGTGTACTAAACCACAATAGAATTGGCTTTTGTTGTGCTTAAAAGGTACTGACCTTGCCCTCCATAGCACTGGTACAATCACAGGATGCTTGGCAGCAGATCTTGACTTTAACAACTACCCATTCTGTTTTGTATAATTATCTTCTGTTTTGATGATGAATTCATGGAAGAGCACAAAATTATGGTGATTTGATTTAATTCTACCCATGTAATTTTTTATAGAGAACATTCTGAATTCTTTTAGTGAGAAATTGTACATTAAGCATTGTATGTATAAATACAAATCTTGTAGCGTTCTGGTACAGTGAACCAAAGTGTGCACAGATGGTACTTGGTTTTTGTAATTGTCAAAAATCATTTATTACTGTATGCCATACAACATACATCTCATGAAAGTTGTAAATGGCTAATTAATTATTAGCACCAATTACTGCCATTGTCAGTCTTCCTTTGAGTAATAAATTAGCCATATTTTACTATAACAGCCCAATAAGTAGAATGCAGTAAGCTGCAAAGAAGAGGGATATAGTTTTTGTGCAGTTAACAGGAGTGCAGTTGTATCACAATATAATCAGGCTGAAAGTGTATGTATGCATTTAACCAATACATAGATCATCAGAGTTTGTTACAGTGTGATCAATAGGCAACTACTGCAACTGGCAATTAACTGAAGTCCCCTATCTAGACCCTTTCATTCTGGGAACTAGTACAGCAGAACTTAAATACTTCATATGGTTAGTTTTCTTACCCCCCTTGTGAAGATGACCATTTACAAAGTAACTGGGAGTATACAGAGCAGCAGCAAACAGCTGTGCCGGACTGCTGAGGCACTCAAGCTTTGTGCTGCAGCTTTTATTTCAATGGCTGCTGTTCCTCCAGATCAGCTGTGTGGGACCAGTCATGCACAGCTGAGTGAGGCAGTTGAGCCCACCACAAATTGTGAGTGGCTTCCCTTGATTTGGCAATCCGGTGCAACAGATTTAAATGGGTAGCAAACCACCCAGATAGGAATGATCCAGGTTCTGCTGTAGAAGCTATGGCAACAGAACAACTCAGGATTGTGTGTAAACTCTGCCCTAGGAGGGTATGTCAGTATAGCAATAATAGCGGACCTTTTCTAGTACAGGCAAGGTCCAGTATTGCAAAACTGTGAATAGCTTCCGATGGTACCATTTAATTTTTAAAAACTTGAATTACCCCAATTTTAATTCCCAAATATGGGTTGCTTAATGCTTTCTACTCTTTCTACTACCTCCCAGACTGATATAAGGTATAGGATGATAAGAATTCAATCTACAGCCCTGGTGTATTACATTTCAGTATCTTTCTTTTATACAGTTAGCAGCAAAAGTATCTTAATACTGAAAACTGCCAGCTTTCCAATGGGATAGTAGTACACTGTTTGCTTCTAGCTCTGAATGAGTTCTGTACATTATTTAAACTATACTATCTTTGTAAAACATAGGTGGACTGTTTATGTAAAATCGCTGTTCAGAAGTGTAGTAGGGATCTGAAATGTTAGGAATACTCCCAATATAGGGAAAAAGCTTCCTAATCAAGAGTGCTTACGTATGTGCTTAAGGACACTTTAATTTCACCTTAAGCACCTACATAAGTGCTTTCCTGAACAGGGGTGGATTTAAAACACATGCATAAGCCAAAGTGCTTTCTTTAGATTAGGGATTATGTGCAGTTGCCACCATGACAAAAAGGTACAAAGGTTTTATTAATATAACATATACCACAGATGTGATGGTGACATCCACACAATGAAGTAAATTTATCTTGAAGCTGTAAATGGAAGTGCATTTCCTGGTATGAATGGTACATCAATCAAGAACAGCAACTTTGAAAGCATCCCAACTTTTTTGTCTCTGCCACTGTTAAGGTTCTGGAATTGCTGGAGTTAAATCTCTATTTACTTTTCAGAAATAACTGTTGTGCATAGTTTCTACCTGTGTGGCATACATGTAAATTCATTGTTTGGTATTGTGTTCCAAGTAACAGGAATATAGCTGCCAGAATTTGACAGCAAACGGATAACAGCAAGACTATGCTTTGGCTTTGTGGACCTTATTCTTGCAACAGTAGACAACACCCTATCATGTCCCAAAATTTAGTGGTGCTGGGCTGTATAGATTAGATACCTTTTGAAATGACAGGTCTCTGAATTACTTTTTGTGGCAGTATAGGTATGATGGGTGAGGTGATTTTTACTACAGTAGTTGTAGAAATTGTGAGTTTAAAGAAACTTCCCCACTTTCATAATGTACTCTTAACTCAATTAGAGAAAATGCATTGGATCATGAGACGGCTAGAACAGCGAGAGCACTGACCTAGGGATAGAGTTGGGGAATTACTTTACCACCCCACCTCCCCCACCTGGCCAGTACCCCTCCTGCATTGCCCAGCAATCTGCAAGGTGGTAAGCACTGTAATATAAAAAACAGTTTTTAAAATTTGATGCCACTCAATTCACAAAAATGAAAAATGATTTATAGAGGGGTGCTTCCAGTCCAAAAATACCAATGGGATATGCACTCAGTAAGGTTGTTCGGCTGTTTGCAGGCATAATTAATAGCTGTTTCAAGAATGTTATTTATTTTTCCTCACACCTAATATGAAATTTACTAAAAATTACTCTTCTGGAATTGTAGCTTTAAGGATACGTGGTAGAGAGGACTTCAGAATTCAACAATCCCAAATTGTGGAAAATGCATTCATTCTGACTAACAGAGAGCCCCTACAGAAATGTACTTCCGGAGTACATTTTGGAGTGCTTAGAATCTGACTTACAAGGAAGTTTTGTAACTCTCTCCTGCTAATTACCATAACTGTTGTAAGTGTTTTGTATTTTTGGAAAATTTGACCTTAGTCTCATCAGAAGGACTTGTACATAAATAACCTATACATGAAGTCCATTCATAAGTCTTGTATCTTAAAATAAGGGCATGATTCACTTGAAGTAAATAATTGTGGAAGATCTGGATCACAGTACCATATTGGGAGACTGACACCGTATTTAGGTTTGAAAAGAATCCAGCTTGGCCTGTGGGAGCTCGGGACCAGCAGCACACCACAGCCGGGCATTAAAAGAAGCATCCCCAGAGTATTCCTAACTCTTCTGTTCCATCTACCAAGCCATCCCTGTTCTGTTCCACCACCAAATGTTGTAGCCCTTTACATCACTGTTGGCCATATGAATCAGTAACAAGGTTAAGTACAGGTGCCTTAGGTACTCTTGGGGGTGGAGACTTGTTGCCTGTGCCAGGGGGCTGAGTTGCAAGCAGTGGCCCATAGTGACAAAAGGTTGCCAACCCCTACCCAAGATATTCTTAAAGGTTGCTTAGCTGACCAGATTCTCTTCTGTCAAAGACTGGCTTTTATTGACCGTGAAAGTGCAAGTCATTGCAGGTTTAGGTGTTCGTACCACAGAGACTGCCTGTGCCACTGCTTGGCCACCCTTGGCCTAATACATTGGGTAGATTCTGAAGAGGTCAGTCTGTTCTCTGGTGTTCTCCTTGGTGTGCTGTAGCAAGGAAATACTAATTCCAAAGTACTTCCAACATCACTCAACTACAATAGTATTCAGTCCTTAATATCTCAGCCATCACTGGTTGTCTCTTTCTATAAGTCTGGAGGGGAATCTGGTATATGTCTGTTCTCTTTGATAGTCAAACTCCTGGCTTAGCTTGGATAAATTATCTTTGAATTCAATAATCCCTTATTGAGCAGGATAAATATACCTTGTAAACCTGTTATGGTTGATAATTGAATGCATCTGATTGATTGATTGAAAATACCTTGGATTTGTACATGTTGAGGTGTATCTATTCTGGGGTCTCCAAGCATTTTTATGTGAATCTTTTGTAAATGATTCGGCGTATGTTGTTTCCAGGAAAGCAGTGTCAAAATAGATATTGAATTTCATCTCTTTACTATAATGGACATTCATTTTATCATGTTTGCGTCAAAGTGGGTTCCAAAAGAGGTAAGTCTGCCCTGGCAGCCTACATCTTTCTGCACCTTTTACCATTCAGGAGACTTACAAAGCAGCCATATGAAATCTTTACATACTTTCTAAGCACTGTTGGCTTGATTTCTTTGTTACCTTAAAAAAAAAAAAAAAAAAAAAAGTTTCAGGAGTGACTTAGAACTGGTTGTTGAAAATCAGTGGGACTTAGGAGGAGCATTATTAGTTTGCTCGGGTACTTTTGGACAATTTTACCCTTAGCCTCCAGATAACTGGTAGACAAGTTAGAAGTTATAATCTCTTCCTAGGTCAGAGGTGTCCAGATTTTCTAGTTAAATTTGGAAATTGCACTGGCTTCCGCTGCTCACTGATTTTAAAAAATGTTTCTTTTTTTCCGTTAGATTAACAGAAAAGACTCAAAGAATCTGGAGATATATTTTATACCTTTACTTAAAAGCACAATTTTAATGTTTGCTGTAGAAATAAAGCATCTTTCCTGCACTTACTGTTGCCAGTTTTTGTTTTACTGAAACACCCCTAAGAGCACCTTAGTTTCCAAAAGGTGAAGGTATGAAGAGTATCTTTCTGAGTAGAGAATTAGCAGATTTCCTCTACTCCCATGAGAATTTTCTAACTCTTTATGGCTTTCCTTCCTGCCCAAAACTGGTCATTGAAGTTCTCTGAGTTCTTTTTGTTTCATTGTGGGAATTGAAGTCAGAGAGATCCTGTTTGCAGCAACAGCTTTCAAATTTTGAAAGTTCCCACCTAATTTTTCGGCTCTTAGTCTCGGGGATGTGTCATGTCACACATTTTACACTGTAAAGTATTCTAAACAACACTATGGCCTCAAGGCACTAAGTTATTTTGATTCCTAACTCCCATTACTTTTTATAGGAGTTGGGTGCCTACGTACTTGTGTGAATTTGTTTTTGTATAGGGTTTTTTTATTATTATTTTTAAAAAACCCTCATGGACATCTTACAGTGGCTGCAGATAAGATAGTGGTCCAAGTTAGGAAGATTAGTCATAAACTGAAAAGAGATCTGTAAGAAATGAATATCCTTCCTAAACTGACAAACACTAATAATGAATGAATGTACAATATTTACAGCTGTGTGACCTTTATAAATCTATAATCTATCAACTGACCTGTTATTTGTGGTAGAATTTAGTCCAAATGGGGATTTAGACACCAATTTTCCAGGGTGTTTAGAGGTTTTTATTTATGTATTTATTTATTTTTACCATTAAAAAAAATTAAAGGAAAAAACAGATGGAATTCTTTTCAGAAACATTCTGATCCCTTTTGGTCTTCTTTATGGGTCTCATAACTTATTTTATAGCCTCATCTTGTGATTCATATGTATGCATGATTTCCATTGAAGCTTGATGAGTTCTTCACTTGCTTTCAAGCACATAGACTAAAGTCATCACAGTATTTTATCTTCGGATGTTTTGTTTAATCAGAAAAGTCTATTTTCTGCCTACTTACCAAAGGAATGACATGGATACTTTGACACCACAGCATACTTACATATTTTAATAATTAGTGTCTTTTAAATTTGTATGTAGAAAAACCTGAAAATTCAGTCTTTAAAAAGGAAAACTATAACATGTTGTATAAAATAGTAATATGCAAATATAATTTAACATTTTAAAGAAATTTAAGATTGTAATTTCTGGTCATCATTTAAATATCAGGTTTTCTAAACTTACTGAGATTTTACACTCAAGTCTAATTTGGGAATATGGTTATGAGTTAGCAATTCATGAAAACAGATACATCTTTTATATAAAACACTATGATTTGTTGCTTGGTAGAAATGGAAGTGTCAAATAGCTGTTGTTTTAAGAATGTGTATTTCTTTTTTAGTAAAATAAAATTGAAGCAAGTGAAACTTAATCCAAAGAAATTTTGTAATTTAAGAATGCCATGCCTTTATACATTTCAATGTATATTTTTGAAAGAAATTGAAATTATAATAGCACATTTTTCATAACCAGACATGTTTGATGCTTTGCTGCAAAAATTAAACTTTCAGTTTTTCCACATTTTAGATTAAATAAAATTATGAATCAGGTGGCCATTCAACGGAAGAAGCAGTTTGTTGAAAGAGTACACAGTTACTGGTTACTTAAAAGACTGTCTAGGAATGGAGTTCCTCTGTTGAGAAGGCTGCAGTCCAGCTTACAGTCACAAAGAAACACACAACAGGTATGTAGCACAATTCTTACTGGAAAAAAAAAAGGATTTATAGTTCTTTTAATTTAGTTCCATTTTATAAAGAGCAGAACAGTAAAAACAAACTAGGAAACTTATGTTTCAGTACGGTATGATTTCCTTTTTAAAAATAATGTTAATGCAAATATCCTCGTAATACTAGCACGACTGTTACTTAGCCCCTGTAAACTTGTTTATTTTTTTAAGTCTCTTTTTGGATGTGCTATTTTCTCATGTGTGCTGTAGCAAGGCAATACTATTTCCAAAATACTTCCAACATCACTCATTTAAAATAGTATTCTGGCCTTAATATCTCAGCCATCACTGTTGGATGACTTTTTACACAATTAAAACCCCAGGAAAACTCAAAGTGCATTTTTTATTTGAAAGAGACATTAGGAGCAAATGAAGTAAAAATATAACATTGGCCAAATGGAGAGGAGAATTAAAAATTCTGGGAATATCCTGCAAACAAGGGAAAGGTTAAACGAGCTGGATTTCAAGGGCCTGCTTCTGCTGTTTTGTATCTGTGGTAGCAAAGATAACCACTTAACTCATTAATGGTTAAATTCATCTCTTTATAGACAACAACCTCCGTACCATTTCAGATCCATTTTAAGCCCCACTTCCATGTTTTACATAACATGTAAGTGAGGCGTAGACTTATGCTGACCTGCATGAAAATGACTTTCAGTCTGATACACAACCGTTGGACAAACTGGAAAATCATATATATATTTAGCGCACACTTAGAAATCGAAAGGGAAACATTACTAGTCATCACCCAATTTTAGTATCCTAATTAGGCACAGGAAGAACTGATGCATTTTACTTTTTTTTTAAACTGCTGCAAGTTTTAGCACAGGTACTCTATAAACATACTTTTAAGTAGCACTTTGGCACCTACTTATGTATAGTACAAAGTACTATGCATGATATTGGTCCAAAGCCAAAAGGTTCATGATTTACTTTATAAATCAGCACTACTGAATGTGTGTGTATATTCCAGATCAAAGGATCAGCATGCTAATTAGCCCGCCTCATGACTTGAACCCATTGTTCATCAGTCCTGGGATCCTCCAAAAATTATATGCTGATGAGGCGGAGGGCAACCTGATCTGAGGATGGGGCCATACTAATCATGCACAGCAGGCTGAGAGACGGAGCAACAAAGGGATTCTGGGTGCACTGTTTGGTGATTTTTGCCAGACATTTAAGAGTGGTGAAGAAAATACGAATCGTTGGAAATAGTGGGGGGAGAAAGGAACAGCTCAGCTCTGAGAGTGAAGAGGAAATCCAAAAGTATACAGTGTAGTGGCTCACAATGATTTGAAAAAGAGTCAGTGCTGATGGGGACTGCTATCAGTGGGCATTGCCATATAACTTACTCAGATGGGTTGCACTAACCTATTCTTGTGATAAGTTCCCATCAGCATGTTTGCCCAGTATAGGTCATGTACTTCATAGGCATGCTCAGTGTTGACTACATTTAATCAGCTTCATAGTTGGTTTCTGTTACCAACATGCCGTTTTTAGTAGCAGTTCAAAGCCAGAAAGTGTATTTAATGCAGTTTTCTTCTATGCAAATATAAGATGAGGAGTTTTTCCTCCCATGCTAATTGGGTGGGGTGGAGGGGGATGGAAAAGCCTTCCCCTGATTTGAGTAATTATGGTACTTTTGTATAAATTTATGCATTACTCAAATATTAGCCAGTTAAAAAAAAAATACTCGAGTAATTTTAAAATGAACATATCTGGAGCTGTCTAATATTGTACTTCTCAGTATTTAACTATCTCCTGAATGTCAGTGTATGCCCATTTTTAAACTTAATTTGTTCTTGAAGCTAGCATAACTACAGATCACCCATTTGTTCTTGCAGGCCTAGGTAACAGATCAGTGAAGTTGTTACTGTATATATGCAATACTATTCCTCAAAGCATGGATACTTTTCAAAATTCTGTACAGTCGTATGTAAATATGTATCTGTTCAAATCAGTCAGGTGGGTGATTGTTTAGTCTTCAGGCTCAAGATCTTGATAAGAAATCTTTATATATGTTCTTGATCTAAAAAACATCTGAAAAAATAGACGGGGGTTTTCTCCTTTGTTACAACTAACTTCAATTTTAGGTGTAACTGATACAATAATATAAATATCCGTGTTATAATTTCAAGATTTTTTTTAAACTTAAACTGAAAATTACTGCCAAAAGAAATAATCCTAATTGAAAAATATGAACTTGGTTGGTAGTAGCTGATGATTATATATATTGACTTTGAAATCAAATAGAAAGACTGAAGCTTTATTTGTACCTTATTCCTTTAAACTCAGAAAGAATCCCATGAACAGCTTTGGTTACCCTTTTTTCTTCACTCATAAGCTTGGAGGAGAATTTGCAAATATAAACCTGTTTTTCCTAGTATTTAAGAGCTTGTCTATACTTGAAAATTAATGTGGGTTAAGGTAGGGTGTAAGTTTGCTGTAGCAAGTGCTGAATTCAGGAATGATTACTATTTATTAGAATTAAACATTGCCAACCTTTAAAGTGTGGAGATTTTTTTAAATGCACTGTTTTTAGCAGTTAGACCCCAATGGTTGTCAAACTTCCTAAAGTCACAAAACCCTTTCATATCGCTTTTTCTGCCACAGAACCCCTAGCCCTGGTTCCGTGGGCCATGTCAGCTGACACAGAGCCAGGTGACCTGGCTGGCAATGGCAGCATACTGCCTCCCAGCCAGCTCTGCCATTATCCCGTATCTCTTTGCAGAAACCATAATGATTTATCACAAAACCCCAGGGTTCCACAGAACAGTCTGAAAAACACTGAGACAAAGCTGCTTGCTTCTGATTACTTCTGAGGTTCAGGAGTCAACGTTAGGGCTGAGATCTAGGGAGTTGGCATTACTTCTTTGTTCGCATTCCTTTAAATAAACTTGTTTCTTATAATACAGGAACAAGGGAAAGTCCAACAAAATTTAATGGCACCAAATTAGAAAATGAAAAAGGAAGAGATACTTTTTTTTAAAACAGCATAATTAACCTTTGAAAAGTTGCTTGCATAAGATACTTTGCATAAATTTGGTATCTTTTATTAAACCAACTCAGATATCTGGTATAATAAAAATACCCGATTTACCCAAAGAACCTTGTCTGCCAATGTCCTTAGGCCAACGTGGCTACAACCTACACCCTTGCATAAGATACTGTGCTTCTGGGCTCAGTAGAATTCAGAAAAGTGTCTTGGTGTAAAGAGATGTCTCATTTCCTGAGAGCCTTTTGCCCTCAGATCCTACAGACCAGTCTGCTGTGCAGTTTTACGTACCTGTGAAGCATGTAAAATAAAATATGTTCACTCTCCCCATCCCCACAGTACTGCTAGTTGGTCATGGCTCATTCAAGTTATTTGTCAGTCATTCTAGGGACACGTTTGTCAGACGTTGTGCTCTCCCTTGCCACCTACTGGCAGAGGAGCAGCATTGCAGCTTGGAATGTGTAAAGGGCTGTGCCATTTTTTCTTTTTGTCCTGGGGTTTGACTTGGATCAGTTGAGAAATGAATGAGGCCTTCTCTACAGCCTGAATGAGAATGTTCAGTTACATTTGATGTGATACAAGTTTTCTGTGTTTTGTTTTGTTTTTAAGAAGAAATAATGTCAGCCAAAAGCCTGGCAAGCGTTACCAACATACTTCCCTTATTCCCTAACTGGCACTTCTCAGGTTTCTTGCATTTCCTTCTGAAACTATTATTGCCTCTGGGAGAATTGATGGTATGGCACTTTCTGTGTTTACATCCGAGAGGGTGATTACCAAGTTAGAGGCTTTTGTGTGGTTTTACAACTTAATTAAAGCATAATTATATCACATCACCTTTACGGACTTAAAGTACAACTGTGTTGTAAACACTTTCTCTGATTTATGTGGGTTTTTTGTTTTGTTTTCTTTTGTTTTGTATTCTGATGCTTTTTCTAGATTCCGATATATATATTATCTATGTATCTAGGCAACCTTCTGTAAAAACAAAAAAACAGAAATATACAAAGAGCAGTGCCTTTTGTGATTCACAAATGCTGCAGCTGCAGAATTGGTTGCTTTAATATATCTCTTGTAGCAGAATATAACTGCTAAATCTGATCTAATTTTTCCTTTATTTTTTCCCTAATATTTATAAGTGTATATTTGCAGAGATTGTTTCACATTTAAATTGAAAGCAGCCTGAAGCAATCATAATATTCAGGTTCAGGTTTGACGTATTCACATCAGTTTAAATTTTAATTTTGAAACCTAATTAAAGACAAATGAAATAGCAACTTTGTTTAACTATTTCAGCAGTGAACATATTTTTATAATCAACATGCAGTTACTGAGTTAATTCAGAACAATGAGATATAAAGGCAGACATTTACTGTTTTGTATATTGGCTACTTGGGTACTTGACTGTCATACACTAAATAGGGGAACAAATATATTAGACCTCTCTGCATTACAGAAGTTTCCTTCAGATTAACTGCAAGAAGATAAAAGGAGATTTATCTCCTTGTCTCGGTTAAAGCCCCAGCAGCTTCTGGATGCATAAATCCCAAAATATTCCTCTGCCTTCCCCTATTGTCAACATGTAGCTGCCAACATATTTCTTTATGCTGGGTAAATTAATTTTTATGATAGTTCAGAAATTTGAGAAAGTTAAATGAAAAACTCTTCAAAATTGGAGGTTTGATTTTAAATTACGTTCTGTAATTCACAACAGAATATTGGGTACATTGCTCATTTTGAAACTTAACAAATCTTACAACCGTCCTCTCCCCTGCTTTTAAATTCACTCCAAGTTGCCACATTATCTATGTGTTGCAGAAATTGGGGTGGCCCCAGGTCAGATTTTTTGGTCTAGTATGACAGAATGTACAAAACCCAGGGTAAGAGCATATGAACTGATTTTTTTGATTTCATGAAAACTTCTTATCCGAAGTGGATAACCGATATATTATTTTACTTCATTTTAAACGTCTCCCCCTGTGCTAACATAATTATATGGCTCAATTTGATTGTAAAAATAAAGAAAATGTTAAGTTCTATTTACATGAGTTAGATGGTTTAGCCCAGCAGTATCCAATTAATCTGGCCCTGCAGGCTCACGTCATCTGGCCTACAAAGTTGGATTTAACTGTGGTGGCATTAATTGCTGCAGTTTCCAAAGCTGTGGCAGCCACTGCTGCTCCCGTTTCCAAATTTCTACCCCTTCTGCCCCAGGATCTGTAAACCCTGGATCCAGCCTGCAGGGTTCCCCACAGGTCTAAAAATGTGATGGCTGGGCAAGCAGCTGCAGCATTTAATTACCTTTGTTCCAACAGCCCCATCAATTCATATTGCTGCCACATGCCACACGCTGCAAAATTTCCAGACCTGGTAAGCGCCCTGTGGGCTGGGTGACACCAGCTCAGTGAGCTGTATTTTGGTCACCTTTCATTTAGCTACTTCTAGTTAATGTTGAAGTAAATTCATTTGGGTCAGTTTAGACCAGTAAAAGAAAATATGGATTGTTGGTATCTAAGCTCAGTCTATGCCAGCTTTGCCAGGATATGTGTCAACATGCTAAAAATAACTTGCAAATAATCCCCCCCCCCCCCATTATTTCTAAGGTCTCTTAATGTAAGCATAGTCAAAGAAAGTGTTGCTCAGTTGGTGTCCTTTCAGGTGTTCAGTAATTATAATGGCAGCGATAAGCTTATTTTCATGTAAGTCATGTCTGTATTTTGCTAGGGAACCATACCTGTGCCCATTCAAAACACATAGTTTCTTTTGAAGTCTGGTATAGATTTAAAAGTTTTGCCAGTGTAGCTTTTTGCAGCAGTGGTGTGCTTTTTTACACCATCTTCCCTTCCTGACTGACATAATTATGAGAGTAGAAGACATAGATTGGGTATAGTTGTTAATTCTATTCAGGGAACTCTTTTAAAAGCTATAAAGGCTTTTATCTATAGGTATTTTACAGCACTCAGCTGGAAACTGTATATATGGAAAATACCTGTTCTTTCCTCACTTTTTCTCAAAACAGCTCAGCTGTTTCTGCTGAGTGCTGTTTGACATACAAATTTCCACCAGTATAATTCTTTTTGTTGGGAGTCAGCAGATGTCAGTACACACATTGTGCCATCAATAGCTCATTGGGCTTAAGGAGATTTAATAACTCAAGAAAGGTATTTTCCCCAATTGTGTTTTGAAGAGTAATAGTGATTCCATAGCTTTGGGGTAGGAACTTGAAATTTCAGAGAATGTCTTGGGATAAGCAAGAGGTGCTTTTTAATGTCACAATAAAAACCTAATGAATTTGTCCAGGCTATAAGCATCTAAAATGGCCATTTTCACATATATCTAATAGAGATCGAAAAAAGGTCTTAACCATTGGAAGAAAGTGTACTTGAGACAAGGACTAGACCACCAGTTCTTTTTCACCTTTTCTGCTAACTGATGTTAATTATGCGTGCTTTACAGTCTGTATTACAGTGCATATGCTGGTGGTCCTGTTTTAAAAGGCAAGGAAGCGTAACTTCCGCGTTTTATAGGTGGGCATATCGATTGTACAAAGTCATTTCTGGTATATTTGGGAATAGAGCTTTGGAGCCAGATTCACAGCACATAAGCAAAGCCTAATGGCAGCAAAGGTGACCTTAAGCTACCCTTTGCTTCTGCAGAAACTTGGGCTACATTTGGAGCAAATATGGCTTCTGGCAGAAGTTCAATCGGCCCTTGGGATTGCTTTAATTTATGGAAGTGTTCAGATATCTTTCCTTCCTTTCTATGACTTACCCCTACATTGAGGGTTACAAATATGAGATAGGCCTTTGGCCTCTTTCTGTTCTGAAGGGCTTTGTTGCAAATTGTTGTCTTTATAGACCATTCAGCCACATACAAGGAGCTAGATTCAGTCCTCAGCTCTTCTTTGGTAGACAGATTTTCTTTACGTGTTCTTGAAGTGCTATGCTCTCTGTAACCACCTCCAGAGCAAAAATTGCTCAGTGTGCCTCCATTATGGCCTTTTGGGGCAAAGCATTCTCATTTTTCATTTATCCAGTAGAAACAGTAAATGAATCTCCATTTTCTTAGAACAAATTTTTCCTACTTTTTATCAAGCCAGAAATGGATAGAGGGGTAGAGGGGAACAAAATAAAACTTTACAGTATCTTAATTTTTCAAACCATTTACACAGATCTGTTTACTACTATGAGCTTGTAAAAATGTCTTCAGATGCATTATGGTATAAATTTCCTAGCAAAGATAGTATTAGTTAGTATTAGTTAGTTAGTACAGTACTAGGTATCCAACACACAGCTCACATTCCCAAATACTTAACTACTCTGTACTGCATGTTAATTCCCTTAAAGCCAGTTCTTTCCTTTCTTTTTTCGTGTCCTTGTGACAAGATATTTAGCAGAGTTTGCAGATTCATTGGAGTCTTGACAGGCCACGCTATGAGCATTTATGCTATGGCCTCAAACTTGTAACCTCTGGGCTGTCAACCATGTGCCTTAGTGCCTGCATCACCCCAGCCCCCTGATCAAGCTTTCTTCTTGTAAAAAATATTTTTTCTGTTTATTTCTTTTGTTTAGCAGGTTGGGGAACTAGCAATTTTTTAAAAGAATGGTGACAAGTAAGAATCAATTCAGATAGAAGTTGCATCTTTTCATTCTGAATTTTTGTTCTTCTTATGTCAACAGAACTTCTTGTTGGTTTTTGTCAGAGGAAAAAGAAATCCTCTAGACATGCATAGGATGTTGATAGGCAGAACCAATAAACTTTGTGCATCTTGTTAGGGGTTTTTTTTTTTTTCATTGGGTTTTGTTAGAAGGTCCTAAAATGAGATCTAAAAGGGAACTTAAAGAGCTCTAGTTCTCTCCTGAGTGGATGAGTTAATGTTTGTTGACAGGCCAGTACATCTTTCCTTCTGCCTAGGTAGGCAGAGGCCATTTTTTAATTTAAAGTAAGGTCAGGGCTGAAGTGTGGTCCTTGACTGACATACTTTTGCGAACAAAATCCCAGTATCACAATGGAGTATTTTCTTTTCTGGTAAAATACTTCTAATGTAGATATAGTCAAAACTTTTCCTTTTCATAGAGAGAAAGGAGACTACAACAGTTATTCAAGGCGGTTGTCTAATTCTGCTCTAGTTATCTCTGTCTCCTTCAGCCAGTATAGTTGGATACGGAAACATGGAGGACTGTAATTCCAGTGCAGACCTTTCAGTAGAGTAAGTCGTTGTTAAGAGTGCTCTGGCAGAGGGATGGGGGCAGGGAATACACTTGTTAGAGGGTCTTCTTGCTGGAATAAAGAGGGCTTTTCAGAATTCTCACAATGATACTTGGCTTTTCCAGGTCCAATTCAAGATTTCTTATTTCGATTTAAATATAAAATGGTATATATTGAAATGGTTTCAGAAAAAGGGGACCAAAATATCTAGTTTTTACTTTTTTCTTTATGCCTTTGGAAGTACAAAGGGGAACAAACTTGTGTTCAGATTGACATGATAAGAACTCTCAACTTAAATGAAATATTTACAGTAGTGATGATGTAACAAGACAGCCATATCATTTGTTTGAGTGCTTAAAATTATTAACATGTTAAGCATAAAATACTGTGCAGAAATGTACAAGTATTTATTTATAAACTGGAGATCTGTTGGTTCTCTTTGCCTCCCTTTGCTTCAGATACTGTATCCTGAAATCATTTTCCTGAACTTTTGACACGGGGCATCTAGTAACGTTATTTAATAGAAGGACTGTGAAAGGGTTTTTTAGTTGTGCACTTGATAGCTTTAGTATTTAGCTAAGCTGTACCCTTACTTAGCTAGGCAGTCTTTGCATGTATACAGTAGTTTTGACATTTCAGCTTTTAATGTGTGTATTTTA
>NW_005841859.1:2002769-2005975 GCF_000455745.1 Alligator sinensis | reverse complement strand
GGCACACACATGTGCTCCTTCAGTTTCAGTAAACTGCTGATTTTGTTTGGTTTGATTTTGTCTTTATTTTTCTGGCAGTGCTTAATAACTCCCTCCCCACCCCCACCCCATTTTGACCCTCTATGCCAAGCACTGTACAAATTTTGCTTAAACTTTGGATCTCCTTCTCGCATGCTTTTTTTTTTTTTAAAGTCTTATGCACTTATCTGGCTGTTTCTATAAATAGGTCATTCCAGTGACTGATTAGCATTCGTTTCAGGATTTTTTCTCACTTGGGTTTCCTGGTGACTTGCCTTTCATTTTTGAATAACCTGAGTAATTCCTCCTTTTTTTCTTTTGTTACTATTTCTTTTTTTTCCAGTAGTATCAGTTTTTATCATTATGTATTCAAATCTAGGTAAATACTACTAGCATTTATACAGTTTTTCTTTATAGGGATAGTTTGTTCATATTCTCCATAAAGCGAGCTTATTTATTTTTCATTTGAGTTCATTATTATTTTGAACCAGTACTTGGTACAGTTTTATAATGTAGAGCGGTGACAGACATGGGAGAAAAAAAACAAAGTTTGTGATTTACCTGAAGTAGAAGCTCATTAGTTGGACCTGGCTCTATAGCTTCTGTATAGAGTAGGCGCTTCAGTGGGGCTTTTTTGGCGCTTTTATCTAATGCTAATTCAATCAGATACTAGTTAAAAGGGCCAAAAAAGCCCTGCAGAGGTGCCTGATCTATACTAATGTTGGGCAAGCCAACCCGGTGCCTCTTTTGGGTATGAGCTGCACTTACCATAGGGATGTGCAGAGTTTAAAGTGCCATTTTTTGTTTGTTTGTTTTTTACATCTGTAAACTGCCATAGTGCCCATTGATTTTGTTCTGAAAAGATCCTTTTACTTAGCAGAGTTGAAGTTCCCAGTATTTGCAGTCAGAACAGCTTCCTAACTTTACTAATATTAATAATTTTTAAATCTAATATTTCCTACTTTTCCCATAGTGAGGAATTCTCTATTTCCAGATTTCTAAAATTGTAGCTGTCCTGTGATCTGGTTATCACTATTTCTTAATGTTGCCAAAATGGTTCAATAGAGAAAAACACGAAGCGTCTTCTTTTGGGGCTGAGTATATTTCTTTGCAGTACTTTCAATTCTTGCTGGTCCAGGAGTTTGGTATCCAATTTCAGAGCCTCTTTGGCAGATCATATTTACAACTAATATTTTTCTAAACGTAAACTCTTTTGCGTTACTGCTGTTAGCTTCATAGACCTTCTTTCCAGATAAGTAATTTAGAAATAATAAGAAGTTATATCCTTGCAGTAGGCTTGTTTTCTTCATTCTACGGAACTGGAGTCTTTCTGAATGTTAGAAACTATACAGGATGGTAACTTGTATTTTCATAGGAATACCTTGCTTTATTGTACAATACAGCAGACCCATTGTACAAGTTAAAATTTTTTATTCTTTTTTTAAAGAGAGAAGATGATGAGGAAATGCAAGCTTTAAAGGAGAAATTAAAATACTGGCAACGGCTACGACATGATCTTGAAAGAGCCCGTTTGTTGATTGAACTTATACGGAAACGTGAAAAATTAAAAAGAGAACAGGTAAATGGACAACTGCAATTTTTTTTGAAACTTTGAAAGAAAATTATTTGCTGATGGGTGGCCCTTCTTTCTTAAAAAGATTTTTATAATAGAAATAGATTGTGCTATTTTCTTTTTTCTATTGACATAAAACAGTACGCAGTAAAAACGCAGTTTCTTTTTGTAAAATCTGTCTATATTCTAAGAGGATAGATGGATTTTACCAAAATAAAAAAAATAAAACCCATATTACTTGTAAACTAGGAGCAGATCTGATGGGTAGAAAGAAGTTATTAGAAGTCACTTAGTAATGGACTGTGCATACAACCCCAAAATAACCTGTATCCTCCTGAGAGGATACATAGGTAGACTTTTAGGTTTCTAGAGGCCCAAGGAAGTCTCTACAGGAGGCACAGGTCAAAGGCCCTGGCATGAGAAAAATCTTTTGAAAATGTCAGATGATTTGTGGGTTTTTTGTTCTTGTTCTTAATTATATTTAAAAGAAACTTTAAGAATTAGGTGTCTCCGAAATGTCTGCGCAATTTGTTATAAGCAATACAGACGTTGATTCACTGTGCTGATACTTGTCTTCTTCAAATGTGTCATTAAATTAGAACTTAGCATTACTTCAAATATATAATACTGTAGGTGTCCAGAATGTCTGCTGGTGACATGCGGTGCACATTATAGCGGCCAACACAGTGAAACTTGTGTGCGCGCATTTTTTCAGACACTGCATATGGTATTTTTTTGCATATAACCTGCTCCTGTCCAGTTGGTAGAAATTGGGGCGTGCAGTATATGTGCAAAATACAGATCCCAACATCCTGATGATACAGCTTCAGGGCCATGTGCAGAGTTGGTGCACAGGCCACATCTGGCACATGGGGCTGACAGCAGGCTTGGGAGCAGGCTCAGCTCTCTAGCTGTTGTTACTCACTTAATACAAAGGAAGTATTTTTTCTTGCTTCAGCCTGCCTTTCAAAAATAAGGCGTGTATTATATACAGAGGCATGCTGTATGGGAGACAATATGGTAATTATTATGGCCTTATTACATTTACTACAGTTAAAGGAGACCCAAACATTTGAAATAGCTTATTTTCATCGTATAAGCAATTTTTATTTTCTTTACAACTTCCAGTAGGTTGCCCCTGTAGTTCAGTGGTAGAATCCTTGTCTATCACACAGGAGACCTGGGTTCAATTCCCAGACTCTTCTACAACTACAGCTGTGGAGGCACCAAACATCTGTACTTAGTCTGGTCTTTGGATTCTGTTTCAATGGCCTAAAGCAGTGTTTCTCAACCTTTTAAGTAGCAAGTATCCCCTGACTTCTGAAAATTTTAATAAGTACCCTAACACTCAATTTTCCAGGGGATTTTATATTTACAGGCTAATGCGTGCAATATGTTGGAAGAAGGGCTGTGTATGCGATATAACAGATGTGTGATCTGGTGTGGATAGGGTTCCCACCTTTTATACCAGGGGTGCACAACTCAAGTATGTACCTGGAGTAGAGGTTTCATAGATTTCATAGACATTAGGGCTGGAAGGGACCTCGGAAGATCATCGAGTCCAGCCCCCTGCCCAAAGGGCAGGAAGTCAGCTGGGGTCATAGGATCCCAGCAA
>NW_005841859.1:1984068-1999083 GCF_000455745.1 Alligator sinensis | reverse complement strand
CCAGGGGCTCCGTCTGGGTGGCAGTCTCTGAGGTGCCAGAGCGGGGGGCCGCAGAGCCCGAGGGGACCCTCGTGGTGTGGCGCGTGCCCATCCATGGCATGCCTCTGGTAGGCTGGCTATGGCTGGGACTGTCTACCCTGGGGGATGTGCTGGCAGGGTCCTGGGCCCTCCCGTGCGAACTCCGCGCTAACTCACGCGCCAGCAGAGAAGTGCGCCTGTTTGCGCAGCCTGTTTGCTCGGCTCCGGTCGCGTGGCTCCCTGGGGGTCTGGGCGAAGTAGGGGCCTGGGCGGGGCTTGACCCGGCCCAGGGCGCAGCGGGCTTTCACCCGCGTGTCTCTCTCCGCTCCCGCGTCTAACAAGGTGATGTTGCCCAAAGCTAGGAGGGCTGACCCTAGTGCCGCACAAAGCGTGGCATGCCAAATTCTTACTGGGGAATTTAAAGTGCCGCACAATGTGCAACGCACCACATTTTTTGCTATAGTTTAGAGAGGAAAAGAGAATGAGAGAGAGAGAGGAAAAGAGGGCATGAGAGAGAGTGTTGACGTACCCGTGTACCCCCTGCTTGTGTCTCACGTACCCCCGGGGGGTACGAGTACCACAGGTTGAGAAACTATGGCCTAAAGGGAGGATGGAAGGTCTGGGCAGCCTCCACTCCTCCAAAAATTCCTACCCAGGCATATGTATCAAATGTCTGGGTGGCCCTCATGCATACACCATTATCCAGGAGGATCGATGGTTGCCACCACAACTTACAGTAGAATGAATGCTGTAAATGTTTTGAGTTTTATCTTGATTTGCATTATCTATATAATTATTTGTAATTATACAAACAAACACGTGTGTGTATAAAATTAAAAACAGGATAAAATTTAAAAATATTCATAGCATGCATTCTACTGTAAGTTGTAAAGAAAAAAATTGCTTGTAAGATCAAAATAATCTATTTCAAATGTTTGGGCCTCCTGTAACTGTAGTAAATACTGCTTTTAATAATTACCATATTTTCTCTCATACAGCATATACATATACAGCAAAAGCTCTATTATCCAGCACCCATGGGAAATGGGGGGTGCTGAAGAACCAAATATGCTGGTTACCCGAGAGGCATCTTTGCCTGGTCAGACAAAGATGCCCCTCATGCTGCCTCCAGTGCGTCTGTGTGCAGGGCGACAGGCACCACGCCACCCCACCCACCCCTCTCCTGGCGTCAGTGTGCCGGGGGACAGGGAGGGGTGCCCAGTGCAGGCTGCTTTGCCCTGGACCATGGCCTGAAGTGGGACTTGGCGAATCCATAAGTCCCGTTTCTTGTTTCATTTTTGCCACATCGGCTGGTGTCAACCAGCATACTCGTTAATAGAGCATGCCAGTTAACGAAGTGTCAGATAACGCGGCTTTCACTGTATATATCTATATATGTGTCTATATATCTATTTATGGATATAGAGATAGATCTATGTATCTATAGAGATATCTATCTTGTTGTTTAATGCTTACTTTTTTTATTCTTACCTTTTTCGTAAAAAAACAAACCAAAACACCCCCCCCAAAAAACCCCCCAAACCTCAAAGACGTTATAAGTACCATCAAATTAAACATACATTTCAGTGATTTAATAGTAATGCCTCCTTAAGTATTAAAGATTAATTAGAATGTATATCGCATGTTCTTTAAAAAACATCTTAGCATTAAACATTAAAATCTGTCAATATGGTGAAAATGCACACAAAGTTATCACTAATCAGTGATGCCAAAAGTAGTATTCTCATTTGGGATCATAATACTTGACTTATAAATATTTCAACATTTCAACTGAAGAGTGAACACCATAGAATAGGGGCTTTCAACCTTTTTGTGTCAGTGTACCCCCAGCAGCCAGACACAGAGCAGTGTACCCCTGGCGGCCGAATGCTGGGGGGTGGGGGGGTGACACACGACTGGATGTGGAGTGGCAACAGCTTCTACATGCAAGCTTCCCCTGGGCAGGTGGCACGCAAGTGCAGGATGGTGCGTGGCAACCAGTTGACAACCCCTGCCATAGAACACTATAGAAATACCATGTCTAAGCATTGTTTTACCTTGATCACTGCAGCAGCAAAAATATTTAGTAGTCCCATCTTTGTCTGAAGTATAATAATAGAGGTTTATATTTTATTGTTTAGGTCAAGGTTGAGCAAGTTGCTATGGAGCTTCAGCTCACTCCATTCACTGTACTTCTGCGATCAGTTCTGGACCAACTGCAAGAAAAGGATTCTGCTCGCATATTTGCTCAGCCAGTGAACCTTAAGGAGGTGTGTGTTTTATATTTCCACAGTCATTCTCAATATGTTTATAGGTCTGATTTATTTATTAATTTTTTACTTGGGTGTACTGAGAAACTGAGAATATCACATGGAAAGTTATTTTAAAGTATTGCAGGCTTGAGGAAAAAAACAGGAAGATTACATTTTTTCCCAGTAGGGGAAATGTGAAATAATTAGTTTTAAACATGTATTTTTTTTACCATGCTTCACCATTTTAAATATAGTGTTCAAAAGGGCACCTCTTTTCTTAATTTTCATTTGTTTAAACATTAAGTCGCTGATACAGTTACTTAGTAAAAATATTTGAAGAAGTATCTTCATCTTTGTATGAAAAATGAATCTTGGAAACTGTACCCTTACTTATTTTGGTAAGGAGTTCAAATTTTTTTAATCAGAAAAATTGGTTTATCACAAGTGCATACAAGAAAAATATGATTGAATCCTTCCATAATTCCAAAAACAAAATGTTGGACTTTCATTAATAGTTTTTATGTTTGCTTGTTAGCTGACAAGTGTACATGAAACTATGATTATACACCAAATTCCGTACTTGTAAGTATATAAACTCAAATCTAGATTAGGTATAATTATTGGTAATGTAACATTAGCTGTTTTAATGCAATTTTACCATTTCTCCATTTTCTTTATTTTAGGTTCCAGATTATTTGGATCATATTAAACATCCAATGGATTTCTCTACTATGAGGAAACGGTTAGATGCCCAAGGTTATAACAACCTGAATGAGTTTGAAGAAGATTTTAATCTCATTATAGATAACTGTATGAAATACAATGCTAAGGATACAATATTCTATAGAGCTGCAGTGCGCTTAAGAGATCAAGGAGGTGTTGTTCTGAGGCAAGCTAGGAGAGATGCTGAGGCAGTTGGTTTTAATGATGAAACTGGAATGCACTTACCTGAGCGACCTAAACTAGAGTCACCTCAGCCATTCTCTTGGGAAGATGGTAAGAAATTTCTAAATAGAGATTAATTTTCAAGAAATATAAATAAACTGTTAGATTAATTTTTATTTTTCAGGTTTTTTTAAATGGTACCTTTATTGCATATGGACTGTACTCTCAACACATCTTTAAAGTTATACTTGTTTAGCTTACCGATGAAAAGAACTATTTTTAGCAAATGTTTTTGCAAGTATTAGAAGAAATACGCTATTAGAAGGTTAAATTGTGTTCTGTTCTCCCCTACTAAAAAGAAAGTGATCTGAATTCTGATCTCTGTTTATTGAGAACCTGGACTAGGATGGTGCTTAAGTGTGTGTTGAAATTCAGTGCATGAGTATTTCCACTGAAATATACAATGTACTTAACTAGTAATTTGATGGGACTTTTCACATGTTTAAATTCAAGCATGTGCTTAAGTGCCTTGTTGAATCATTTGTTGGCAGCATTGCATAGAGCTGGTTTTACAGAGCAGAATGTGAGCAAGTTTTGAGTTCTGGGTTTAGCTTGTAGTACTAGCAGCTAAAAAAGTTGTTTTGGCTTGTAAACTGAAGAAGGCATGAAATGTAAGTCAAAGAAAAAGAAATAATGACCTTTAAAATATCACTTTTATGATCCTAATCATACCCTAGGCTCTTGCAGAAGCAAAATCACTTAATTTCTTTTTTAAAGGGAGGGATTAATAGGACCTCGCTCCTGACCTGCAAAATCCCTGCTATTCCAGTTATGGATCTCTCAAGCAAAAGTGCTAATCAAGAAGCATTGTAGCAGTAGTATAGTAGGAATTTTTGTTGACACTTCTCTACTAGTGACAGTGAAACTACTAAACTTGCTTCAACTTGTGACTCAAGTAGGATTTTATTTTTTAAATTCCAACACGACATGTATTCAGTATTTTCTTTCTCCTAGTAGTTTGTGTGTGTGTGCTTGCTTGTTTTTGTATTTGCTTTGTTTAGTTTTTATTTTAATTTCATGAGAAACACTAACAAATATTTTAAATTCCACATGTTTTGACTTCAGTGGATAGGTTACTGAATCCTGCTAACAGAGTACACATGTCCTTGGAAGAACAGCTGAGAGAATTATTAGAAAAACTTGATCTTACCTGTGCAATGAAATCCAGTGGATCAAGGAGCAAACGAGCAAAGCTGTTAAAGAAAGAAATCAGCATTATTCGCAACAAACTAAGTCAGCAACACAACCAACCTCCCCAGATAGAATCAGGTATTGGAAGCTTTGAAGAAGAAAGTGCACCATTAGAACAAGAAGGTGAAGAAGAAGGTAAGATTTTAACCTGCGTTTAAATTGGTAATGGTATGAACCCCTTCAATTAGACGTTCCATAATAGGTCGTGTGAATTTCTATAAAAATGTACAATCTGTTATGATGTCACTAATATTCCTTTTCTAAGAACAAGTTTACTAGACTGTAAACAAAATATAGCTGACACTTGTTCCATAGCATAAAGTTTAACATGTTGACAGCCTACTTTTTGTCTGGCTAACTTGATGCAGTGAGATTTTTTTTTTCTTTTTAAGGATTGTAATAAATGCTATAGAAACAAACTTTTAAATAAAATTTTCTCATACAATTTTTTTGGGGAAATTTACAAGAGTTTAGCATCTTTGAAAAACTAACTTCTAAAGTGGCTACGTATGGATTAGGAGCCTAAATTTAATCATCGCTGAAAACTTTGGCCGCTACACCTATCTCTTAACTGCTACTACTTCTGTTTCCGGGACCACCAGTTGGTTTCTATGTAACTTACTGTTGGTAGATGTAACCAGAACTAGCATAAAAATCCTTTAACATAATTATGCAGTATTGAAATAGTGTAGATTCTATTATCTATAAAACATTATCTATAAAACATTTCATGATCCCAAAAGAACATCTGCTCCCACTGAAGCATAAGGCAAAATTTTTATTGACATCCATCAAGCCCAGCTCCTCATAATAGGTAGCCATATACCCAATTTGTATTCTCATGTTGGAATGAAGTTTTACTTTCATCATATTGAATCATTTAAATTAAACTTTTTAGATGTACAAAGTAATAGTTTTCACATTAAGAAATATTCATTTAAATCTAGGTATAACAATCAAAGTTGCCAGTTGCAACCAATTGCCTCATTGTACAGGAGAGGTGCATTCTGTTCCCCAAAGAGTTAACAGATCAACTTGAAAATGTACTTAACATAAGAATGTGAAAAACAATAGGAAAGAAAAGTGAGTTTGAGGTGGGGGAGGTGCTGGTAATATGATTCCATTATTAGCTGTTGTACCATTTGATTCTTTCGATCATTTGTAAGCTAAAATAAAATCTGCCATCCCTACCAGCCCCACCAAGCAGGCATTTGTACAATAGTGTGTGCAAAAGACCATAAGGATGGCCATATGGGCCTCATCCAGACAAGTGTGGATGTGTGGTATGTGGTGCCACAGACCCATCTGCAGCACCACATGCTGCACTTGCAGGTGTTCCCTGCACTGCTTGCTACCTTAAGGCTTCGGGGGGGGGGGGTTGACCCAGGGATCTCCCAGGGTCAAAAACAAACAATGCCAAAAAAAGTGTCATGGTGCACAAAACTGGAGCCTGGCTGTCTGGAGCTATGTTCCAGGTGCCAGCCAGGTTTCCTGCCATGCTTGCGGCTCCAGGAGGCCTTCAGGACCCCACGTAAGGCTGCTGAGTCCAGCACAGTTGCTGGTCCCAGCCTCCCCTACCCCACCTGGGGTAACCTGCCATGCGCCAAAGCACATATGGCATGGGCGTTCCCCGGGGACAGGTAGCAATGGCACAAGGTGTGCCACTGCTACTTGTGCCCAGGGAACCAAACAGCCACACTTGTCTAAATGCAGCCATGGAGTCAGACCAAAGATCTATCTAACCAAGCATCCTGTCTCCAAGAACGGCAAACTATGGATGCTTTAGAGGAAGGGGATTAGAAACAAGGCATATGTGCTCTGCCCCCAGTCATGCCTTCCCAGTTAGTTATGATAAGGCCTGGCAGAATTCAATTTTTATTATTTTTTTTTTAATTTATCTAAAATCTGGCTACAATCAATGCTAATTTTTAAGCATTTATTTGAATGTTTTCTACTGAAATTTTCAGCTCTGTGAAATTAGGGGTGTGGAGGGAAGACAATTGTGGAGTATACTGTTAGGAAAATGTAGCTACATCTGCTTTGGTCTGCTTACATAGTTCTCCCAGTCTCTTAGTACTTTTAGGATCTAGTTAGTTATTTCATAAAGATCTGGTTTCATAAGTTATCTCCCCCTTGTCAAAATTGAATCCTTTAATTTGGGTATATACTTTCTGTCAGCTAACTAATAACACTAAAAGCAAAAAGACCAGTTTGATTTATATAAACATGAATCGCAATTTAACCAAAGGTTAGCAACTGATAGACAAAAGTTAATATATGTAAATAAAATGCTTACCAGGGAATTTACTCCAGCATTTATTCTATCCCTGAAATAAGTTTTTCTCTTTAAAAAGATACTAACATAATTAAGACACTAACATTATTCAGAATTGATAAAATAAGTTATAAAAATAATAAAATGTAAGTTTGGTAAATGGTTTTAAATTTAAAATCATTAATAGATAAACTGGGGAAGAGGATTTTTATATTTGTAATGTTTCCAGGTGCAGCAGATTCACCCTTATTTATTCTGTTTTAGATTTCTGATCACACAAAGAACCCTGTCCTAAATTCCTTTGAGCTATATTACCAAAATAACTTAATAATTTTATGATTTTGTGGTATGTGAATTAAGTCCTTTCCTTGGACACTTACATCTGTAAATACAGTGTCCTCTTTTTAACAGTCATCTGTTTTTAAATCTGTGATTTAAAAACATTGGCTTTCAAATACAGCATGTGTATTTAATTCTTATTCTGGACTTCCGGTTGATATAAGTTCATAACGCAAGTGCCAGATTTTACCTCTTGAGGATTTAATTACAGCTGAGCTTCTGTTTTCACACTTCAGGTGTTTACAGTATTACTTCCTGTGATTGAGAGTCTCACAGGGCAGAGAGACCTTTCTTCATGTTTTGAAAACACCTAGTGCATAGTTGCATAGTTGGCATATTTGTCAGCAAATTATTACAATTAATTAATTTGCTATGTCCAGTTCAGTTTAAAAAAATTACCTTTGGGTTGTGCATATCACACATGCAGGCTTCAATCTACATCAATTAATGTGGGTTTTTTTCCTTGTTTTTCACACTTGTTTTTATTGTACATGTATTAGTCCCATTCAGTTACTGCCACTATATACAAGAACAGAGAAAAGTGTCTAAGCATAATGTTGTTTTGGAATCTGAGGAAAGTAGTTTTTTTGAAAATTGGGAAGGAGGGGGTTCTGTTTTAAAGTACTGGCTTACGAATATTTTTCAGGATTTCTGGAATGCTGTAGGGTAGATATTCCTCCCTGCCCCTTCGCATCTTGGGGTGAAGAGCCTTTTATGCTGCTTATTTTATCAATGCCCCCACAATACATCTTTCACCATTTCCCAGTGAAATTGTCACAAAAAAAAATCAATTGATTATGGGGGTGTATAGAGGGAAAATAAAACTTGGTAGAGGGATGGTTTTTCTGATTTCTCCTGCTTAGTTTGTAAAGGTGTGTTTATGAAGTATTTGCAAATACATTATTAGCTTTTTAAAATAAAACTGATAGTCATAACTGTAAATAATCTTTGCAGAACTTACCTGTTTGTAAATTTGGTAACATGATGTAGCCCACTGTTATCGTTAATTCTGATAGGTCAAGCTACACATGCAGGGTTTTTTTTAAATGCTTATCTGATTAAATTGCCTTAAACAGGTAAGATGATTATTAAATTAAATGCATGTTATTCACCATTTAATGATAATAGAGATGTACTTTCATTAAGAGATACAAATCATCTGCTACCCTAATTTTATGTAAAATGTCTCATACTTGAATATGAGATTATGGAAATTATTTTAGATATAAGTTATGAAACTAACATCAATGTGTATAAAGCAAAACATATCTATCCAGGTTTAAATTGTTAATATCAATTCTAAACATCTATATTGTTCTATCCATGCTACAACCCCAGTGTAAAAGTAGGCACTACTAACTAGGATAGGGTGTTGCTGGCCAAAAGTTTATGTATTAAAAATGTTATGCTTTGTTTCCAAGCAACAGTTTGTTCGGTGGGCTGCACATTTATAGTAAGTTTTATAATAGATTTTATAACTACCAGCTTTCAAAAATCACACTCTATTTATAATTTTTTCAGGAGATAAATCTCCCCCTAAACTTGAACCATCAGATGCATTACCTCTTCCTTCAAACTTGGAGACTAATTCAGAACCACCAACCCTCAAACCAGTAGAACTCAATCCAGAGCAGAGTAAGCTTTACAAAAGAGTAAAATTTGATAATGAATTATATAGTACTTCCATTCAGAAAGAAATAAATGGACACACTCCAGAACACTTACTTGACAGTAATCTCAATGAGTCGACTGTTTCTGCTGTAGCTGAGTCATCAACTGATGTAAACAGACGTACATCTGTTCTCTTCTGCAAATCGAAAAGTATAAGCCCCCCAAAGTCTGCAAAGAACACTGAAACCCAGCCAACTTCTCCACAGCTAGGGACCAAAACCTTTTTGTCTGTAGTCCTTCCAAGGTTGGAGACACTTCTGCAGCCAAGGAAAAGATCAAGGAGTGCATGTGGAGATTCTGAGGTTGATGATGAGTCCCCTGTAAAGCGCTTGGATACAGGTAAATATAAACTTTGTTTCAGTGGACAGACATTTTGGAAGACAAGGCATAGCTTTAATTGACATTCATTTAAAATATTTATCTTTTAAATTTCAGCTATACCCTCGTAGCTGAATAACCAAGTGCAATTTTGATCTAGAACACTTTTTTTGCTTTTGTGACAGCTCTTTATAGATGGACTTAGGATGAAACTTACTTCATCTCTCTCTCTCTCTTATCATTGTCACATACCTGAGTCTTCATCTGAAACATCCCAATTTATGTTTGCTTCTTACTTACTGTTATCTGCTTTTGGCTCCCTACTTGGATGTAACTTCCTGTGAAAAGACCCCTAATAAATCTGCAATAACTGTCATTTATGGGGCTATGCACTGACCCCTTATCAAAGCTCTGAAAAATATTAAATATCCATAACATATCTCTTTATTGAGCATTCATTTTCAACCAAAGATCTTTTTTCAGAAAGCAGTAAAGATATGTATAATTATGATACTTATGATACTCATTCTAATATGAGTATTAAAACCTTAAAGTATAATTGTTTTTACTGTAGATATACCGATTTTTAAAATAAAACAGGGCATATAATATATAATGCGGGTATATAAAGTAAAGACTCTATTTTGTCTTAATGTTGTCTGGGCTAGATTTTTTTTTAAACTTAGTCTATCCATCAAGTGCAAATGTGAGAGTTCCTTATGTTGCTTCTTGATGTGATTAACTCTCAGCAGTGCTTGTGTATTAAGGAAGAGAGATTTAAATATATATTCATAGCTTGTTTATATTAAGTATACTTTCTTAATATCACACTGTAGTTTATACTGTTTCTCTACATTCTCTTCTTTTTATCATAACTTAATTTTTAAAGACTGTATGAAAATGTTTAGTTCTTTAGCTCCAACTAAAGGATACGGGAGTTGCATTAATAACTTGCGTATTGTGAAAGTTTGCTTTTAAAGTGTTTCTTTTAATTGTCAAATCAGATAGAGCAATATCCATTGCAAAAAAAAAACCAAGTAGAAAAATACAAAAAACAAGTTTCTTAAGATTTTTTTCTTTTTAACAAATGCTTTTCTAGACATGCTTGGAATCAGTACTGGCATTTGACTTGGTATTTTAAGGAAGATGCATAAATTAAATATGAATATCTGGAGAGCTGTAGCTATTTAGTGAATAGTAAATATTTTCTTCTACCAATTCTTCTTATAAGTAATTTATTATACTTATAGTTGTGCTATAAATGAACTAAGCATTAATTTCATACAATGTTACATATCTACAAATTTTCCATAAACAATTTTAAAAACAAATGTCACTGTGTTTAACTCATATCCATCTTTTACCAGTATTTATGTAAAGGATGAAAACATGTCTCATTTAATTCTGGTAGTCTGTTATGAATTCCTATTCAGACAGAAAGGCTAAAATCTTTTTTTCATTGAAGACCATTGCAAAATTTTAGTTGATATCACCTTCCAGTTTTCACTTTATATATTTTGAGTCTGTAAATTACATTTTTGGGGGAGGGATTGGGGCGGGGATGCTCTTTCAAATTAGTTCATTTTGTTGCTTCCCCCCTCATGCAAGTGTCTAAAATAAAGAAAATTGACGGAATGATCACACATTTTTAGATTCTTTTTTTAATTTAGAAATTTTCACTTATTTGACATTCTGCATGATGGATAATTGTGTGACTTGTTAAGAACAGACTTTCATCGTGACCAGAAATGATTCCTCTAAAATAAAAAATGAAATAATGTCAGATTTTTAATCAGCAAATTGTGTACACAACAGTACACACTGCAGATATGTAATACTCATTTCTATGTTGTATTCATATCATTTAGATGTACTGACATTGCCCTGCTTATATATTCAAATTTTGAATTTGGAAGCTTTTCACTTAATTTTGAATATTGCTGACTAAAGGGTCCAATCTCATTTGTTAAACATCTTCAACTGTAACAGATTTGCCTGCCAATAAAAGCCCTGATTCTGCAGCTCTTGTTCCCATTTGATATAGCTACTTTTTCCATTTCACAATGAAAAATATGTTTACTTTGGTGCATGTTTTATAATTTCCATATAAAATGTAAAAACAGAGTTTTATTTTCCAAGTTGCTGCTGGCTTAATAGTGTTTTTAATTTTCAAGCCTTCACTTTTCACGTTAACTTGGTTAAGAGATCAGTTTGTAGTTTGCCGCCACGGGTCATGATTCTGCACAGAGGTAGGTCTGTTTGTTTAGACAATTAATGGTTTTGTAAAAAAACAAATTAAATGGAATTCTGGTTTTCTTTGAAGATACAGAACGTAAGGGTGGTATTCTGTTTCCATTTGGTTGTCCAGATTTACATTCTGTTTCCATTTGGTTGTCTTTGTTGCCGTATGGATCAGTGTCAGTGTAGATAACCCAGTAGAAATAGAATGTCACTAAATTTCTAGGCTCATAAAATTGTCAGTGTTCAGATTCAGCAACATTAATTAGAAATGCTTGTATTCAAAAGACCATTATATCTGATTCACCCCTTGAAGGACTGGTAGCAATAGGCAAGTATTAAAAGGTGTGCTCTGATCTTCCTAGGCATCATATCTATTGGAAGACTAACATTCATTTTTCTCTTTCATTCATATTACTATTAAATATATTTGATTCATATTGTAGGATTAGAGTGAGTCTTTAACAAAAAAAATGAAACCCTCCTACCTTTGGTCTGCGAGCAGTTAACATTTGGCCCGTGGGCTCCTGTCTGGCTGCCACTTTCTGCATTGTTTCTGCTGCTGTGGTAGCCAGGGCCACTAGGGCAGGGTAGCATGTCAGGAGGGGCCCCAGTGAGTACTCTGCATGCAGGGTGAGGGGGCCTTGCACTGCCCATGCAGCTGGAGATGGGGGGACAGCTCATCCCGGTGCAGCAAAGATCTTGGGGAACCAATGTGGCCTGGGCCCAGCAGTCAGTGTAGCATGTGGCTTCTAGACACTGAAGTTGGATACCTTTTCTGTAGTATATCAGCTACTCAAGGCTTTAGGAGCTAGAAGGTTAGATAAGTGGTTCAGTGGCTAACCCAAATAGTTGCTGCCGAAACCTTGGCTTGGCTCACCTGATGCCAGCTCTTTTTCTTGGTGTCTGATTTGTTGCCTTCATACATAAACATCTTGATATTCCCCCCCACCCCTTTCATACTCTGTTCTTCACATCTTGTCCCTGAATCTCTCTTTACCATTGGATCATCTTCAAGAATCTTTTTTAAACCTCACTTTTTAATCCTCTTCTTTGAGAACATTCATTTTAAAAAAATTTTTTTTTTAGCAAAACCATAACCACATATTTCCCTTCCCTTTCCTTCCCTTTCTCATTTTTCCTTTTGCCTCATGTTTTTCTCCTCTTAGTATTTTATCTGTCATACATAGCTTAGAATGTATTTCTTGACGCAGGCCTTGACGCAACGTTTTTTCTGGCCTGACTGACCTCTGATGAGCACTTCAGCTTCAAAGCGCTTTAGTGCTGTATTCACATGCATCCAGCCCCTACATTCCATCCAGGAAGAACACACACCAACTGCTGAAGCTTCCTTAGCCTGACGAAGGGTTTTTGAACCTGAAAGCTTGCTTAATAACTATTCTCCAACCATTTGGGTTGGTCTAATAAAAGATATCAAATTCACCCAAGGAACCTTGTCTGCCTATGTCCTTAGACCAACACGGCTACAACCCAACCCCCTGCAGCCCCTACTAGAGCACTTCAAAATTGCTGCAGTGCTGTGCAGCAGCTGTGCTCTCCATCCAGAGGGCATGATGGAGGGTTGCTCAGTCTTCCACTATCCCTCTGTGCTTTGCTTTTTATCCCTCTCCCTCCCAATGAGGGGATGGAGGTAAAGCGTTGTGGGACAGACAGGGAACTTTCTCCTGCGTTGTTATCTGTTCTCAAGAGACATGCAAGGAATCCTTTATTTCAGGTGCTGGAGGCAGGAGAGCACCAGAGTGGCAGCAGGGGTCTGTTCTTAGCACAGGCTCATCTGAGCTGGTAGCTCCAGGCAGGAGTCTCCTCATCAGCTTCATTTTCCCATTATCCCTGCTCTGCAGCCAACATCTACTACATTAACCATTTTACACTGCCTACCACCCCACCCCTTTTCTCCTGTAGTCAGCACAACTCTTTTCCCAGGCCTTGTTCTGCCCAAGGCACAAAAATAGCTAGCTTTGCCTTTGCTTTAGACAGTTTTCTGTTCCACTTCATCTCTTATGAAATAAGTGCTTTCATAAATAATTACATGCCATAACACTTCAAACATGTTTTCCCACCATTTTAAAACTTGCCCCCTCTCCTTTGAAATTGTTACCTAAGATGGTGTATTTTAAAGGTTTGTTGACTTTTAGCACTTAGAACTTGAGTGAGCATTTTCATAAATCAGTATAATATTCAGTATTTTGTAATAAGAAACAGTTCGTGTTTCTTGATGTCATGGGTTATGTTCAGACTTGGCAGACATAGTTTGTCTAATTTCTTGATTAAAATTAATCTTAGTAATACTAAAATACTATGATCATCTCGGTAAAGTTAACTATGACATTTTTTGATGCGTGTTTTCATTCTTTGAGATAAAAATGAAATGCAAAGGGAATTCAGAAGTGGTGTTTTCTTGTCAAAGTATCCAAAGTGGTGAATTGTAAAGTGGTACATAAGACTTATGAATTGGGGATATGCTGTCACAGCTAGATCTAAAATACCTTCCTTTTCAAGGCCTACTACAAATGTTCCACCTTTAATTTGCGAACTTTTACAACCCTCTGCAGTTTCATACTTCTAAGACTATAGGTCAGATGTGTAACATACCACTGAAGATACCAAAATCAGAGTTTTATATCTGAGTTATTGTGTTGGCTATAGATCAGTTTTATAAATCGTGCTTGCTTAATAAATTTGAGAAGTATGTATACATGGTCTGAGTTTTTCAAATTGAACTTGATAGCATAAATATTAGTCATGCTCATGTGTGCAAGATCAGAACCTGTATGTTGGCATGCACGCTTGTTTATGTAAAACATGTGAGAGGTGGGGTTGTGTAGCATAGCCTAAATTTATATCAAGGAACTCTCAGTGGTGTCCTTCCACAGATGTACAGGACTGCCATATTCACATTTATCTAGATCCTCTTGCTGGTATTCAACTCCCTAATCCATTTCCACCAACATTACTTGAAATGCTTCTTTTACATGAAGATCCTGCCAAGAAATTTTGATTTCCGTCTCCCCTGAAATGTGAATATCTCGCAACAAAAGATTGTATTGCTCTGGGTCAGTGAAGGTTTTACTGCTGTAATTATATTATCATTTGTAGAGACATCAGCAAGGCAATTTGTGATGCACACTGTGTACCTTTTTTAATTGCCTCATAGCATACTGCCATACGGCTACTGCATTACTTTTTTTTTAAACAACTTGCCATGTGTTTCCTTCTTTTCTTCACAAAACATTATATACTTATCTGAAATGGAGAAGGCAACATATTCAGTCCTTAAACTTCTCATTATCTAACCTGCAGGGCTTGGGTACCCGCGGGCCTGGTATTCATCAGGGGGAATTAACAGCTTTCTTTTGACACGCATCATTTGTTTCTAGTTTGTAAGTGCGCGAGGCACTTTTTAAGCCATAACTGATACTGTATATTTAAAAAGGTTCTAAAGTCCTTCTCTTTTATAGTTTCTTGTCCTAGTCGATGAGTTCAAATTTATAGTTAGGAAGGAATACATTTTAAGATGGAGGATGATGCAAGATTCGACTGGACACATACAAAATTCAGGAAGGAAGGGAGGGGGTGTGGCGCGCTGTCAGAGAGCAATACACATCTTCTGCCAGCAAAATGGGGTCAGAGGAGGGGCAAGCTGAAGTGCTCTGGGTCAAGATACAAGGGGGTTGTGGGGAGAGGGATTTAACAGTGGGGGTCTACTACAGCCCCCCCCAACCAAGGGGAGGAGCTGGACCGGGAATT
>NW_005841859.1:1957688-1981567 GCF_000455745.1 Alligator sinensis | reverse complement strand
GGGAAGTGGTGCTGGCTCCTACCCTGGGGGTCTTTAAGAAGCGGCTCGATGCCTACCTGGCTGGGGTCACTTGAGCCCAGTTTCCCTCCTGCCCAGGCAGGGGGTCGGACTTGAAGATCTACAAGGTCCCTTCCGACCCTACTTCTATAATTCTGTGAAAATGAGAATGACTCAGTAGGCTCCAATACTGCAGCAAAGGATATGGAGAGTTATAGTGCATCACAAGATTTATATGAATTGATTATGTAATGTTTTTTAAAAAATGCTAATAGTACACTGACATGTGGCAACAGGATTATTACGTGCATTTTTGGGACACTATTACGCTACTGTATTCAGGTCTAATGAACCCTTACCTGTAGTTGAGAGGTGGTAAGCTTTGTTAGTCTCAGGTCAGGCAAGTAGTTCAAGGTGGTATGGCACTGTAGAGACGTAACTGATTGTGAGGCATGAGCTTTCTTAGATAACAATCATCAGATGTTCTGAATGGAAGGGAAGAACAAAAGGTTTTTGTATAGAAGAGAAATGGGGAGGAGGAAAGGACACTGTTAATAGAGGTAAAAAGTGAGTTAATTAAATCAGTTGAAATGAGCAAGTCAGCACCTTGGGGATAGTGTAGTTAACAGTCCAAGTAATTGGATAAGAATCCTGTTGAGACTAGGTACATCGATAGATCGGCACCAATATAAAGAAAATTGTCTGTATCCGTCCGATGTGACTGATTAATTTGTGTGATAAATGTCCGTGTGTGTGCACAGCTGCAGCGCAGCACATAGGCAGCCAGGAGCACTGCCAGCAGTGTGGAGAGCTGCCTGCAGCTGCTAAGTCTGTTGTGGTACAAGGGGAGGGGAAGGGAAGGGGTGTTGGGGTATAGATCAAGGCCCCCTCAGTGAGGGAGGAAGTGGGGCTGGGCAGGTGCTGCCTAGCCGGTGTGGGGAAGGGCGCAGGACAGAGCCACAAGTGGCTTGTCCAAGGGGCAGGGAGGGCGTGTGCCCCCCAGATCTGTGCGGCACTGCACAGGCTGCAGCTGTGGGCTTGGGCTGGAGTGGTCGCAGGGCAGAGCTGCAACTCACCTGGGGGGCACGGGAAGGGAAGGGGGGGGCAGCTCCTGCTGCTGCGCATAGATCATCTGGTGGCTCCCACCGCTCATCCAGGAAGGCATGGGGGGGAAGGGGCCCCCAGATCTGCCCAGCTGGGAAGAGCTCAGCTCAGCCCCAGCCTGCCCCGCACACGTGTCCCCCTCCCCGTGCTGTCCCGGAAGAGCAGCGGGAGCCACCAGACAAGCACTGGATGAGCCGCCCCGCCCCCACTCTTCCCCTGCCTTCCAGATGAGCTGCAGCCTGCCTCACACTGCGCCGTTCTGGGGGAAAACATGCTTGCCCCCTGGCCGAGCCACTTGCCGGCTCTGTCCCGCACCCCTCCCAGCCCCGGCTGGGCAGTGCCTGCCCCAGCCCTAGCCTCTCTCTCACCCTCACCGTGGGGGCCTTGATCTAGACCCCTCGCACCCTTTCTCTCCCCCCTCCCCTTCCACCACAACAGACTTACCAGATGGATGCAGCTCTTCAAGCTGAAGAGCTGTATATCAGAAGTTGGATTGGTATCAGCTGATATGCCTCCTTAAAAATCGGCTATCGGTATTGGCCCCAAAAATCTCTATCAGTGCGCTCCTAGTTGAGACTAGTGCGCTCCTAGTTGTTTAACATGGTCTAGTGTTTAGCTCATTTCATGTTTTGCCATTTTATGTTCAAGTTAGTTTTTAAAGTGTTTTTTGTTCTTGAAAGAGGTTCTATTTTGAGGTCAGTGATGGAATGTCCAGGGAGGTTTAAAGTGTTCCACTACGGGCTTTTATGTGTTTCTGAACTGATGTTGAATTGTTGCCTGTTCATTTTTTTTTTTTTTTACGTAGGGATTGACCTGTCTGGCCAATATGGATGGCAGAAAGCCACTGTAAGCAGGTCATGGCATTAAAGACATTGGTGGTGGAGCAGGTGAATGAACCCCAGATGTTAAAATTTTATATGTTTTGATCTGGTGATGATGTGGTTTGTGTTGATGAAGGGGGTTGCCTGTAAGTCAGGCATGCTTGTCCCCCCCAAAGCTACCTTGAGATGGTCATAATTTTCAAGGAAAGTCTGGAGGCCATTAATGATGTGTTCAAGCTGGGGGCTGGGGGTGATGATGAGAGAGATTCTGTTCTTGTCACAGGGTTGGTATAATATGGCCTGCGGGCTGGGTTCAGCCTGCCAGGCCATTCTGTCCAGCCTGTGGAGCCCCTCTAAAATTTAGACAATTGTTACTGGCTGGTGGCTGCCTGTCTAAAAGCTGATGAGGTGCCAGCAGCAGGAGGAGCTGGTGGCAGGTATCAGCAGCAGCAAGGCCCACCTGCTCCCCCTCCCCCCCCCCCCGCCCCTTCACCCCCAGCTCCCAACCAGAAGCTTCTTCTTAGCAGAGCCTTCTGGCCTGGAACCATGTGGCTGATCCCTAGCCCTCCCTCTGTCCAAGAGTGGAAACTTGGTTATGAACAGCAAGGGAGAAGACTGCCGGTGATTGCCCCACTCCATGGGGCTCACGGGACTCTGGCTATGTGCCTCCATGTACCGCTCCTGGCTAGTATGTCAGGAGAACCATGTGGAGGCATGGAGCTGGCCCAACTGGATGGCACAGGACCTCCCATGGCTCCCGGCACTCTAATGTACCACTGGGCTGGCTCCGTGCCGCGCCCTGTAGGTCCTGACCATGCAGCTGGGAACCACATGCTGTCAGAGCCATCCTGGCAGCACGCGGTTCCTGGCTGCATGGCTGGGACTGCAGGACACAGCACAAGCCAGCCAGGAACTGCAGGGGTTGGACTGGGCTGGGCTAGCTCCATGCTGCATTGTGCGGTCTCGGTTTTGCAGCTAGGAACTGCGGGGGCCAGGTTGGCTCCAGCAGCATACAGTTTCTTGCTGCATAGCTGGGACTGCAGAATGCAGCAGGAGCCAGCCTGGCCTCTTTGGTTCCTGGCTGGCTCCTGCTGCGTCCTGCAGCTGGGAACCGCTTACCGCAGCTGGCATGAGCTGAGCTGGGTTGGCTCCATGCTGCACCAGGCGAGTCCTGGCCTTGCAGCTGGGAACTGCGTGGCACAGTACAGAACCAGCCTGGCTGGTCACTTCCTGGCAGTATGACCTCTTTTCTTCAGCAACAGCCTCCTAGCAAGAAAAGTATATTCTTGACCATATTTCCATGCTGGGTGATCCGTCTGTCTCAAAACACTCCAGAAAAGAACAAGTCTGTTGAGAGGAGACCTTCCTGACAGCTTTTGAACTTGCTGGAATTTCATGTTAGAGACTCTAGAAAAGAGGAGGAGCAAGCTATTTATGTGAGGCCCTGGAGAGGGAGATTAGAAGTTTTTCATATGAGCTGCTTAACTCCTGGTTTTGCTTATATTAAGTTCCTCCACAGAAATGTATTTAATGTTTATAAAGTTTCATTGTCTCCTCCAGGAAAAGAAGCATCTTCAAGGAAGCACTGGAAAGCACTTGCAGAATAAATGCAGAATAAAATCAATCCCTGTCCCAGAAGAAGGTTTTCTTATAGCAAACTAGAAGTTTTGAAGATGGAGTTTTTTTAATGTATTCTGCAACTGTTTTCTAATGCTTCCTTGAAGACATGTTTCCTTTCCTGGAGGAGATGATGAAACTTTATGAAAATTAAGTAAATTTCACTCATTAAATATATATTTCACTCTTACAATTGGAACCCTCAGAAAAGATTTATTATGCATCTGGTGAAATCTGGAGTTGAAGTAAAGCAGAAAAATAAATTAACAGGTACAAGTACAGGAATCATTTTCCTTTTCCAGGAATGTTTCCTAGGTGGTTCAGAAAACCTTGGGCAATTGTTGTCACATCAATTAGGAAATCTTGATTCACTTTTTTTTACCCTAATCCTGTTTCTCCATTCCTCTGGAATAATTTAAAAGCTTATGCTTCAAGTTATGCATTAAAATTCATAGTTTGTTAGAGATGAAAAATATTAATATTTGTGAAATGGCACTTGAGGATGTCTTCTATTCCCTCCGAAGAAGTAAGCCTACTGCTTACAAAAGCATATTCTATGAATCTTTGATGTAGTTAGTCTACAAAGTGCAAATCTACTTTGCCGTGTCCATTGCCTCACCAGTATATCTAGCACATTTATTTGTGAGCAGACATCTGATTGAATGTGGGTGTAATGATAAATACTGAAAGTATTTTATATTTACAGTACTGAGGGCATTCGTTCAGGACATCAGCCCGCTTTCCTTCAATTTATGATCCTTCATTTTCTTTCGTGTTATAGTAGCCTCTCTCATGTCAAGTTGAGTCCGTTTTCTCAGCACAGGAAATACAGGAAAATCACAAGAGGAGGCTGTTGTAACAAGTTGGGGTGAGGAGGGTTGTTGGTTTTGTTTTGTTTTGTTTTGTTTGGGTTTTTTTTGGTTGTTTTTTTTTTTGAGGGAAACATTAATGGGCCAATGATGAATTAGCGGAAGAGCATCCTTATTCCTTGTTAAAGAACTGCTACTTCATAGTGTTTCCAATTGTACTTGTTGCTGGGGATGCTGAATCAAACCTATGGGCAGCAACGGAGTGGACTGACTGCTAGAGGTCAAACCTATTCCCGCAGTGTTTTATACCAACACCAAACGAGTCCCACATTCGGCACTACCTTAACAGAGATGCATGGGTCAAGCTGAACAGACCGACACCTGGATATGGATGCTTCAGGACAACATTTCACAAGATGAACATCATGGACACATTAATGAATGTGGTGTCCAACAAATTGCACAGCACTTAATCAAATGCTGCAATCTTTAAAAATGCTTACATGGGGCATATGGAATCTGCACATGGAGTGATACCAGAAAGTGGCTCCTAGATTTGGAAGTTGATATCGGAACCCATAGGAGAGAGAAATAAAGAGTTGACCAATACTGTCAAGTGTCAGGTTGGCACAAAAGGTTCAAAGTGGGTGCATCTACATGAGACGCTTTACTGTGCAGCAGACTTAACCTGCTGCGCAATAAAGTGTCACCATCTGTACGTTCATGGCACTTAGGGCACAGTAGATTAATTTACTGTGCTGTCAGATAGTCCCATGATTACAGGTAAGTAAATAGATGAAAAAACTGGAACCAAAAAGAAAGTGATGTTCTTTTGCAGGTGTATTCTGTGCCTTGTCATTCTGTGCTGCCAAGTACACTGTCAACTTAAAAATTGATTTTGCTTTATAAATGAATAGGAGGTAGTTTCAAGTGCCTTACCAAGCACTCTTCAGCCAATGTGTTTTTTATAATCCTATGGGTTTAAAATGGTAGTTCTTCTCCCCCCCCCCATTCTGTCCCCCATGATACTGTGGAAAACATTCACCCAAAGATACTTCCTCTCTGTAGTTAATTTTAAAACCCTAAAATAACAGGTTGTCAAATGCAGAGTAATTTAAAGAACTAGTTTTATTGGAGAATAAAAGAGAAGGGTCATGGGTTATTCTAGTGGTCTTAAACTGATCTATCAAGCTGTTTTATTCTAAACTGGTACTTTTTCACTGCTAAAACTAGTTGGGCACAAATTCTAGCTTCAGAAAGCCTAGCTTTCAAAGACTGTATTCAGATTGTAGTTAATATTCTGCTATTAAAAATTCTGTCCTCCATGTTGGATAAAATACATGTACCTATCCAAAAAAGATTTTGGATCTAAAAGAATGAACATCCTGCAGATTCTTCTGATTAGGTTTCTTTGTCAATTGATTGGAAATATAGGTGATAACACTGTCACCCCTCTTTAAGTATTATCCCTTTATCCATGCACTAAATGCTACCTAAAAGTACTGAATTTAGTTTAATTTCTAACCAGTCAGGAGAAGTTTCTTTTTGAAGTCTGTCCTTGTACTCAGGGGTGACGCATAGGGGGTACGTGTGCACCCCCCTGAGTGTCAGCGCACCCCCGTCAGGCCGCGCTCCCTGTTTAGCCAGCGGGCAGGGGAGCAGGCAGGAGCACCAGTGCACCCCCTGCAAGCACTGGCCGGGGAGCAGGGCCGCCAGCAAAAGCGACCGCACTGCTTCCAGAAGTAGCCGCGGGAGTTCCGGAAGCGGCGCAACCGCTTTTACTGTGAGTGGGATCAGCTGCCGGGGGACCCCCTCCCAGTTGCTGACTCGAGGCACTGGACACCCATGCATGTACTGATGGCCTAATAATTAAAGTAGCTTGAATGATTACTTTCGGTTCTTACTCATTTTGAGTACTGCATTTTCCCACAACAAATTATATGCATTCCAACGCTGAAGAAGGCAATGTGAGCAGGGATTTAAGGGAACTGTTATAGGCAGAAACTGTCAACTGTAATGCTGTGGGTCTGAGGAAGGTCATTAAACAGACCCATATGAGGTTTCATTGCAGCATGCACATCATTGTTCAGAATAAAAGATCAGCTGTCAGGGCTCATATCTGAAAAGCCTATAAAAGATAACTGGCTGCTTCAAGGAAATTAGTTTATTAAAGTCAATCTAACATTTTATATGGAGAAAATAAACTGTGGGCACATCTACACGTACAATTAATGCACAGCAATAAACTCTGGAGCATATCACACCAGAGTCTATAGCTCCTGGGCTCCACATTCAAACGTGTACCGGAAACTGCAGCATGTTGAGCTGAGTCGGAGGAGCCCCTGCTGGCAGGGGGGGCCCTGGGCAGTCAGCTTGCCAGCCCAGGGCTTCTCTGACCCAGCTCAGTATGCTGTAGAGGGGCTGGCTGGGGCATGAGGTCACTTCAGTGCAAGGCTAGCCAGCAGGCAGCCCCTGCACTGAAACACACTTGTGCCCTGGCTAGTCCTGTCAGCATCTACATGTGCATTGCTGCAGAGTAAAAAAACTTCCACCATAGGGTAGTATTTATGTTTACAAGCACTAACCTATGGTAGAGTTAATTAGTTTACTCCATCCTAATAGCACAGCATGTGTAGAGGCTGAGGTATTTACTGCAGAGCTAATTAGGCAACTACAGTAAGCGTCTCATGTAGATGAACCCTGTAGCTATCTGTTCATCATCCCACCATTGCCATAAACTAGAATTTGCATTGACTGCCTTCCAACATAGAGTTCTCAACCATGAGGCAGGTGATACCTTTTAAAATGCATATTTTTCCCCTCTTCCAATGGCTGAGAGTTGTTATGGCTTCCAAAAAGGGATGTGCTTTCAAAAGGGAACTAAGTTGCACCTGCCTGGTAATTTTGTTTTCCTGTGGGTGTTGTGTCCAGGAATTAGACCTTCCCTCTTATGGGGAACTTGGATACTTGAGTTCTAGTGAGGGGAAGCTATATATTGTTTCAATCTGTTAAAATTGCAGTTCTGGCAGGGGAGAGTAATTACTGTAGACCTAGTAAATAGTTGGACTAAAATAAGTCCTGCTGGACAATTATGAGAGACTGGTAGGCTTTTACAGCAAAGTGAAGAACTCTAAATATTTTATAGGATAAACAGGTAAGTTCTGTTTTTATTCTCCTTTGTGGTGATGGCTCCAATTTGTGATGTGTATTAATTCATCACATTAAAATGATTGTCTATTCATTTAAGTTTAGCAAATGTACAAATACAGATGTATCTATAAATATAAAATTTTCATTAAAATATAGAAGAGTTGGAACAAAAAGTACCTAAAATGCAACTAGTTCTTTTCCTGCTCCTTTTTGGGCATAAACTCATATTTAGTATTTGTATCTTTTCATAATTTAGAAATGCATGACCATTCTGGTCTTAGATTCTTACCCTTGATTACCGTCACTGCATCTTGGCATCGAATATCCTAAATAATAAAGTTGCTTTAGTGAGAGTGCTTTTTCTTATGAGCATCATCACACAGTAAAATAAAAGGATAAAAGCCAATGTGTATATAACTATATTAGTTAACAGAGTATTTATTTGTGGCCTGCCCTAGGTCATTCAAATTTGAGCTTACTGAGTTCACATTGCAAAGTTTTTAAACTCCTCTGAGTTATGCATATACCTTTTATGGTGTGTACTGTATGTCCCTATCATCACAAATCATTTCTTTGCTGGAGTAATTAATGACTCCTGGAAAACCCTTTTAAAAACATTGAATGGAAAGAGGGTTTTTTCTTGCATTCTGTGTTTTCTGATACTTTTACAAATTTTTCTGGTATGTTTTTTAAATGTTCCAGGGATATTGTCTACTAGCTTTGTATTACGTTGTTGTTTGTTTGAGAGCTAGCAGTGATTCTGGTGCTGTATCAGCCTAGAGCAAGAGACAGGCCTTGTCTTTTGGACATTTTAGTCTCCAAGATGGGTTCATTTTCATCTAGAATTGTGCAGTTCAAAATGAATCGCTTTAACAAAGTAATGCTAATGAACTAAGGACTTTTCTTATTCCAGAGTTTCAGTTAATATTAGTTAGACATAGGATGAATTCTTAAATAGTCTTTCTAACATAAACCAAAAGAGGCACTTTTCTGATCCATCAGATTTGATTTTTTTGTTATATGAACATTTCCCATTTAGGAACTTGAAGGACGCAGTCATTCAATATGTAGGTTACCAAAACTTTTACATCACTGGCCCTCATTGAACTTCCTCCGTTTTCTTTGAACAGTTGAGCCTGGTCAAGGTTATGAGCAAACTTATTTCTCAAGTATTATCTCTTCACCCTGGCTTTTGGCTACCTTCTTCAGGATTACAGTAACTTGTTCTGATTTGTCCACATGCTTGGAGGTCTGTTTTAAAATTCTCTGAACTTTGACATGCTCAGAGATCTGCCAGTGCACTTTGCTTGAGGGGTGTATACCTTTTTTGCACTCCCAAGATTTACTTGTTCTGAGATTCATTTTCTGAGAGCTCTGTGGATGTCTTACTGTGCTATTGTTACAGTTTGAAAATTATTGAGATTTGCATATTTTTTCACTAACTAGAGGGAGATATCCTGATGTTCATTGACTCGGTTAGCATATTCTTTTCACTACCTCTGTATTTGAAAACCTCTTAAAATAGGGTCATCTGTCTTCTTATTCTCATTGGAAGGAAGTTTAAATAATCACAGCCATGTTCTTGATGAATATCACACTTGTGAAGGTTATATTCTGTACTTTCACCTTCTTATGTAAATAATTTTCTTTTTTGACAAAGAGCAACTGAATCGAAATGAAGCCTCTATTTTAGTCTTGCCCCTTGTGAAACTTGTTTTAAGTATTTAGTGTTACTACGTGGAACATTTGTATAGTTTGCTCTGTCTCTGGACACTGCTGCAAGGATGGCATATTTATTTAAAAGCTTTGTTTCCTTTCAGTAAGATTTAATGGCTTTTTCACTGTCTTCCAGGTTCTCATATTAACTAATATCATGCTGGGTATTTATCTCTTTGGATCCTAATTATTTTCTTATCCTCACCATGGAATGGAATTCAATTAAATGATCATTTTGGAACGCAGAAAGACAATTACATTTCAAGTAATTATTTTGGATCATGTTGGAGACACCAGCCATCCTTAAAACAAAAACAAAAAACTTGAACACTGTTGGAGGAAGTCTTTGACATATATGAACCTATGCTCTTCATTCAATATATTTCCCCATCTCCGTAAGTTATAAAGTTGTACATGTTACAATATATGTGACACAAATTGGTCGCAATTTTTTTTACTAGTCCCCAGAGTGCTTACTCACAGATCATGCTCTTTTCAGGGCTGATTGGTTAAGAATAGTCCATCTTCACTCTCTCCCCAACCAATCTAATCTTCCTTTTATACAGAAATTTGAAATAATGCATAAAATAGGTACTATACCCAGTTTTTGTGCATTTATGTTTTTATAAAATAAGACACTCTATAAAACTTGTATTGTTAAAGGAAGAATCTGGCTGAGAGTTTCTGACTCTCTGGGTATCCAGTATAATTGCATAAGTCAGGTCTTGGTAGCCAGTAGTTCATAATACATACTAAAATATAAAAAACTAACATTTTTATATAAGCCGTGATGTACTTTATAAAGCTGTATTGGATGCCTCTGTTTGGTGATTCATAATATTTGAAAACACATCTCATTCTTTTGCTGTACAGGTATCAAGGTTTAACAGAACACATTATCCTGTTCTTGAATATGTTTATGTGTACACCAAGCTGTGCATAAGATGGCTTGAATTATGTTGAAAGTTTAAATGAGTTCTGCTGGTTTGATGTTGTTTTATTGTCAGCAGAATCTCAAAATGAGTACAGCCTTTAATGTACAACTTCTTCACATTTTTGGTTGTGTTTTGTACTTTCTTAGAATGTATTGTACCTCAGACTCCCATTTTTTGCTTTCAGGTTCCCTATGTTTACGCTGTCATTCTGTATTTTGTCTCCTCCCACTTTACTGAATTTGTTAGATAGATAAAGTTAACCTACTTGGCTTCACCCCAAGCCCTGGTGAACATTTATTTGCAGCATAATTTTTAAAGACTAATTTTTATTTTACAAATACTTAAATTTTTTTTGTCCTGACTTATCAGCACTGAAGAAAAACCCAGGAATAACTAACAGATTAATCTTAAATGTGTTATTTCTTTAAGGTTTCTTTTTTAATTGCCTACCTCAAGAAAGATTTATCATAAACTAGAAAACGAGTAGGAATTAACCCCTGCAGTTGAAATAAATTGCTCTTTTAATTTAGTAATTTGCTTTGTTCCATCTGTCTGCCTGATTTTTTTTTTTTTTTTTTAAAACCCCCTGAAAATGAGCCTTTTCAAGATAAGGTTTAGTGCGAGGGCAATAGGAAAAAACTAACTTTTCCCATAATGAAAAAAAAATTTGCAGCCTACTTTGAATAGTTCTTTCACTGATGCAGGTAAAATTTAAAAGTTGTAGTGTTGAATGGAAAACGCCACCTTGAATTATGACTTTTCCCATTGCAGAGAGAGTGCTGAGCATGCACAGCAGATATTTTGGAGATTATACAGGTCTATAACATGTAAAGTAAGATGAGGCTAAAATGATCCCCAAAGATTTGCCTATAGTAGCTGTTCACAGGATTCTAGCTAGCTTCCTGTTCATGAGATAGGGAGCCACTTCAATGGCTCGTCCAACAGTTCTGATTACAGAATTTTATTTTGTTTTTTGCAAGTTGGCATTGTATTAGATTGTGTGCGCTCTCGTTCTCACTCGCTGTCTCTTTCAAGAAGAGATAATATTTTATTATCCAGTTACAAATTTAGTTTGACTGATACCTAAATTTTCAACTAGGTAAACTAAGATTCTTCCGTTAACAAGATTTTTGGCGTCTTTTCATTTTTTTTAAAGATGCCTCTTCTTTTATTTGTCATTTAGGATTGAACGGTAAGGGAAATCAGCGCAGTCAACATGGCCTATTATTCTGTGTCATTCCCAACCCTCTCACCCACATAGTTCCATAAGCAAGGTCAATTAGACTGAGAGTTTGGGGACTTAAGTTGTCCATATTTCTTAGAAAAAATAGGTTATTGCGTTGCACTCCATCATGAATATTTAGCAGAGTTACTGTGAACAGATTTTGAAGAAGAAATTAGTTTTATTCCCTTTTTACAGAAGAGTGATGAGAAGTAGCAAGACTCTTCCTAATGAGTGCTCTTGGAATTTCCAGTTTCCTTTTGTTATTCTCAGATGTTATTTTATAACTAAACTCCAAATGCATTTTGAATCCCGTCCCAGGCTGGGCCTCTGTGCTACATGCTGCAGCCTTAATGACATTTGCTATAGTTGCAGTGCCTAGTGTCTTGCCTTCAGCCAGGAATTAAAGGTTCAAGATAAAATGACAAAGTGATTTTAAAATAAAACATAAAGATTGTGGTAGGACTTGGGTTTCTTTTATTCTTGGTTGTTGGTAAAGCATGGGTAAGAGTCTGTCTGCTAGATCATGTCTTTGCAGTTTGTGTTGATGAAGTATGTGATGATACCTACTCTGAGTTTCTTGGTCCTGGGAAGAAGATGCTGTAAATAAGAACATACAACTTCATCAAGTTGAAGGCATTGAAACAGATGCCTCATGGGTCAAATGTTTTATTTAAGACACATTGCGTGGTAGCTTGTTACACTCCTTTAACCTTACAAGAGTGTTTAATCAAGCTTGCAATTACCAGTCCTCAAATGGACTCGGACCCCAATCTGCTAAAACAACTTTAGAAACAGCTGTCCTCTTAAAACACACTTGATTTCAGCGTCATCTAAATCTGAGTTAATCTATCATAGCACCTGTACTTTCTTTCTGAGAATAAACATGATAAAGGAAGGTTATTGTTTGGTAATGAACTTACTGCTAACAGCTTCAAGATGTTGATTGTTCTCCTATTGAATATAGAGAGAATGGTATTTTGTGATTGGGTCAGATCTAGTGGAGAATTGCAGAAGACTACATTAGAAACTTCTGAACGTGAACAATCATAGAAAAATTAGAAAAGAAAAAATTCTTTCTAGACTTACTTATTTTGCACAATCTACCTTTAAAATGTACAGAAAGAAAACCATAAAGATACTTTCACAACTTCAGCTAAGTGCCTGCTTTTTCTATTCAAAAGATAAATTAATAGTACTTGCAAAGTTTTCAAGAGTAGCACTGAAAAGAGCTCATGTGAGATACCATAGGATAGTTTAGTCTAAAATTCAGTAGCTCACTAGGGTAACAAGACTTAATTCATAATCTGCTTTGTGATGGTTTAAGACAAGATTGTCCAGTTTCTAAGCAGCTAAGGGACAAACACATTGCATGGGGGTGGCGGGGGGTCACCACCTGTGGGCTGCACTAGGGTGAGCCACAGGAGCCCTAGCCATACACTATGCAGATACCCCCTTCCTTCCACATGGGCACTTCCACCCTATCACTGCATCTGCACCACATACCCTGTCCCCCACTGCTGCACCATGTACTTATGCAGGCTCTTCCCTGCGCCACTGCATGCCTACACTGCCCTAGGCGCTCTCAGCTCACCCAGACACACCATGCTGCACTGTCCTGTCCCCAGCAAAACTCAGGGGAAGGAGAGGGAGCCTAGATACTCTGGTTGCTCTTGCAGCTAGAGCAATATGGGGAGCCACAGCTGGATAGGAGCCTGGGGGGCTACAACATAACCCTTTGTGGGTCATGTGTGATCTGTGGGCTGACAGTTGGACAGCCCTGGCCCAAGATGGTCCTTTTTAAATGTTTTTTTATGTGCTCGATAAAATCTACAGGTAACTCAGCATGTTTAGAAAATTAGGGTTGGAAGGGACTTCAGGAGGTCATCTAGTCCAGCCCCTTGCTTAAAGCAGGAACATCCCCAACTGTATCATCTCAGCAAAGGCTTTGTCTGGCTGGATCTTAAAAACTTCCAAGGATGGAGATTCTTGCAGCCTGTCTGGGTAACCTGTTCCAGTGTTTCACTACCCTCCTAGTGAGAGTTTTTTCCTAATATCTAACCTATACTTCTCTTGCTGCAACTTGTGACCATTGGTCTTTGTTCTGTCATCTAGCACCACTGAGAAGAGTTTAGCTTCATCCTCTTTGGAGAACCCTCCTTCAGGTAGTTGAAAGCTGCTATTAAATCCCTCCTCAGTCTTCTCTTCTCTAGACTAAATAAGCCCAGTACCCTCAGCCTCTTCCCAGAAGTCAGATGCTCCATCCTCTTAACCATTTTCATTGCCCTCCACTATACTCCCTCCAACTTGTCCACATCCTTTCTGTAGTGAGGGGCCCAAAACTGAACACAGTACTCCAGATGTGGCTTTAGCAGTGCTGAGTGGGGGGGGGGGGAAGAATCATCTTTCTAATGCAACCCAGTATGCTGTTAGCCTTCTTTGCAATGAGACCACACTGTGGGCTCAGTGTTCAGCTTATTGTCCACTGTTACCCTCAGGTCCTTTTCTGCAGACCTGCTGCTTAACCAGTTGGTCTCCAGCCTGTACCACTTCATGGGATTGTTCCGTCCTAAGTGCAGGACTTTTCACTTGTCCTTATTGAACATCAGTCAGTATTTTTACTGTTGTACATTCTATAGAGGTTCTTTCTTGTGCTTGCTACTTTATGATTTTGTCATTCATATTGCTAAGGTTTTTTTGTTGAAATGCAAAAAAATTATCAAATTAGGAAACTAAATATGACGTGGGACTTACCTTTGGAAAGGACACTCCTGGTTTGCTTTATATAGCAGATACAACATCTTTTTTCAGTTTTAAAAGTGCATGTAGAAGTCATATTTTGTAATTTAATAAAAACCTGAAGATCGTCATCTTGTGTATATCAACAAAAAAAAAAAAGGGTTTCTCACAAGTCCTACTTCAGGTTAAAATTATATAATAATATAAATACCCAAAGCCTGGAACACCCAACTGTGAGCTAGTTCCTTTATATAAAGTTGTTCTATTTCTGTTGGCACTCTTCTTGTGTCTGCCTGAGTTGGGTTTAGTTTAAAGAAATGAAGTTTTAAAAATGTTTCTTCTTCACAGGAGTCCTTCCAGAAGTCCACACCTTAATCGAATAAAGAAATGGTCTTTAAACATAGACAAATGAAGAGTCTTAACAAGAAATATGTACAGTGTGAATAAGCAGATGAAGGCAAGATTTTGTAGTGGCCCAGTTGTAAAATTCTCAGATTGGTGGCTTGAACACTCTAAATGTTAATTGCTGCTTTTTCATCTCTACATCTCTGAAACAAAGCACGCAAGTTGTGAAGGCAGGCAGAAAAAAGATACAGCAGGGACTAATTTGAGTTTACAATCCAATTTTGCTCTGGGAGTTTACAAAATATTCTTAGTCTTAAATAAGTATTCATTCATTCTCATTGCATGAGATTATTCTGAACTAGGTTTTAGTATCTAATCTAATACATTGACCGAAATCAGTAGAAGTCTCTAGCAGGTATTGGATTAGGGCCCTAGGGGAATCGCTACCTCTCATTACATTGGGCATTAAAAAAGCTATTTCCATTATACCTTGTTGTGATTTGCCGAGTCTGTAATATATTACAATTTACTTACATAAATGAGCTATTGACTTTTGTAAACCTGCAAGCTTTGACTCTTTGACTTGGTTCCGTCTATGTGCTCAAGATTAAGTATCCAACATAATATTAAAAGTATTATGTATGAGGAATATTTTTGAAGTGCCATTAGGTACTTCTTCTCATTTAATCTTCATTTCATTCCTTTTATCTGAAAGTTACTTCCTGTTTCTTAACAACTGGACTACATACATTTTGCCAGATTTTTTAATATAAATTACTATATTGTAATTTAAGGGTTTGTTTTTTTTTCTTTTTTGCATCTCAAAGCTGCTTAACAGGTGCAGAACAGTAATTATGTAAATGAACAATTGCATGTCTGTATAGAAACACAGTAAAAATTACAATTTTGTTAATGTATGTTTCTGTTATATTATAGGTCTATCCAACGGTTTTGGAGATGGAAGTAGAGAGAGAGAGTTAGATGATGCTCCAGGAAGAAAAGTTGAACCTCGTCGCCGCTGTGCATCAGAATCTAGTATATCATCTAGTAACAGCCTTTTATGTAATTCAAGGTAAAAATACGGATTTTTGATGTTAAAATAAAATTTATCCTGAATTGGAGCAACAAATATATGTTGCGTTTAAAAAATATATGTCAAAATTTAAATTTTCCTCTTTAGGTTGAGGTGAACGTGGCTGTTTGTGTCCTTTGGGAATCACTATTTTGTAGGGGTTTGTAGTTAGGAAACTGCCACTGTCTCAATTGATTTATATTTGAGTTACTTTTATAACTGTAGGCTAGAATCTTTCTGTAACGAATTTGCAGTGAGTTCACTCCATTTCTGTAAGGTACATCAGGCCATGACCATAATAACTAACGAGTTCTGGAGATGTTTGCCCTCATATATAGGTACTCCTTGTTGGAGTCCCTTATTAGAGATTCCTAAATTAGAAAAAACAAATGGCAGGCATTTGGGGCAGTACTACCACTTGTGGATTTCTGTCTTAGAACAAGAGGGTAGAGTGGGTATATATTTGATTCCAATTAACTGCTTGTTCAGAATTTTCCAAATTTGTTCACAGTAGGGCATATTACCCACAAATACAATTCAATATGATGGGAAGACTCAGCACCTGAGAGAGATGTACAGGCATTCAAGTAAGTGCAGGAGAAAGGGGATCTTCCTGGTAGGAATTGATCTAATTTTCTTGCACAATAAATTCTTTGAATGCCTGTGTGCTTTTTTTGTGCTGAGAGAGAGGGTCTTCTCCCAGCCCAAAAGTAATACCTGTCTGTGGCCATAGTTGCTATGGTAGACAAGTATTTTTCTTGCTATAGCCCTGTAAGTTAAACTACTTAAGAACACAGTGATAACCTATTGTAGTATAAAAGTAATGTATTGCATCCTTTGATGTATAATATTTTGAGGAAGCAATTCAGAATAATTCTCACTCAGATCTTTTGAATCTTAAAAATGAAAGTGCAGGTGGACAAAAATTATTGATGAGAAACTTTTTCTATTTTCCTATACAGGAAATTCACAAAGGGACTTGGGCTCCCTGAAATCTGGAGTTAGGTTGGGGTGGGCAATTATTTTGGCTGGAGGGCCACTTAATGAGTTTGGTGAGCTGTTAAGGGCTACATGGGTAGCCCCACCCCTTGACAGGTACTCTACCCTCTGGTTGCCATCTTGTGGCTAGAAGTCCCGCCCCCTAACCCCTAGACCTTTGCTACCAGAAGTCTCTCCCCTTGCAAAGGAAATACATCTTTTGGGAGGGGGGAGTGGGGTTTGCTTGTATATTGTGTATGGTTGAGGGGTGTGTGGGTCTGGGGGGGGTGGGGATTTTGGTGTGTGTAGGTGTGGGGGTGGGGTGTTGTGGGTAGTGCAAGTGGGGTGTATTGGTGAATGTGTGTGGGGGTGTGGGATGTGTGGGACTTGGATGTGTGTGAGGATATGGTGGGGGTGGGATGTGAGAGGATGTGGGTGCATGTGTGGGGAGGTGTAGTGGGGTGTGTGTATGTGGAGGTGGGAGGTGTGGAACGTGTGGCAAGTGTGGGATGTATATGTGGATATGGTGGGCAGGGAGGGGGATCCGTGCTGCCTGCCTGGCTCCTAGCATGCTGCAAAGGATGTGAAAGCAGCTGCCGCTGGCAGGCTGCTGGAGAAACCCCTGTGACAGGATGGGGGCACAGGGAGTGGAGCCTGGCTTTGCCCCACACCTGCCTGGCAGAGCTGCAGCTGAGTTTTGTGCTGGCTCCTGCTGCTACTTCCATGCCGCATGCTTGCCTGGCTGCTGCTCCCGCCCCACCTTCCTATCCTGTGCCTGCCTAGCGGGGCTGCACTGTCTCCTGCTGCTGTTCCCACTACACCTGCCTATCCCATGAGTACCTGGGCTCCTTCATGCCCCCTCTTCACCCACATGCTCCGCTGCCCAGCCATGCATGAGCAGGACCAAAGCAAGCTGCAGGCAGAACCCACCCCATTCCCTCAAGGCTGCAGCTTCCCCTCCCTCCTTGCTGCCTGAAGCACTGCAGCAGGGACAGGAGGAGCTGCTGGAGTCAGGGGGAGCCCAGCAGTTCCTTGGGCAGTAGCAGCTGTGCCTGGAATCTGTGCCTGCTGGACAGTGCTGGTGCCCTCTGGTGGGGTAGGCTGGAAGCACAGCAGGTGCTGTCCCATGCAGGAGCAGGCAGGACTTGGCTCCATGCTGAGCACAGCAGGGGCAGGCGCCTGCAGGGTTGGATACAATTAACTTGTGGATACCTGCCTGCGGGCCAGAACCAATCAGCTGGTGAGCTAGATCCAGCCCACGGGCCATATTTTCCCCACCCATGAGTTAGGTTCTGTCCTGCTTGCTGACTTCTGGCCCTGGGACTCTTGCGTCCCTTTCTTTATAGCATGTCAGCTTCAACAAGAGGGATAAAGATTGCCCTCAGACTAGGCTATCTTCTAGCCTGGTGGTTAGGGTTGTTTGCCAGGTGAAAGATGGGAGCTGGAGAGAATGATGGCCTTAATCCCACATCTTCTTCTTCCTGGGTTATTGCTCTGAGTGAGCGTTCTAACTGTTAAGCTGCCACACAGAAAGTGATGAGCATCCTTGTGTTTCTGAATAAAAATAGCCAGGGGCACTAAAATCACACTTTCTGTGTGTGTTGGGTGCAGTTTTACCTGACCTGCCAGATCAGGCTCTTTCAGGGATTAGTTGTAGAGACATCTAGTTTGTAAATCCCAGACAACCTTAGGTGCCTATGGACGTGCGCAGCAGCTGAACTTAGCATTTAGCAAAAGGAGTGGGGAGGAGTGTATTTTGGGAGAAGGCGGGGGTGGGAGGAGGAGCAGATGGCATTTCTGTTTGTTTTTCATCAGAAAACTTAAAATCTGGATTTTAGGTGCCTCTCGGTTAGATGTGGTTTCCATGAATTATTATTCTTACTAAATTTTTTTTATGATTCTCACCAGAAATTCCTGTCTACAGTTGGAAGATAGGTTAATATAGAGTAGAAATAATGGAAAAGAAAATTCTATTTTCTTTTAGCCCAGGAATGTCCAACTGGTGTCCCACAAGTGGTTAAATTGCATCCCCTGTCCCCCCACCCCACTTCTGCTCCTGCCATTGCTCTTTCTGAAACAGAAGTCTTCCCCTTCCTGCCCCAACCCAGGGGTGGTGCACCACAGCATGGCGCAGGAAGCAAGAGAATGAAGCCTGGGGCCATGCAGGCACATGGTGGAGACAGAGGGTGCCTATGCAGGCATGTGGTGCAGCAGTGGGGGTGTGGGGAGTAGGCGCACTGTGTGGCATCCATGAGGCCCATGTCATGTCCTGGTGCAACCTGTTTGGTGTATGCTCCTTTCCCCAACGCAGCTGCAGCCCAGAGGGCATTTGGGCCCCAGCCACAAATAGGTGGGACAGGCCTGTGTTAGCTTATAAGTACAAGTTGAGTCAGTTTGTAGTTTTCTGTGAAATGTATTTAAATTAAAAACTCGACTTTTAAGCAGCTGTACTGGCTTCTTAAATTCCTGTTCACTATTTTGATGGGGAGCATTCTAGCTTTAATGTTAATAATATTTTAATATTAAAATCTCTACAGTTTTAGTTTGCCAAAGTGTGGTAAAGGTAAACCAGCACTTATACGAAGACACACCTTGGAAGACCGAAGTGAATTGATATCGTGCATTGAAAACGGGAACTACGCAAAAGCAGCAAGGATTGCAGCTGGTAATTACAGTGCATATACTATTAAGAATATAATTTAAATTGTGAATTTTGCCAACTGGTGCAAATCCATATTAATGGATCTTGTGCTAAATCCACATTATGAGGATCGTGCCCAACAGATTTCCCTGTTGAAATTGATGGGAGCATTTCTTAGGTGGGGATATAAAAATGTGGTCGTTTCAACTAATTTTGCTTTTGAAATGGTTGTCAGTAGTGATTTAAATTCTGAATAAGGAATGACAAATAAGTTGTATCTTTGTAGTAAATAAGGTAATTTGGTCTAGAATCTCCATTGCAGCTTTGCTGGCTGGCATTTTAAGTGTCAATGTGTAAATGAAGAGTTCTGTTTCTTTTGGTAGGCTTATTCTTACATAAACTTGTATTGTAAAAGCCAGATAAATAAGGATGAGTGGACAGAATTTTGACAAAAGAAATGGAGCATTACTTAGAGCTTCTGATTATTTGATTGGAATGCTTGAAGCAGAACGGTATTTCGTGGTTGTTGTAATTCCATAGTCTGGGTTCAGAATTCTACAGAACAAAATAATAGACTGCTAAATCCAGATTTGGAGATGGATAGTTATTTAAAAAAAACCCAAACACCCACCCCATTGTCAGCTTGCCTATCACCCCTTGTTTCCATCTCTGCTTTTAGATTTCTCTTCACAAGTCTCCTTGTCTTGTTCTGCCTTGTCTCAGCTCCTCTCCTGATGCTAGATTGGCTTTCATCTGTAATCATCTCCCTTGCTTCTTGTTGTAGTCTCTTTGCCTAGTCAACCCCAGCTCTCTCTTACATTCCACTACCTTGTCAGATCTGTTTGCTCTCTCCAACTGATTCTTGGTCTGAGTCTCCTCCTCCAGGAAGCTTCAGTCATAGTGTCCTTTCTAGTACTAGCAGACTGCTTCCCTTATCCTGTGACCTTGAATTGAATGGCTTCCTTTTCCATGCTGGTTTAGTGTCAATAGACAAGTCATTGCCAGCAATGGAGACAGGCTCGTTTTTCTGATTTAGTGTCTGTTAAAGTTTCTATTAAGTGTATGCCCCATAATGATTTTTTTCCCCAGAAACATACAATGTGGCTAAATTCAAGAGATTTTAACAAGGATAGGAAACAAAGTCACACTACTACTCCATTGCTAGCTAGCATCAAGCAAAACCGAGGAAGTGATTCTTTACTTAGATTCCTCTTTACTTAGCATTGGTGAGACTGCAGATGGAGTTCTGGCTGCTGCACTTCAACAAGGACATGGAAAAGCTTGAGAGAGTCTAAAGAGCCACCCATATTATCAGAGACTTGCAAGGCAAGCCATATGAGGAAAAGCTGGGGGACTTGGGTCTCTTCAGCCTAAAAAAGCGAAGGCTGAGAGGGGCCTTGGTAGCAGCTTACTGCTGTATAAGGGGAATACATCAAGTGTTAGTCAAAAAACTGTTCACCCAGGCACCCTTGGGGAAAACCAGGAGTAATGGCTACAAACTCCTGGAAGACCATTTCAGGGTTAACACTAGGAAAAACTTCACAGTTAAGAGAGTGTCCAGGCTGTGAAATAAGCTCCCTCCAAAGGTGGTGCAATCACCTACCCTGGAAATCTTCAAGAGGAGACTAGACAGTCACCTTGCTGAGGTCACCTGACCGCAGTTTTCTTTCCTGCCTGGTGCAGGGTGGGGGCTAGACCCAATGCTCTTGCGAGGTCCCTTCCAGCCTTACAGTCTATTAATCTATCTATGATAAATTTCACTTGCCTCTGTGAGGTTTCTTGAACTTTTCAAAGGGGAGGGGACAGCTGTAGCTTGACCTGTGTCCTGGTGAGCAAAGGGGGCAGGGAGAGCTGTGTTTTTTCCATGACAAAAAAACCCAAATCAAATGCCAAAATGTATAGGTATTTAGAATTTATTTTATTATAGTGATTGAGACACTGGTAGGCTTCCAAATTGCTTTAAAATTGTAAATATATCAATAAAACAATGTATTCAACATATAGATATATCTATATATAGGTATATCTATATAGAGACAGATAGATCTATATCTATCTATATCGATAGATATATTAGTAGCATTTCATTTTAATCATGCTAAAATGCAGGTTGGGGGGGGGGTGTTAATCAGAGAATTTGCAGTTTTTAAACAGTGAAAGCAGAATCTTTGGTCATACAGGCCACAGGGTCTTACAGCAATTTTACAAACATCAGAAGTAGAGAGTTTGAATGCAATTGTTACTTCAATACTAAGCTATACATATATTTTCAGTTCATTAAATGTTTCATGACAATTTTCATTAAAATTATCTGATGATATTTTAGATTTTTCTAGCCAGGTAGTAAAATGTCCCATGACTGCATTTCTCTTTGTTTTGGAGGTAATTACTGACCATGGATATTTATACAGCACCCCCCATCACCAAAGTCCTTAAGTGCCTATTAAAAGGAATCTTTACTGTTGGTCACATGTCTGAGAGAAGCCTTGCCACAAGACACAAAGGGAATAAAAACCACCCAGTCTGCCTTAAACCATCATTTCTTTTTATTTTACATTGACTTTGTACCTGACAGAAATATAAGGTTTTCTTAAGCAGTTTTCTAAAACACTTAATTTTTAAGTGTTCCTAAGAAAAGATACTGTTCTGTTCTTTCCATAGGTTGATTAGGCTTAGTTTTGTAAAACTTTGCCCGATTTTGGCTATGCATAGACATAACCACTTCAAAAGAGCAAGAGGTTTCAGCATAGGATTTTGTATCGGCTATTAGATGTAACTGTTACATCTTCATGTTCTGGTAGTTGTGCAACAAATCTAAATTGTTGTAACTTAATCCTGAATAAAAGTTAAAGTAGCAACAGTTTTGCTACATTTTGTATTGCTGTAAAGCAGTTGTAATTGTTGCATTATAACAACTTACATTAGTATCAGTTGATATCAGTGCTGTTGTTGCATCTCTGTAAGTATATGAACATATATTTGATCCTAAATACTTTCACTATCTTGTTCCTTTTACAGAATAATTAAGTTGTAGAGATTCTTACCTAGATAAATTAGTTTACATCATGCGGAAACAATTATTCTGTTAATTTTAGATTTTTGCCAAATTATTTGCTTAAATTGACACATTTTTAAAACACTTTTCTATTGTCTTCTCTCCTTAACCAAGTTCTTTAAAGGCAAGGCTTGGTATTACCATATCCTTAATCTGTGTCTGTTGTGCTTAAAGTACATTATGACTGTAATGAATATATGTCTGCAGACTTTTTGTGTTTTCCCTAAAAACTGGATAAAAAGTAGTGTGAAAAAGGAATGGGTTTAGATTTTCTCCCAAGACTCAATACTAAACAGTAGAACCAGGACACATATCAGTTTTACCCTATTGTCTTAATATAGTCCTGTTAATTTAAATACATGAACCAGAGCCATTGGAGAGACTTTAAAACTCCTGAAAAAAATAGCAGTGATTATTTTTTCTGATTCCATATAACTAATAAATCCTATTTAATGAATCCTAGGTTCCTTTAGCTTTAAAGCATCTCCTTTTGACGTCTTGACAATGATGCAGTAGTAATTAAGGCTCCTGACAGACATTGGTATGATTGCATAATGGCATACCAGAAGGCATGATTTTGGGGATTAGGTATAAAATTCTTCCCACAAAATTCCTCACAATAGCTACATTGCTGGGGCATGCAGTTAAGGATCAGGAGCTCCCCAGTCTCAAGCTGTCTGCACTGTGGCAGCATCATCTGCAAGTGCAGGACTCTTACAGATGATTCCACAGCTGACAAGCTCACCCTGGCATGGGGACAGTTAAAGCCTTACACTGCAGGCCAGGTCCTGGAGAGCCCAGGATTACCTGCTGCCTGACTTCTGCCATTGAGCAGGATGGTACTCTGTCCTGGACCCTGAGGCTGCCCCCTCCCCGATATCAACTATCAAGTGATCTTTGGCATCAGGACAGGGTGGAGCCCTGGATCCAGCACCAATGTAACATGTTCAGTTTAAAACTGGATACAATCCACCATCTATGTGGCTGGCTTGCATTTTATCCTGCACTTCCCTGAACGCGTAGCATGTTGCAATTTATCATGAGATTGACGATTAGTGTATTTGAATGGTGAAAAGTTACATTTCTGTGTAAACAGTGTGATTTTCTTTGGAAACACTAAGTGCCTATACTTCTAAAAACAAATTTAATGGATTCAGATGCTTGTTTTTAAAATTTTCCCAAAAGTATTACAGAAAATTTACCGCTTTTCTGATGCTGAAATTATAAATCATTATATAATTACTCATTGCCAAAACCTGCCTGGAAATTTCATTATTCAGAAAATACACAATCCTTCTGGATTTTACAGTGGTTTTCTTGATCTTGGGAAGGAGAAGCATTTATAATATTATTGTGCTTTCTGTATAGAAGCATCACCTTTTTTCAAATAGGAAAGAAAACTTCAGTCAATGGTGGTCCTAAACAGCTAAAAATAGGTCACTTCAGCCTTACAAGACTTTTGGCTTTAATGCTGGAGATTCCCTTCTTCACAATGTGTATCAGAACCATTCAGCTACTAAGAGTCATTGTTCCCTTCTGGTTTCCCTCAGTCCCATTCCACTTTCTTATGGAAGAGATTAGACTGGCAGTATTTTACAGGAGTTGCTTCTCCCATCACTCTTTGATCTATAAGTCTCCTTCATCCCTGTAGACATTCATGATCTTCATATACTTGGTA
>NW_005841859.1:1956896-1957678 GCF_000455745.1 Alligator sinensis | reverse complement strand
TTCTTTCCACTAAAGTGGGGGATGGGGGACAGGGAAGCAGGAGGGGAGCTAAGGAAGCAAATGGAGGTGATAACTTTCAGCCTGTTTTCACTATGCTGCCTCTTGAGGAGGAATATGTTTTACAGCAGTTCTTTACTTTCCTGCATCCTATAGTGATGTTGTTGAGACAGTTACCATAGGAGAAAATGCAAGGACTTAAAGAGATTGATGGAGGAAGAGAAAATCTAATTAAAATTCATAATGCAGACTAAGAAAATCAGAGAGGACCTGTTCTCGCATGTAAAATGTCTTAAGTTATCAAATGTCAACCAAGCTTCTCTTTTGGAATGTACCCAAAGCATGAAGATATGAATATGGAAACAATAAACCCCTTAACTTGTGTCATGCGAAGCAAAGATTTGGCAGAAGATTTCAAAAGTAACTAATAATTTGGGTGCCCTAAGCTCTATGGGAGCTGCTTTCATCAGAAGTATTACAATGTGTTGATCATTAGGCCTGCATGAAGCGGCTAGCATTCGCTTCAGATTTGGCCGATACGGGGGACAGTGATTCAATTCAGTGATTCGAATCACCGTCCTGAATTAATTTGGCCAAATCTGATTTGAAGATTCAGACACAACCAAATTGGCTGATTCTCCAAATCAAACTGGCCACATCCCCACCCGCTCTCCCAGCCCCACCAATGGCTGCCCCGCCCAGCCCCAGAGTCTTGGCTCTTTAAAAAAAAGCCCTGCACTCACCAGCTCCTGCCAGGCAGGGGGTGATCCCCATTGCCCCACACT
>NW_005841859.1:1951914-1956857 GCF_000455745.1 Alligator sinensis | reverse complement strand
CGGACAATCCCCAATGCCCACGGCAGCAGCTGGTGAGTGCAGGGCTTTTTTTAAGAGCCAGGAGCTGGGGCAGGGTAGTCATTGATGTAGTTGGGAGAGTGGGTAGGTGTCAGGGCTGGGGGAGCAGGCAGGGGATGGGGCCTGGTGAGGGTCCCCCCATGGTCCTGTCCCTTATCCTCCCCCGCCCCCTACTTACCAGCATTGAGTCTGGTTCCAGCTCCCTGTGGCGGCAAGTGGGACCTGCCCAAATCTCCGAAGCTCTCCAAATCAATTCGGAGAGCTTCAAATTAATTCGGACCGTTTTATTGGTCTCCCGATTTAATTCAGATTCTGAGATTCAGCCACCAAATCGGGCCAAATCTCCTCCGAATCGAATCAGCACCCGAAGCTTCGCACAGCTCTATTGGGCATACATCTGAAAATGAAGCAGTTTAAGATAGTTAGGCACCTTTAATCACTAGATACCTTTTCTTATTTTGGCCTTTCTTGTTTTGCTTGGGTTAATCAGTTTCTTAAGTACTAGCCTACTGCAAAGGTAGTGTGCATGTGTTTACCTTATGTGTTTTTTTTGTTTTTTAAATCCGTGGATGAAAGGGCTCTGTGTATTTAAAGTATCATAAAGATTCTATCACCTTTAGGTTACAAAATGAAGAACACCACAGAAATAACCCAAGTTTGTTTTGATGGTTCCCTACAACTTTAACTATGATTTTTTCTTAGAAGTTGGACATAGTAGTATGTGGATTTCAACTGATGCTGCAACGTCTGTGCTTGAGCCACTAAAAGTAGTGTGGGCCAAATGCAGTGGGTACCCCTCCTACCCAGCACTGGTGAGTATGCAGCTTACCACTAGTGTTACCTCAGCTGCTTGTATCACTTTGTCTAGTCTGCACACCTGGCTGTACATAACCTCCAAAGAAACCTGTACATTCTGATTCAGATTTGTGTAAAAGTAAATTTTCATTTTACCTTATTTACTGTATTTTCCATGAATGCAGTAGAAAAAGTCTTGTTCAGTAGTAGTTTATGATACATTGGGCTTAGACTGGGCCACTATACTCACATTACCTGTTAGTACAGGGGCGGACAATTATTTTGGGTGGAGGGCCGCTTACTGAGTTTTGGCAAACCATCAAGGGCTGCATGACAGGCAGCCAGGGGCAGATATATATTAATTTTCTAAATTTTTTAGGGGCCCCATGGGCCAGATAGAATGGCCTGGTGGACTGCATCCGGCCCGTGTGCCACATTTTGCCCACCCCTGTGTTAGTAGGTATATGCTGGGAATACGGGGCACCTATACGTATACATTGAGGCTGCTCTGACATACTGTAATTACAGCATATGGTAATTACCGTGTTCCAGCAGACTTCAATGTCACGTGGTTTAGTGTCCCTGCACTCAAAAAATGGCAATGGGGACACTAACTAAAGCTTGTTTGAGCTTTAATTAAAGTTACCCCCACAGCCATTCTTCAACGTGGGGTCACTGATACATGTGATGCTTCAGGCACTTTAATTAGAGTGGCTCTCAGAGCCGCTCTAATTAAAGCACCCCTCCCACACACACCTCACCCCCTGGAGCACGTGTATGAACGCCCATGGTAACTAAATCTTTGGATTCAGTGCAGGAAGGTAGTTTGCCCTCAGCCTCCAAGTGCAGCATTACATCACATCAGGGGCAGTAGCCTTTTTGCTTTTGAAGCTCTTGATCATTATTGAAGCAAGATACTAGATTTGAAGAGAAATATGCTGAGCTGATATCACATTAGCCCAGGGGCAGGCAGTCTGGCCTGTGGGCTGGATCCAGTCAGCCAAGGACTCCATTTCCCAGCTGCCCTTGCCTGCGTGGCTTGGGCTGGTTTCCATGGAGACCCCAGCTGCACCTGTGCAGGAAAGCTTAGGCTGGGTTTGCCATGGAGACCAGCCTCAGCTGCGCAGTGCAGGGGGCTGCTCCGAAGTTGCTGGAAACTTGGGATGGGGGTAGCTTGCTCTGGAGCCAGGGCAGAGCCATGATCTGTAGCCTGCACGCTCCAGGCAGGAACGCACAAACGGGATTATGGCTCTGCCTTGGCTCCTTGCAGTGGTGACAGCCTGGTCCCAAGTCAAGGCAGAGCCATGATCCCCTTCTTGTGCACCCCTGCCCGGAGCGTGCAGGCTACAGATTGCAGCTCTGTCCTGGCTCCAGAGCAAGTTGCCCCCACCCAAGTTCCCGGCAGCTCTGGAGCAGCTCCCTGTGCTGCTCTGCCGCGTGCACTGCTGGCATGGCTGAGGCTGCTTTCCGTGGCAACCCCAGCCTGAGCTTTCCTGCACAGATGCAGCTGGGGTCTCCACAGAGACTGACCCAAGCCATGAGGGCAGGAGCTGCTGGGAAGTGGAGTCCAGCTACTGGCCAGATCAGCCATTTTGCCCACCCCTGCATTAGCTTGTGGTCAACATTTTCAAAAGCAACCAGTGGTTTGGGGTCAGTTTTTGGGTACCCAACCTAAGATACCTTTTAAATAGCCTGATTTTTCAGAAAGTGCTGAAGAGCCATGCTTTGAAGATCAGGCCTTTTTTTAGATGCATCAAGTTTGATAAAATTTTGATCTTCCCCCAGTATTACTAGTTGCCATTTTTTTTTTTTTAATCTTGTGCTTGCTTTCTTTTATATGTCAAGTATAGTTCAATATTCTGAAATTAAAGTAGTGATTTAAGGACTTGTTGACATGGAGAATTACACTGGTTAAACATAACATGTAATTTTAATTCAATTTACGTAAGAGGTGCAGGAGGCTGTGTGGGTGGATCATACTTGTTTTAAGCCAGGCCTATTTCAGTTTGGTTGAAGTTGATTAGAAATATGTTTAAGCAACCTAGTTTAATTAAATTTAAAAGCTTATGTGTAGCATGCTTATTTATGTTATGCCATTTGACTGGCAGTATCTTTCCAGTTAACTACATCAGTTAAAAAAAAAAAAAAAATGCCTATTCTTTTTAATCTGTATTCATCATTTTAAGAATAATTTTCTTCCATTTTTGTAGATTATTGATCCTAAAATGCCTCGTGTTGCTGGTCATCACAATGGTGTTACAATACCAGTGCCACCTTTAGATGTATTGAAAATTGGAGAACAAATGCAGACCAAATCAGATGAGAAGCTCTTCTTAGTTTTGTTTTTTGACAACAAAAGAAGTTGGTATGTAAAATTATTTACTTAAAATATATGGAACATCTAGTTTAATTGAATGACTTATAAGCCAAAGCAATGATTCATATTTTAGTTTTTCGAAAGAGTTGAAACACCTTTTCTATCCATTTATTCAACCTTTAATGTCCTGAGTTGTTTCTGAAACCAAATTTTGCTGAAAGAAACTTTTTTTTATTTCCAGTTATTTATGAACTACTGTCCTTTAATACTGGCTAGGTGTAAGGCGGTTTGTTTTTATATTTACTTCATAACATTATTCTGGTGATTTTATGAAGTTTTGTTTTCAAGGGAAATAAGGTAAAAAAAAAAAAAAAAGAAGTGAGTTGTGTTTTCTTCATCAGTTTTCATCTGCAAATGTTGACTTTCTGTAGTACAATTTCTACCCCTTTGTTCCCCCATTGGTTCTGCTGTCTTTTGTGCTAAACAGTTCTACTTCTCTGGCATAATTGAGTTTCAAAGCTGCTAGTGGTGAACTCATACATCAGTTCCATATCGGATCTGCACCAATATAAGGAAAATTGATTGTATCAGCAATCAGCCTTTTTTTTGGCTGATGTGGCCAATAATGCCACCAATAAATGCCCCGTGCATGCGCGCAGCCACAGCACAGCATGCAGGCACCAGGAGTGCAGTATGGAGAGCAGCTGTGTTTGGCTGGTAAGTGAAGTCTGTTGTGATTGAAGGGGAGTGGGAGTGGCACATTGACCATGGTGAAGGAGGGATTGGGGCTAGGGCTAGGGCAGGGGCAAGGGCAGGCTCTGTACAGCCAGGGCAGAGTGGGAGATGGAGCTGTGAATGACTTGTCTGGGTTGGGGGTGGGGAGGAGCTCCCGCCACTGCATGCACCCCAGGGAAGGCATGGGGGGGGTGTGCCCGTGGATCTGCTCACGGGGCGAGTGCAGGCTGCCGCTGCAGGCTGGGGCCAGGGTGGTGCCAGACTCTTCCCGGCAGGAGTGTCAGGCCAGGCTGTGCTCAGGGCAGGTAGCGGCGGTGCTGGGAGGGGGGCTACAGAGAATTTTAGGGTGGCTGCAGCACCCCCCATATACCCCTCCCAGTGCTGTCACCACCCAACCTGAGCACAGCCCTAGCCTAGCCCTGCACTGGGAAGAGCTTAGCGCCACCTGGGCCCCAGCGTGCAGCAGTAGCCCACCCTTGTTCCGCACGCAGATTTGGGGGCACACACCTCCCATGGCTCCCAGGGTGTGCGCAGCGATGCACTCCCCTCCCCCCTCCCGGGACAAACCACTCACGGCTCCATCCCCTGGCTGTGCATCATCTGCCCCAGACGTACTCCCTCCCTCACCACGGGGGCCTCAATCTGCACCTTCCTTCACCTCTTCCCCCACAACAGATTTACCAGCTGCACGCTGGTAAATAAATCCATGCTGCCTGGCTGCATATCGGAATCAGATTGGTATTGGCTGATATGGCTCATTAATAATCAGCCATCGGTATGTGCCCAAAAATTCTCTATCGTGCACTCTTAAAAGCTGCCATTTCAACCTCCTTTTATTTTGCATCTTCTACTCATTCCTCGGCCAACTTTTTCTCTATATGCAGGGTTTTCTAATTTTGCTTGTTTGTTTGCAAGATTAAATTGACACAGTGCAATATGATCTTCCTTTTCCCTTAGTTTAGTTGCCCTTCCTGTTCTCTATGACCGGTCCTATCAGATATAGAAGTTTTTTATCTTCTTTCCTGTCTCCTCGTGTCAGTGCTTCTTTACTTTTACTAGGGTCTCTCTCTCCTCTGAT
>NW_005841859.1:1927602-1951883 GCF_000455745.1 Alligator sinensis | reverse complement strand
TCTTTCCTTTATGATACAATGTGTATTTTCTCCTTTGAGTAATTGGTCATATGCACATTCTCACTTGTGGGTATGCTTAGCCCTTGAGCCTCTAAGCAGAAACTTTTTTCTTTAGTAGTACCTGTGGAGAAGTATGCGCTGGCTTGGGTTGGCAACCCCCGGCACATCTGCCAGAGTATGGCATGCAAAGGAATTTGTTTGGCATGTGCGCCTTGGGGCAGATGGGAAAAGGGCTGGGGCTGTGCTGCCACAACAAGGATCGGGACACTCACAGCCTCCACTGTCCATCTGGAGGTGTGTATATACTTTAAGCCAAGAAAGGAGGAAATACTGTCCATCACTGAATCCTGTTCTCTGGCACTATCCTTTGACCCAGGCTTTTTGTGTCCGAGTATGACTGATTCCATTTGGATCTCTTCCCATTCCGTCTCATGACCTGGATTCTGGATGGCAATTATGGCAAGTAGAGCATAGATGTTCTTCACCTGCCAAAACATCGTCAGCCATAGTAGGAATTACTTTACCGGACAAACTTACCTGCCAGCTTAGATTTTCCAACTGGTGATACTCCAAGCACCTTCCTTCAGCTGATTTTTCTCAGTTCAGAACATTTTGGACTACCTGTTAGGCCAATTAGTTGTAAAACCCATCTGTGAGCAAAATCAAGGTTCTTCTTGCAGCAGCTTTGGTACATTGTCACATACTCTCATGTCCAGTAGATCAGAGATTTTTCATAGTAGGGAGTAAAGGTGTTTCTTGACTGGGTCAGATGTGTAACAAAACCTATCTTTCATGGCTTTAATGCACCCATTTCTTGAGCCTTTGGTGATCTCTTGATTGCTGCACTTCTCCAGGTAGGTGGCATCTTTTGGTAACAGTCACTTTCACAAGAAGGATTGGTGAGATCCAGGCCTTCATAGAGGGGTCCACCCATGCTACCTTTTTTTTTCCTTGACAAGTTTATTCCCTAAGGTGATCGCTGAGTTTCACTTAACCAGCAGATTTTTCCCCCAAAACCACATACCTGCCATCTGAGTCTTTGCTACACATGCTGGCTGTTAAGGAGACATTGGCCTATTACTGCATAGGAGTAAGCCCCTCCATAAGTCTGCATGGGTTCTTGTAGCTATAGTCAAGGAATGTAAATGTACATTTATATGCATAACTGATTATCAGGTTGTGTGAAATTTTGCTATCAGACAGCCAAATAGCTGTCCTTAGGTGGTTCCTGTCCACTTCACCAAAGTGTAGTTCACTTCCAGAGAAACTCTTCACTATGTAAAACTCAGTTCATACCTTTGCGATCATTATGCTTTTGTGGAGTGCTGTAAAGTAGATGACACATTCAGCACACCTCCAAGCGCTTCTCACCTAGAGGCCCACTTCCAGATATGTGACAAGCACTACTTTGGAGTTACTTACAAGTAAAAATGCATATGTGGACAACTGCTTGAATGGTAAATTACTAGTAACTGGAATTCTTTTGAAGCACACTTGATCTTAGCCTACAAGAGGTCAAGAAGTGATTGTTCACATACCCAGAACTGAGAATGCATGTGAACAAAGTATCTTGAAAAACTCTGCTTACTTGTAAATAACTCCCCTTTGTGTGTTCCATCTTAATTTAAAAAAACACTTGATTTTTCAGATACTACCTTGCTATGCTGTCTTCCTTGTTACTGTTGAATGTGATGCATAAAAATACTGCTCTGTATCTTCTGCCTTGGAAACATGCTTGCCAGTGTATTTTTCCTAGCCAAAGTTCAGAACAAATACTCCATTGTTAGTGATCCTTGATCCTTCAGGTAACTTTCTTACAACTGATTGTTCTTCTTTAAATGTAGCCCTATGGCTTGGCTTCCCTTTCTAACTGTTCATTCTGTATGTCCTTCAGAGGACTCTCTTGATTCCCTTCCCAACAACCTGTGGTGATTCTACAGGGCCCTGTCCTCCATCCTTTATGTTCCTCCTCTATAACTTATATGTGGATAATCTGACTTGCAAACACACAAGGACAAGATACTATCTCCATGCTTAAGACTATCAAAGATATCCCAGACAGTACAGGACAAATTTTGTTTCTCTTTACACACCCAAGCCACATAAGTTCTTCAGCTACATAAATTGTACTTTCACCATTTTTATGCAGTTTTCAATTCTGTTACTCATGCAGTGTGGACACACAAATGTCTGTGAAGCTGTGTGTGCAGTAGGCTGCACTCTGGATGGGCAGTTACACACATATGTATGTATGTATCCAAAAAACAGGAGAGTCCTGTACCTGAGCAGGGTAAGGTACTCATGGGTTCAGGGGAGCAGCCAACAGAGGGAGATGTAAGAGGCCAGAAAGATAACAATTTTGAGCATGTGTGGCTCAGTGAAGTGGATGGAGAGCTCTAGAGGGGGCAAGACCCTGGCTCTAGACGCTTGTTTCCCAGTAGTTTGGAAACTTCTCCACTGCTTTCTCTCCATTTTGTATAATGAACATTATGGTTAAGATACTTGGGTACTGGGGAAAATGATTTGAGTTTTTGCCTGACTTGTGGCTGGATGGGTAGAGCACTGTGCTGAGAAATCAAATGCAGAGAGTTTCAGACCCCTTCTGGGTATGGTCAGTGGAGGCACTAGAACCTGGGTCTTCTACTTCCTACTATGGACTAAAGCATGGGAAGTTTCATTATAATAGTCCTGTCCGTGCTACCCCTATTATGTGTTTTTGCCTGGTAGAATTTTGCAAGTGCGTAGAGGTGGAGAGGCCTGGCTGGCATGTAGCCTATTGCAAAAACTCAGTAAAATGTCATGTAAATGTCTGGAAAATAACCATTTGTACATGTGAAATGAACTAGAATTTGGCCCTTTCTGACCTAATAAAAACTTTTAGCATATGCTTGTTGATATCTCACTTAAGCTCAAAATAACCAGAATTCCTCTTTACTCTCTCCTTTCCTGATTGTTGCTGGCAGCACCCCCACTCTTCCTGCTAATTCAGGTCCATAAGCTCTTCAACTTGAACCTTGCTCTAGGTCTTCACGGCCATGCTGCCTGAGAATCTTGCAGATCCCTTCATGGAATATCTTTAAGATATACTGCCTTTCCCACACAGCTAAAAGTCTCATCAATGCTCTTATCAGCTTTTATTTGTTTTTGCACCCTACTGTGATGCTACTGCTCGTTTTCTTGTCCTGTTGGCTTTGACCACATCACCCGTGTAGTATCATTCCACTGGCTGCTTTTTTTTTTCTTTCATATCAAACAAACTATTTGTCTTTACTTTCCAAGCCCTCCAGTCTAACCATATCCCTAGTTATTAGTCCATTTACTATCGAATGTTGTCTTTCACTTCAGAACAGCCCATGAGGCCACTTTGCATCACTTGTTATATTTTTAAACAACTTGGAGTGCTACCCTGCACATTCAGGAGGAGCTTGCCATAAACCTCTTTAATACCAGCTCATTATCATCCCTTGAAATTACTCTTCAGAACTTTTTCCATGGTGCTTCCAAAAGGGGGGGGCAGTGATTGAACTGCTGCCTATTGTGCTAGCCACTGTTGTCTTGTTTCCTTTTACTTCCCATCTATTCATCTGCAGTTCTTTGACTTGCATTTAGATTGGAAGACAGTTTTCCAGTTTCTCTCTTAAATTTTTAACTCTCTGAAAATATAATCACACAGTATTTAGTTAATTCCTACTTGTTCACACTTAAATGGGCTTCTAGTATCAAAATTTAATAATTTTAAATCATTGGAAGCTTCTCCCCTCATAGCACAAAAATTGAAAGTAATATTAAAATTTTATTTTAAAACACATACTTCCTCAGTTCCCCTAATAAGTATATTTTTCCATTTTGTGAAACTTGAGAAAACTGGATTGACTAAGCAGTTTTTGAAGATGAAATTTTTTTCTTTCATTGCTTAAATCAGGGGTTCTCAAACTGGGGGTACACAAGACCTCTCTGGGGGGTACACAGGAGAAATTGTGCAGTAGCAGATTTAATTTTCATTATAATAATAATGGGCATTTAATGACTTAAAATATAAAGTGTATGCTGGTAGGGGTACACAGGCAGCTGGTGAATCTGGAAGGGGTGTGTGCAATAAGAAAAAGTTTGGGAACCTTTGGCTTAAGTTAAAAAAATTAAGAATTTCCTCCATTTTAATTCTAGACTATAATTCAGAGTTCTTTATTTACCCAAAAATTCGTGATATCACTAAATCCTAAAATGGAAGGAGGGGAAAGCTGGACTCTATTTTGGATAGTGTTTGATTGTTCTAAATTCGGTCAAGACCTGTATTTTACACTTGTCCTTATTGAAATTCATATTCTTAATTTAAGGCAACTTATCAAGGTCAGTTTGAATCTTGATACTGTCCTCTTAAATACCTGCTATTCCACTCAACTTTGTATCATCTGCAAACCATCTTTCAAATAATTTATGGTCTAGGACAGATTCACAGGAAACCTCACTTCTTAGACATTGAGCCACTGATGAACTACTCTTTGAGAGACCTCTACAACTAGGCTCTTCATCTAGGCACTACAACTTGCAGCTTCTAGGGTGCATATAGCCCTGATGGGGTTAACCTGTAGCCCCCAGGCTCCCAGTCCAGGTGCTGCTCCCTCTCATTGTTTTCTTGTTGCTCCCATGGGAGTCTCCAGGCTCCACCTACCTCCTTCAGCTTCTGCTTCCTACTCCTCCCCCTGTGAGTGGAACAGCACAGCCCATAGTGCTGAGGGACCCCACACAGTGTGATGGTGGTGGTGGTTCCCCTGTTGCCTGGAGCCCCAGGGGAGGGGCTCCACATGGTTTGACACTGCATGGCATGGTGCAGCTGGGAGCAGTGTAGCCTGTGGCGTGAGGGACCACGTGGCACTCAAAAGTTGAACAGCCCTTCTCTAGACTGTATTTCCTTACCTTCCTGATGAAAATGTCATGAGAGATGATGTTAAAGGCCTTGCTTAAGTTGAAGTATATCCACTGCTATTACTTCGTCTAGCCACCTTGCCATGGTATGAAACTGACTTAGTTAAACATGCCTTGCTCTTGACAAATCCACGTTGGCTGTTCCTAATGACCTGGTTATATCCTGTAAGTGCATAGGAAAAAGTTTCCTGCTGATGTTTAGGATTGCTATGACCAGTCTTTACACCAGTCTCTGACCAGTTTGTACTCTTCAGTGTCTTCATCAGTGACTTGGATATGGTTGTGAAGTGTACTCTGTCCAAGTTTGCAGATGATACTAAATTGTAGGGTGAAGCGCACGCTCTGGAGGGTAGGGAACAATTGCAGGCAGACCTGGACAGGTTGGAAAAATGGGTAGAACACAATAGGATGCAGTTCAACAAGGACAAATGCAGAATGCTGCACCTAGGACATAAAAATATCCAGCATGCCTACTGGCTGGGAAATGACCCTCTCAGCAGCACAGAAGTGGAAAGGGATCTTGGAGTCATAGTGGACTCCAAGATGAACATGAGTCAGTGTGACGAAATCATCAGCAAAGCTAACCGCGCTTTATCATGCATCAGCAGATGCATGACAAATAGAACCAAAGAGGTGATGCTTCCCCTCTGTGTGGCATTGGTCAGACCACAGTTGGAGTACTGCATCCAGTTTTGGGTGCCGTACTTCAAGAAGGATGTTGACAGACTTGAGAGGGTCCAGAGGAGAGCCACTCATGTGGTTAGGGCCTTACAGGACAAGGCTTATGAGGGACCTAGACCTCTTCAGCCTCCACAAGAGAAAGTTGAGAGCTGATCTTGTGGCTGCCTACAAATTCATTAGTGGGGCTCAGCAAGGAATTGGAGATGCTCTGTTCATTAGGGTGCATCATGGGGTAACAGTGATCGACGGTCACAAACTGAGAGCGTCAACCATGACTCTCACTTCCACGCAGCAAACATGCTAGGGCAGGATGGGCTACATCTCTTCCTGAAAGGTAAGTGTGTTTTCTCTTCCAGGTTGGCTGATCTCATACAGCAAGCTTTAAAACTAGGTTCGTCAGGGGATGGGGATGCAGAGGTGCAGGAGGACACGTTGACGTCATAGAATCATAGAAGTAGGGTCAGAAGGGACCTTGTAGATCTTCAAGTCCGACCCCCTGCCTGGGCAGGAGGGAAACTGGGATCAAGTGACCCCAGCCAGGTAGGCATCGAGCCGCTTCTTAAAGACCCCCAGAGTAGGATCGAGTACCACTTCCCTTGGAAGTTGGTTCCAGATCCTAGCTGCCCTAACTGTGAAGTAGTTCCTACGGATCCATGATTTCCATGATCTGTTGAGGTCCTTTGTGACACTAGCATCTGTGAACCACTGACTCCCATATTTGCCATCAGTTACATTCCTGGGGTGCCTGTTGGATTTGAAAATTTTCCATGGTCAATTAAAAAATTTTGAAATTACCTGGCATTTCAAACCTCTCTTCAAAAACACTTGATAGAAATTGTTTTAAAACATATATAATCCTTTGCAATGTGTCATGAGAAACATTTATATAAAGAGCTATTGTAATATGTTAGGACAGGGGTTTTCAACCTTTTTGGATCAGTATACCCCTGGCGGTTGGACGTGAAGCCGGAAGCATGGAGTGGTGTGTGGCTGAATGTGGAGCAGCAGCCACCACTGCGTACAAGCTTCCCCTGCCCCCCATGTCCAGCTGAGTGGGTGGCACCTGTGCGGCAGCATGGGATGGTGCATGGCAGTTTTCCATCCCTGCCCACCCGCACATATCCCCTAGGGCCTTCTCAGGTACCCCTTGGGGTACACATACCCCCAGTTGACAACCCATGTGTTAGGATGATCCTCTTGGTCTCTGTTTTATTTAACCTATTATTTTATTTTATCGTGTTTTGTAGGCAGTGGCTTCCAAAATCCAAAATGGTTCCCCTTGGGATTGATGAGACCATAGACAAGTTAAAAATGATGGAAGGTCGTAACTCAAGCATTCGTAAAGCAGTAAGAATTGCTTTTGATCGTGCTATGAATCACCTGAGTAGAGTACATGGAGAACCAGTCAGCGACTTCAGTGATATTGACTAACAAAGATGCTACCAAGGCATGATACAGACTTGAACTTTGCTTAATTAACCTCTTTGTCTAAAAGAATGTATTGAAGATATAACCCCTTAATCATTGATTCAGTGGCTGAGTTCTGCAAACTTGAAAGAGTTGAGCAGTTCTTCTAAATCACCATTGCCATATTGATTAATGATTTTATCATTGTGTTATAGTTTGGAGGGTTTTCCACTAAACCTGTTAATGTCTTGTTCATAGTGTTCATATTTTGTACATATATGTATATTCAACACTTAACTTATTCTGATTTTTAGGAGTAGCTGTTTAATTCCTTTTTTAAAGAAATTACTGGGGAGGGAGTAGGTTTTCATTTCCATGGTTTTACATTAAACAAAACATAGTTACCTAAGCACTCTCTTCCAGCTTACAGTGCTTAGTGAATTTTAAAGTATAATATCAAAATGACATCGAATATATGTTTGCCTAAATCATATATATAATATGGTGCTGCTTGTATCATTTTTCCTTAATCTGTAGCTTCTGAAAAGACTTCTGAATGTTTAATTTTGTGTAAATCATTGCTCTTTGCACAAAGTACCACTTATTTAAGATTGATGTAAATTTACAATTAAAAATGTGTATTTTAAAAAAGAAAATAACATTATTTTGGAGGGTACTTTGTGAGAAAGACATCAAGAGTAAAATTATGCTATGTACATCACCTGCAAATCACCAAAAACACTCCATTGTTGCCCAAATAGGTTGTGGGTTTTTCTTTTTTTCTATTTTCCCTTTTCTGGTTTGTTTTGTTCTTTTAAAATTTTGGTTACTTTGTTTTAAACAAATCTGGCTTAAAGCCATAGAGCACATTTTCTTTCCAAATCACATCCCACCTATCTCCCATAGATTTTATTTTGTTCATATATGTGCCTCCCTATATTTTATTTATTGTAGAAAATGTACTAATTTTGCTTTATAATGAAAAAAAAATTGACAAAGTATATTATTATGCATTTTTATACAGGCACATGAGAAGACAACCTGCTTGGGAGAAAAGTGTATTGGAAATTGTATAAAATGATTTGATGGCTTGTGTGTAATTTTGATTTTTGTAACTTGTAATCTTTTGTTTCCAATAAGGGGATATGTAACTTTTAATTTAGAACACTTTGGTAGCAATAGAAACTTTGGATACATTTTTGTATGGTACATGTGATGTATATAGAATTAGTACTTTATTTTTATTTTTAAGAAGTAAAGCATTATGTTTGGGCAGGGGGAAGAAAGAGGGTGGGTTTCCAGAACTGCAATTTTTATATTAAAAAAAATAAAGTCAAGATATTGATTGTTGTAGCTACTTTATTCCTACATTCACTGAAATACTGAATTTGTAACAATGAAAATGGCAAGGTATGTTTGCAATGTGATTTATAATGCCTCCATTATTTATAAATGCACTGTGTTGAACTTTTTTGCAGTGATATCCTAAATACTGTACCAAGTTATATAATATGAAACACCAAATAATGCATATAAATGCACGGAGTATTTATGCCCAGCTTTTTTATAATGGATTAGCAAATACAGCAAAACCAATACTTTAAATTTTTTTTTATTTCATTGAATAGCATTCTTCATTGTAAACCTGCTTGAATCTTTATTTTAAAGGGACAGTCAATTACTTTTTAAATAGTTTTTAATGTTTTTATTCTCTATTGTTTGTAATACCCCCTTAGAAGCTTGAAATAAAATTTCTTTCTCAACTGATAGTTTTGTCCTGAATTTGGCCCCTGCAGTTCTGCTATAGTGCCCCTTTTTCCAGTCCTGCACTGAATTGTTTAGGGAGATACTAGATCAAAAACCTAATTGCTTTCTTGTTGTAGCATATGGGGTAGAAGTATAATCTTATGCTAAGAGCAACATATTGGGTATTCCAGTTCCTATAGTATATGAGACTTCACTAACAACAACCATGTTATACCCCTGTAATCTCATAGATAATCTGTGTAGAAAATGGTTGAACTGCAGTTTAGCTCCTTTTCCTACTTGCAACAGAAAACATTAATGCTGCTCCATATGAGGGAATTGAGCTGATCAGGTACCTTTAAGGTACTACGGTATGATGATACAGCCACTGTGTATGAGGTAGAAGCCCAACGTTTAAATGTTATTGTCTTACAGTTCTAATGGGAAGTTCAAAATGAGTAGAGGGAGCTGTCATATCCACCTCTTCAGAGGGAACAGAAGAAAATAGACCTTACTTTGTAGGGGACTAGAAAAAATAAATTCATGCTTAAATCCCTTGGGGGGGGGGGGTGCTTATCCCTTCGCATCTGTTTCATCCCAAAATGTGTTTTTCTGGAAAAATCTGTATCAATTGCAATGTCACTGTTCTTAGTACTGTTGAAATTGGATGTCATCCACTGGCAAGGAGCAAAACTTGAGGATTTCTGAAGCATTCTAGTTGTCTACCAGAAGAAAAAATTGATATGAGGGAAATATGGGTCCTTTGCTCTTGCCTAAACTGGGACGGAGTGGCCAAGTAAAGACATATTGCTAAGGTTTCAGAGGCACAAATTTGGCTGCTCCCTACTGATCCAGTTGTAAATGGCTGCCAGATCCATCATACTGGGAACTCGGAGGCAATCAAGTGCTAACCATGATCTCTTGTTTGCTGTTGGCTGCTGCTGTCCAGGAGGCTGTTCTGGTCAGGTGTATCCCTTGTCTCCAAAAACACAGGCCTGCAGTGCATGGAATTACAAAATGGATTTTTGTAAACTGCATGTTGCCCAACCAAGCATGTTCTTAGTAAATGCTTAGTACCAGGTGTAGGAAAACCAGCTCAGTTCATCATTGCAAATAATTTAATGAAGTGTGCAACAGTGTTAAAGTGAATATTGTAAATTACACAATTACAGTGTAATGAATAATTCAAAAAAGTGAAAGTTTCAGCCCATCCTCTAATGCCTAAATTTTCTGGACAGGGGGAACTTCAAAGTTGTGCCTTCAGTAATTATTCCACATCATCTGGGAAAAATAGGTAACTTTAGGTATATTTGGTTTTAGGGACACGTACCTGACTTCACATGTACATGTATATTATGATTGTGTAAATCATAACTTGATTGATTCAAAATCCTGCTCTTGGGCATTCTGCATTACTGAACACAATTGAGCCTCTCGATCAACAGTGCTCCCTCCCTCTGTCCTTTTCCATTCTTATAAAGCTCTCTCTGCCAGGTCTTTCATCGCATCTGTCAAAGCAGGTTGTTGCCCATGAAAGCTCATGTCTCCAAACCAGTTTGTTTCTGTGACCTGACAGGTGTTAAAATGATGGTGCAATTGGAATTGAAGGAATTTTACATTGCAACCCAAACATGACATCTCCTGCCAGTCCAGACATGTACGACAGGAGGAGTGATGTTTGGGATGCAGCATAAAATTACTGTGGTCCAAACTCCACCACTGCTGAGCTGCCCCAGCCCACATCCTGCAGGTTTGAGACCTGGGGCTGTTAGGGCTGATAGTTCTGGGTTCAGTTCAGAACTCTGCCCCCAACAGTCATGGGTCCAGTCTGAGAGCCTCCCCCAGATTGCAAGTCTGGCCCAAGATAGGCCAGTCACATGCATGGCTTTTAGAAATCCTTGTGGAGCTTTTCTTCCATTCTGGGGTCCCCGTGCCCCAGAATGTCTACAAAGTGTAGGTACTTCAGGCCAAAGCAGGAAAAGCTGCTGGGCTAAGGGTTGCCAGCAACTAGAAACTCTTGCAACCTTGCAACCCACTTGTCTGTCAGCTGACATTTAGTATCAGGAGCAGAGCTTTCCCTAACTCTTGACCCCGATGTTAACCCCTATCACAGGGGCAGGCAGTTATTTTGGGTGGAGGTACATTTACTGAGTTTTGGCAAGCCATCAAGGGCTGCATGGGTAGCCCCACCCCTTGACAAGCCCCACCCCCTGGTTGCCATCTTGTGACCACAAGTCCCAACCCCTGACCTTTACCAACAGAAGTCCCTCTCCTTGCCCTCAGAAGTACTTCTTTCAGCAAGGGGTTTTGCTATCTCAGAACCAGAAAAATACCAAATTATATTCTAAAAAGTGATCATCTACATCATTCATTAATTTTATTTAAAAATATATTTTTGTCCTGATTTACATGTGTTTGTGTAGAGGTGACTGCACAGTAGCTTAATATGAAGTCTTATTCTTGTATATTGGGGGGGGGGGTATAGGAGGAGGGTGGCTGGGGTTTATATATGGCAGTGTGAGGAGAGGCATAGGTGCATGTGTAGGGAGGGGTGTGTGTGGGACTCACCCTATGAACACACACACACTGCCCCTGTGCCTGTAGACACACACATACACTGCCCTGTGCCTGCAGGCGTGCATGCACACACACATACACGCCCCTACCAGTGCAGTCCCATGCTCCATGGTCTGGGGATGCAGCTGGGAGCCACAGCCAGTGGTGCTGGAGCAGGGCAGGGGCAGGAAAGCAGGAAATTGGCTGGGGGTGGATGGGCCTGGGCTGCTCAAGCCTGCTGAGGACTCCCTTTGGGTCCTACTGCCCCTGACTCCAGCCAGCTTTGACAGAGAGCCTGGGTGAATACATATTCATTTTCTAAGTTTTTTAGGGGCTCTGCAGGCTGGATGTGACCCGCAAGCCGTATTTTGCCCGCCCCTGCCTTATCAGCTGATTGTCATCATTGGCATGGGAGTGGTACACATTCAATTTACAGTGCCATCCAAATGAGCTACAAAGGTGTTCTACATTTTTTTAGAATAACTTTGTGTTTGGTTTGCCACTTTATGGTGCCATTAATAGGTTTAAGGTGTAACACTACTTATGATGTGATTAACACAATTGCACAATAACTGTGCCAGAGGCCTAAGGTGCCACTCTGCCCTACTTTCTATCTAACTTTAGAATAACACAACTAACCACCTGTCTAAACACGGTGTATTCAGTACATTTTCAGGAAGGCCTGTGCATGTGACATAAAACAAATTTAAGCTAGTTGGCAATGTATGCTCCCCGTAGCCCCTTTGAGGGATTTTTGTGCAAGAGGAATCCTTTGCTTGTGACAACAGTGGAGATGTATTGTATGCCAGCTGTCTGCCTCCCCAACAGCTACACCCTACACTGTTAGTGGAGGCAACAGGTGAGCTCCACCATACCTGCTTGTCCATTACACAGGCCACTTTGTAGTTGAACAGTTGGGAGCAACAGGGCTCTGCTGGCTTCCTAGTACAACTGCTACTTCCCAGTATACCTGAACACACCTTGATCATAATGGAGAACTGAGGCCCAAACTCTTGTGCTGTGTACCTTATAAATCATAGGAAAGTTGGCTGGAAGGGACCTCATAAGGTCATCTTGTCCAGCCTCCTACTCAAAGCAGGATCATCACTGATTAAATCACCCAAGACAAGTGTCATTCAAACCTGTTCTTGAAAATTTCCAGGGATGGAAAATCCACAGCTTCTCTATGTATCCTGTTCCAATGCCTGACCACCACCATAGCCAGAAATTTTCTCCTAATCTCCACCCTAAATTTCCTCTGCTCAAGCTTGAGTCCATCACTCCAAGTCTTGTCCCCTACAGCCACAGAGAAAACCCCTCTCTATAAATGTTTTCCAGGTATTTGAAGACTGCTATCAAATCCCGCCCTTAGTCTTCTCTTCTCCAAATTGAATGACTACTTCTTTCAGTCTTTCCTCATTAGTCTGGTTTCCCAGGCCTGTAAGCAGTTTTGTCACTCTGTGTGGGATTCTCACAAATCTGTCGTCATCCTTCTTGAAGTGTTGGGCCCAAAATTGGACACAGTATGGCAGGTGATGCCTCACCAGTGCCAAATAGATTGGAAGAATCATTTCCCTTGATTTGTGCAAGATGCTCATGTTAAAACACAGTATGCTGTTGGCTTTTCTGGGGGCAACGAGCATACTGTTGGCTTATTCAGTTTATGCTCTACTGTAACCCCCCAGGTCCTTCTCTTCAGTACAACAGCCTAGCCAGTCATTCCTCAGTCTGTATTTGTGCATGTAGTTATTCTGTCCCAAGTGCAGGACTTTGCCCTTGTCCTTGTTGAATCTCATCTCATTGATAGTAGACCATTTTTCCAGTCTATCCAGGTCATTCTGGATCCTAGCCCTGCCCTCCAGAGCATCTGCAACTCCATCCAACTTAGTGTCATCCATCAATTTGCTAAATGTGCACTCAGTTCCATCATCCATCTCATTAATGGATATGTTTAACAGTATCAGACCCAGGACAGACCTCTGGGGAACTCCATTTGATGTCTCCTCACCACTAGTCTTTGCACCATTGATGACTATTCATCAATTGATGACTATTGAGCACGATGATCCAACCAGTTGTATATCTATCTGCCTTAGATTACCTTCATCTAGTCTGTATTTCCTTCACTTCAGTTAATGAGAATGTCATGGGAGCTGGTCAAAAGCCTTGCTAAAGTCAGGGTATATCCTATCCACTGCTCTCCCCACATGGAATAATTGAAAATTAAGGCTGGAAGGAACCTCAGGAGATCATCTAGTCCAAGCCCCTGCTCAAAGCAGGACTGTCAACAAAAGATCATCCCAGCCAAGGCTTTGCCTAGCCAGGTCTTAAAAACCTTCAAGGATGGAGATTCCACAACTTCTCTGGGTAACCTGTTTCAGTGCTACACTACCTTTCTCATGAGAAAGTTTTTCCTAATATCTAACCTAAACCTTGCTGCAACTTGAGACCATTGCTTCTTGTTCTGCCATGTACCGCCACTGAAAAGTCTAGTTTCATCCTCCTTGGGACCACCCTTCAGTTGAAAGCTGCTATTAAATCTCCCCTCAGTTTTCTCTTCTCCAGACTAAATAAGCCCAGTTCCCTCAGCTTCTTCTCGGAAGTCATATGCCCCAGCTGCTTAATCATTTTCATTGCCCTCCGCTAAACTCCAATTTGTCCACATCCTTTCTATTAGTGGGGGGCCCAAAACTGGACACAGTAATCTAAATGTGACCTCACCAGTACTGCATAGAGGGGAATAATCATCTCCCTAAATCTTCTGGCAGTGCTTCTACTAATGTAACCCAATATGCTGTTAGCCTTCTTGGCAACAAGGGCACACTGTTGGCTTATATTCAGCTTATTGTCTACTGTAACCCCTGGGTCCTTTTCTGCAGAGCTGCAGTTTAGCCAGTCAGGTCCCAGCCTGTAACAATACATGGGATTGTTCTGTCCCAAGTTCAGGACTTTGCACTTGTCCTTATTAAATATCATGAGTTTTTTTTATGGTCCAATCCTCCAGTTAAGTCGAGGTCTCTTTGCATCCTAGCCCTACCCTCCCAACTTGGTGTTATCTGCAAACTTGCAGAGGGTGCTCTGAATTCGTCTTCCAAGTCATTGATGAAGATCCTAAACAAAACCAGCCCCAGTACCAACCCTTGGGGCACTCCACTTGAGACCAGCTGCCAACTAGACATCAAGCAGTTGATTACTATCCTCTGAACTTGACAATCCAGCTTTCTATCCACCTTAGTCTATTTATTCAACCCGTACTTCCTTAGCTTGCTTGTGAGAATGTTGTGAGAGACCAAATTATCAAAAGCTTTGCTAAAGTCAAGATATACACTTCTCTTCCTGCATCCCCAAAGCCAGTCATCTCATCATAGGAGGCAATCAGGTTGGTCAGACATAACTTGCTCTTGGGGAATCCATGCTGGCTGTTCCTGATCACCTTGTTCCCCTCTAGGTGCTTCACAATAGATTTCTTGAGGACCTCCTTTTGGGCATGGAAGTCAGGCTGACTGGTCTGTAATTCCCCAGGTCCTCCTCCCTTTTTTGTGCAGTATATTTGCCCCTTTCCAAATATATATACATGTATCTGGGACCTCATCCAACTGCCACAAGTTTTCAAATAGGATAGATAATGGCTCCAAAAATCATCTCAGCCAATTCCTTCAGTACCTGTAGTGTGCATCCCATCCAGCTCTGCTGACTTGAAAGCATCTGGCTTCTCTAAGTAATCTTTAACCTGTTCTTTTACTACTCTAGGCTGCTTGACAACCTGTTTGCTGTAATGATTATGACTGGTAGCGAGTCACTAAGAATCAGAATAACTGATCAAAGTCTAACCCATTTTTTAAGGGAACTAATGAATGTCCTTGGCTCCAATCTATTGATCATAGCCTGTCTCCCTAAAAGATACTTGCTAGTTTTCTGGCAGTCCAAGGACTATATCCAGTGCTAAGAGAACAATACATTTTGTTTCCAGAAGTAAACACAGGAATGAGAAGATCACGCTGGTGTAATGAAGAGGTGGTTCCTATCCAAGGTGGTTGTTTGTATGGAGTCATTTCAAGAGTGTAAGGATTTGGGTTACTCAGATACAGAATTCCAATAGGTTGTCCATATTTGGAATAGACCCATATGGAAGGACCCTGTGTTCTTTGTTGATATAACCCAGGAAGAACCAGTTCCTGCTTCCTGTTTCTGTTTCATAAGCGTTTGCAACACTTCTTTCCAGTGGTTCAATGTAGACAGACCTTAACAACATTCTGCATATAAGGAAAAGGCCACAGTGGCAAGTAATGCTTATTTATGGGGAGAAACATTTATTTGTTCCACTTTCCACTATTTCCCCCACTAGTACCTAGTCAAGTTTAGGGGCAGAGAGATTTCGTATGACATGATCATGAAAATGCATATGGCAAATATAAGTCTTAACAATTATTAGCCTTATTTAGGTTTGTAGCCAGGACATATGACTGACAATTAGATATTGTATGTTATATTGTATTCTATGGCATGAAATCAAGTTTGACCTACTTAGGATTCAGGACCTGTCCCAGACTCTCTTTAATTCAGTTTGAGTAAATATATTCAAAGGTGGCTACGATCCTTAGATCTTAATCTCTAATTTTTTTTCTGTTGCTCACTTTTTAGTTATAAGACCAAATTTTATACCGGGTTTCATAATCTGATTAACCTGGATGTACATTTAGGGATGGAATTTCATTTATTGTGCCTTGTTATTTAGATGTAGTTTTTTGGGGGGGGAGAGGGTGCACAGCGGGGTTCATACATTAATTGGCAGTATTTTACAGTGATATCTATAGAGTAGGAATTTGTAAATACTCCAAAGGGGGAAGAAAGAAACCACCTCTGTCTCTTTGTAGAAATTGTTTACCCTTCCATTGATTCCTCACAGGGAGATTTCTAGAGATGCAGATGAGAGTGCTTGGACTTCCATCTAAATTTGCCTAAGAAATAAAACTCAAAAGTCTGAACTAAACTTTACATTATGTTAGGCATCAGAACTACAAAATTTGCTTATTGCAGCTATATATACTTAAAGGAAAAATATAGACAAATAAATTCGGTTCCCTGCATTGTATAATCATTATCGTAATATTTATCAGTCCCAGCGTTTTTATTTTTAAAAACCCTGTTATATAGTAACAGGTTTGGTAGATTTTCCTTTTTTCTTATTTGTGGTTCTGTAATTTTACACTAGAGGGAGCAGTACACCTAGATGATCTGCAGATTAAGAAATTAAGTATTTGAATATTTTAAACTGCTACCATTACGACCTGACTGTTTATGCTTACCTGCAGTATTTTTTTTCTCGAAATATTTATAATGTTATAGCAAGGTCCTTCTAAAAAGTGATTTCTGCTAAAAGGGAATGATTTTGAGGAAAAGCTTGGTACATTTTTGCTGATTTAAATACTGGTATATAGAGACCTCTATTCTGATTCTCATGTCTGTTTGCACTTGCATGCTGACTAGCTGACTTGAAATGTTGTTCACTCTGTTTAGCATGCATGTGCAATTTACCTTACATAGCATTTTCATGCTCCCAGTTCCTTTTCACGTAGACTATTATTAGTTGCATTCCATAGTCTTATAAACACAGAAATACACTTACCCTATTTAAATGCTGCTTGTAACCAGATCCACAGTGTGGGTCAAATAAACAGCAATCAGTGGCAAAAAGTCTTCACACTTTCTGAGCAAAAGAAGGGGGAATGAAAATAATTTTCTTCAGCCTATGGGGTCAAAATGGAAGTGTTGCATAATCATAATGGAAGATAACCTCATCTTACAGGGAATTTAGATGGACTTAATTTAAGTGCAAATTAAGTCCACTTACCTGTATCACATAAATGTCTAGGTGATCTGTGAGAAAATATTTTTCTTTTAATTCCCAGTGTATGTACAGCACAAAACTGAGTATGAAAAGTGAGCACAGGGAGAAAGAAGAGCTATTATCCATTACATTTACCACCTTCATAATTTCCTATGTAGTTATCCAAAACCAGTTTCTCTGACTTCATTTCAGTTCCTCATAAGCCTACCCCTAACTGATTCCTCAAACTGATTCATGCTCATCTCCTGACTTTGAGGGACCCAGAAAGCCTCAGCACAACAGTTCCTCCATGGAGAGCAGACCTGATAAATTCTAATTTTGGCAGTTTTTCTCTGGAAGTGTCCATAAACCTGGGGCTACTTGGATCCCAAGCTCACCTCCAGCCTTAAACTCCCCTGTTTTGCACATTAGACTTAATTGGCCTGTCATTTACCACCAGATTTCCCAGTTTCTGGGTCACCTACCCTTTTGCTAAAGTGTCTTTTCCTCTTGAAGGTTATCTCCACTGGGTTGGCCCCCTACCTAGTTTACCCTTTTCTAATCTGGCTCTCAATCCACCTCCCAGACTTTTCCAGTTCCAGAGAATGGGGTCTTTTTGGAGGAGCTGTCAGATCTAGTTGTCCCTGTGATGGGAACTTCACATGTGTTCAGTTAAACAATCCTTTCCTACTCTTATCTTTTTTTTTCCAAAGGGATGGGACTTGAGGATTCAGTCAGGGTAACGTCAGTACTGAGAAAAATACTAAAACAAAGAGTCACTTTGTGAGCGTGATAAGGTAACAGGATGATCAAGACAGCCAACAATTTCTTAGATGGGATAAGTGGCTTAGAGAATAAGGGAGAAGCAGGAAGACTTTTGCTACTATAAGAGTGTTGTGGAACAAGAAACAAGAGAAAATAGACTAGATTAAATTACTAAAAAGTGGGTACACATCTGCTCATAAAACTTCACTGAAAATTCCATTATAAAATGGAGGAAAATATGCCAGATGTTATCCTGCAGGAGTCTGTTATGGGCTTGGTTTTATTCAATATTTGTATTAATGACTTGGAGGATAAAATGGAGAGTACATACTCCTTGAGTTGAATATCCTTTTCAGTGTTATAGCACCTTCTCTCATGGCCACAAACTTGTGAACAGCTTACAGATTTCTTTGACATCTATGGATGAACTGGCTCCATCCTACCCTAACAGCAGTCATTGGAATGCCAAGATATATTGGATAAATTCCAGTGTTGCAAGAAGCTTAGGACATCTGGCATATTTTTTTATATATAAAGCAAGGACAACATTATTTCTGGCAATACTCACAGTTCCCGCTTCTACTTTCTTGGGATGGGCTACATTTTTGCTCAAGATGCCTCTGCTAACTCCTGGGGATATTTTAGGGATACCACTGAAGCTACTCAAGAAAGATACCCCGACCCCAATCAAATTCCAGCAAGCAGGAAATTTTCATGGAAAACCAAGATCATGACCTGGCTACAATTCTCTGTAAGTATTGGACTTTATATTACACTACAACTATAGAGAGGTTTGAGAACATTTTGTTCTAAGTATATATATATAATGGCATATGGTATATAACTGCCATAATGGCCATAGTAGAAGCATTCATGTTGCAGCCCATCAGATTCCAATGAAATACCTGCTAAATACCTTATAAACAATAAGACATACATAATGCAAACCTGAATTTGCAACAGCTTGGCCTGATGTGTCACAACCATGGGCCTTATTCAGGGCCAGCACTGGCAGGCCCTCTATAAACTTTGAGAGACTCACAGGAGTCAAATGGGACATTCTTTCCAGGATTTCCACTGACTACAATGGTCATGTGTTCTGTTTCCAGGTGACACATGGAGGGTCAAACAGCAATAGGTCATTGATCCCCGGGATGAGATTAGCCATTGAAAAGCAGCATAAGAAATATGGCAACATCGTCTTTATAAAACCAGAGCTCATCAGCAGCACAACATCGATGACAGAACAAAATGACAGTGAAATGTTGACCATTGATACAGCCTCTAGGAAAAGCATTTTGCCTTTGTGATCCCAGGAAATCTAAACCATGAAAAAGCATACATGATCACTGGAGACTTAAATAGCCATAGTGTCACATGGGGTTACAGTGAAAATAATCAGAATGGCAACTTGGTTGAGATGTGGGTCAAGGCAAGCCTGATCCATGACTCAAAGCTACCTGGGTCTTTTGACTAGCTCCCAATGGAGACAAAGTTATAATCTAGACTTCGCCTTTGCTGACAGCAATATAGTAGTTATGTGCACACATCAAACCAGTCTCAGATAACTAATCTCATGAATGCACTGCGCAACACCTTCAAAAGATATATACCTCAAAGATGCGGAATTGAGTATATACCAGGGTTTACTCCCATGCTGGCAGCCAAATACAAAAAATTCCAGCAAATGTTTCAAAAAGATCCTTTCTCAGAAAACACTATTGTGGCAGGGACAGCCCTAATTAACAAACACCAAAAAGAAAGGCAACTGAAACAGAAAGAATTGATTGAAGGAATAGATATGACCCAAACTAGCAGGAAAGCATGGTTAACCATTTGCAAGCTGAGTAAAGGCCAAAAAGTATAGATATTTTTCTGTAGAACTGTGCAAGAAATGCAGCCACTGGAGACAATGAAATGGCCTCCCACAGGGTACAGTGCTAGCACTGATCCTTTTAACATGTATACCAATGATTAAGCCATACAGAATAATATGAGGAGTTTCATATGCTGATGATCCATGCATCTTGTCACAAGAGGACTTAACCATTGTCAGGAACAGACTAATGTGCACTGAGCAACACCTCTGATTACTACGAACAGAACCAGCTTCATGCCAACCCAACCAAGATGCAAGTCACAGCTTTTTACCTACACCATGGAGAAGCCAAGTGGAAATTAAACATCACCTGGGATGAAATCCCACTGACTAATCACCCAAACTCTGTTTACTTGGCGGTTACATTGAACCAAGCACCCACCTTCAAAGCACATGTAGAGAAGATGAAAGGGAAAACCAGCCCCCACAACAACATACATCGAAAATTGGTTACCTCAAAGTGGGAAGCGAACCCAGCTACATTACAAACCACTGCTATTGTCTCGTGTTACTCCAATACAGAGTATGCATGTCCAGTATGGGAATGATCAGTTTATGCCAAGAAACTAGACCCATTTCTAAATGACAGCTGTTGTGAAATAACAGGATGTCTAAAGCCAACACTAAAGAATAGCCTGTACTTACTGTTTGACATTGCACACCTGATATCAGAAAAAAGGTAGTGAGCCAAAAAGAAAGATCACAGCAGACCCCAGGCATCCACTCTATGGTCACACAGAAGTAACTGGGGCATTAAAAAAACAGCAACCCCAAAACCTCCCACTTTACCAGAATAAGCAGCGAATTACTCCAACCTGGCTCAGCAGAATCTGTATAGATTGGGAGCTCCAATGGGGCTTTTTGGCGCTTATATCTAAAGCTGAGTCAATCATCTCTTAGATAAAAGCACCAAAGAAGCCCCACTAAAGCACCCAATCTATACAGATGTTGGTTGAGCTGGGTCCAACTAACATGCTGCCTCTTTTGGGCATGTGCTGGGCTTGACGTGGGAGCGTGCCAAGTTTAAAGCAAAGCGCCTTTTTTTTTACATATGCAAGCAGTCTAAATGTCTTAAAGCCATGGTGTGACCAGTGTTGTGTCGTTGGATGTGACAGCTGACAGGATGTGACTGAGGTTATGGAAGGAAAGATGATATGCAATCAGGTACTCTGAAACGGACCTGGACTCCCAAAAAGACCTTCCCAGAGGGGCTGTGTGATACCCATACCTACGGTTTTGCTGAGAGTACAGGAGCAAGGTACAATCTTGACAAAAGAGAAACCTAAGTGTTCTGACTGCACAATTGCTACTGAGCCGCCGAGGCAGGGAAACATATGGTTTCACAACATTGTCAAAGCAATGAAACACCTGTAGTGGCAAACCATGAAGAAACAACTCCGCAACGGCGTGGCCTCTTAGGTTATACTCTTCCGGGAGTTTTGTTTTGTGTTCTTTTCTCTTCCCCTCTCTCTTTCCACCCTCCATATCAACTGCTTGAGAAGGCTGAAAATCAGCTTCTTAAGGTCAAGAGGTGAAAAGGGTATCTCACCACAATGCGGTACAAAAGGAAACTAATAGCTCACCATGCTAACCACAAAATGTTCTCGCGTTTGGCCAATCACAGTAAAGGTTAATCTAAATTTGGTCCTAAATTCTGCTTAGATGCGAATAAATTTGACTCAAAATTTAAACAAAGTGTGCAGATCTTAGGGTTCTCATAGAAGCGTACTGCAGGGGGAACAGATAATTGAGAAGCTTTGCGGGTAGTGCACGACCGATGGCTCAGCTGATCTGCTCCAGGCATCATCTTTAAGGGTGTCTTTAGAAATTGCGCATAAGTAGTAACAAGGCTTGAGCATGCTGTATTGGGTTTTGTGAGTATACTCTGTTTATTCTTTTTGTATTTAATAAACAAAAGCTTGCTTCAAAGATCTGCGTGTCTATCCTAAAATAAATTATACCACTCGACCCCTTATGGGTACGACAGGCTGATCTAGACTGACCAACATGGTGATGCCTGAATTGCCTGTGCATGCAAACTGGAAGATCAGAAACAAACATTATCAAATGGGGCTACTCTAATGACACAAATATATGTGAGCGAGATGAAATGAAGATTACGGAGCACCTATTCATTTGCCGACTTTTTGTGAGACCTACATGAAGGAGGACCTCACTGCAGAAAGTGCCATTGCTTGTGCAGCATTCTGGAAAACACCTAGTTCATGACAATGATGTGAGGAGGAGGACAAGAAGAATCACACATGGGAGCCAGGAACCTTTCTGGGCCTTCTTGACTTATGTCCCTCATGTCCTATGGTCAAACTGATATCCACACCAGAGGACCATAGCTTCCACTCTACAGAGATTACTAATTCTACTGAGATACTATCCCTCAGCCTTTGGACATACTGAAACTCCCCCAATCCCTTTTCACATCCTGCTTACTCCTCTCTTCCTCTGGTTAGTCATGTGCTCAAAACTGCACATTTTCCTGGGTCATAGGAATATAAAATGCACTGTTCATTTCTCTGGAATATCAATACATTTACCTTCCCTCTTGATCAACCCCTATTCCCCTTTCACTCATTGACTAAATTTGATAGTGCTACACGGGGTTGAAAACAAAATGCAGGCATGTTTACTGGAAGAGCAGATACAGAGAGAGAAAACACAGTATAAGTAATACTTTGCTCCACAGCTTGAGCAGCTAATTTAGCATTTTATGCAATATACTTTCTAAAGTGAAACATAAATATGCACAAGCTTATCTTTCTTAATTTTCATCAGCCCCTCACTATGTTTGACTCCTTGGGTTTTGAACAATTGCTAAATAAGTCAATTTTGCAATGTACTTCACAGCTCTCTATAGGTGTCATGCAAGGGGATGTAAAGTAGAGATAAGGCTTTATTTTGACATCACTGTAAGGCAATACAGACTTCTCAGGGCTATAGTGCTTCACTCCTCTTCCACCAGGTTTGGCAGGGACCATTCTGAGCAATAACATTACTGCATATTTTGTAGGTCTGTCAGTTGTCTTTTTGAGTCCTCTTCTGTCCTCTTCTGTCTCTTGGTGACACACCTAAAGGCAATTCACTCCAACATAAGGAAAGCCTGTAAAAGTGGATATACTATTACTCACTTCTCCTCTGCTGTCTTCACCAGATCCAGCCTGCCAACACAGCACTAACCCAAGGCTGGTATATGGGCATAGTGTAAAGGGAAGCAAAATATCTTACACTCTCTAAGTGCATTCCAAACTGAGAAGAGTGTACAGCAATGATATTCCAAACCTCAGGAAAAAACAACCCGTAGTTGTTGTCACAAAGACTGAAATTCAAACTACTTGGTCTGTTTTTCAGTCCCATCCCAGGCTCCTGTGCTTGAGGGGAGCCCTGGGACAGAAGTGTTGTCAACCTCAGAAGCCAGGTCAACAAACATAAGATAACAGAGGCAGAGATCCAAGTATCTATATTCGAGAACAGTGACAAATGATAGAGGATTGGAGAAGTGATTTGATTGTGGAGAAAGGTGGTGATAGAAAATTGATAAAAGACATCTCTATCATTGAGAGAGATAGGGACATGCAGAAATAGCTTCTAGATTTGATGAAAAAGTGAATATTCACACACCTCCACACTCCAAAGCTATAAGACTAGTGAATATTGGAATCCCACCTTTATGTCTGTAATGACAGGAATGACCACTTCCTTTGCCACACCATGCCTCAAGATAAAGACAATAGACAGACTTACAGTGCTCATGTTTCTGACCAACTGGTTATGTGTAAATGTAGGCATTTGTACTGTTTACCCGTGTGTGCTGCATCTGCTTTTTATGTTCCATGTTTGTACGGTTTTTTGTTGCGATGTATCTGACATCAATATACGTTACATTGAAAAGAGCTTTATTATTACATTATTGCATTTTATTAAATATTTTATTTACCTTTAAATGTATTTATTTACCATTAAATATTATTGTTTACCATTTTATTGTGTAGTGTTCAGAAAGGGTGATTATTGACAAAGATTCAATAGTTTCCTAGAAAGGTGCATGTGATGCCCCTAATAAAATGCCCTAATAGAAAAATCATATAAAATGCATAATAAAGTTTCATTTAAATAAAACCATTACACGTCTAAAAACCTTACATTTCAACACTATTTTCACTATTAGTCTCACAGTGGGACCACAAAACCCTTTTGTATTCCTGATGGTTTGGAGCAGTTTGCAGAGACAGCCTCTCACACCAGACATAACTTTCTTCAAGACACGGCACAGGTGCCTTCTCCCATGAAAATTTCTGCCTTCTTCTCTCAAACCATGTGCAGAATACAGCAAATATATCATACAAAGGAAATATTGCTCCACAGCCTTCAGTCTTGTCGTTAGGTACCATCATCTTCCTTCCAGCCTTCCAACCACATACTTTACTGTCATCCTGCAGCTATTCAGATTAGAGTTAAATAGCTCCTTTTTCCTATCAAAATGTC
>NW_005841859.1:1905696-1927592 GCF_000455745.1 Alligator sinensis | reverse complement strand
GGAATCATAACATCATAAATATTCTTATTGGTAAAATATTATTCTCTATCAATACAATAATATTTTTGTGACAAGCTGTCACAAAAATGCAGATGCAATTTTGCATTTCTTTTATGGAAGCATTGTGTGCAAGACGCAGAGTATGGTAGTATCACTCTGCTTGGTGCTGATTAGGCCTCAGATGATGTACTGTTCCAGTTTTGGATACCACATTCTAATAAGGATGAAAAGAAACTGGAGAAGGTCCAGAGTTGAGCAATGAAGGTAAAGGAGTTTGAATTTGAGCCATATGGGGACAGATTTTAGGAAGCAGACATCACAAATGTTCGGGGGGGAGGGAGGGGCGAGGATGTCATGCATGTTTTCTTCAATTTGTTTTACTGATATACTATGTGTAACCTCTACAGATAGGTAGTGCCAAGCTGTAATTAGCCTTTTTGTTTTTATGCTTATATGAATTGTGGTAGTTGTGGTAGGCAAACTTTGATCCTCTGGATCATGGTGTACATGTAAGAGGTCTAGTCAGGTGCCTGATGAATCCATTTGTGGTTGACAAGCCCAATTTGAGAGCAACACAGTTGTTACAAGTTTCACAGATCCGTATGTTGTCTGAGTTGGAGTCCAAGTTTACAGCTGTTTTCTTCTTTCTTGATTTGCTTCCATCCTCTGGATGAAAGCTGCTTCATGTTAAGATGCACCCAATGCCAGTGTTCCCTCCAGACTGGATGGGACTGTACGCTCCTCCCAGCTTTCTACATTGATGTTGAATGGCTTCATGTCATTTTTGCACACATCATGGTACTGCCATCGAGGGTGACCCTGCTTTCTAGAGCCATCTCACATATTGCTATGCAAAATATTCTTGGGGATACAGTCTTCTTCCATTCTCTTGTCATGGCTGATGCATCACAACCTTCTCTCCTTGATAGTGGTTTCTAAGTGTGTCAGTCCTGCATGCTCTCGCCACCTCTGTATTTGGTATTTTGTCTTCCCACTTTATTTTCAGGATCTTAGGCAGACATCTCATGTGGAAGCTGTTCAATCTCTTGAAGTGCCTAGCATACGTAGCCCATGTTTCTGAACCATAAAACAGGGGTGACAGCACGCAAGTCTCGTAGATTCAAATCTTCACCTTAGCAGATTGTTTGCTGTTATTCCATGCACATTTCTGTAACAGCCCAAAGGTTTTAGCTGCTTTTCTGATTCTGTTAGTTAGTTCAGGTTGAAGGTCAAAATTACTCAAGATTCCTGATGATTGTAGAACCCAAGTAGCAAAAACTGTCAACAACACCAAGAGCTTTATCCTCCAAGAGTGATGTCAGGCATTGGTTCTTCCACCCCTTGGTACATGATCACAGTCTTCTTGAGGCTAATTGCCATCCTGAAGCTCTTGCGTGACTCAGAAAATCTGCCCAAGAAATTTTGCAAGGAAGATTCATTGTGGGTATTTGATATAAATGCATTTCTTATGAGTTATGATAGGGGCAGGATTGCATAATAAGTTTCACACCTTTGGGGTGGCTCAAAGTCTCAATACCTGAAGAAAGGTAGTTCTCTGAAAATCAGTATCTGATTTAAATAGCCGGGGTGTGTTACATAGCCAGGCCTTTCAGACAGTGACAAATTTACATGTTAAAGGAAGGGACTGGGTAGAATATCACCTGGCTATTCAGGAAAGAACATTTCTCACTGTGGGGAAATGCTGTGAGAGACAGTATCTTTAGGATATTGGTTTTGTAATATTCAAATTTGAAAGGATGCAAATATTCTCCTCGTCTTAATTAGATTGGGAAAAACTTTTAGTCTGGTAAGCATGCATGCTGAGGGGCAGGAAGTTTATAACCATAGTGTTGTGGACTCCTTAAGAATTGAATGGATGGTATGTGTAAATGAACAGATAAGAAACCATACTTAAGCCTTACCAGGAGAGCAGGTCTTTGTCTTTTAGTTCTCTTGGGAATGGAGAAACACTGGAGTCCATCTGTGTTCTTCCCTGGATATATTCATGTCATTGTCTGGAAGGCCTGGCTATTTAACACACCCTGGCTATTTAAATTAGATGCTGATTTTCAGTGACTGAGGGGCTGAGTGGTTTGGATGAAGGGAGAAGTGGCAGGAGGCCCTGGCAAGTCAGAAGCAGGGGCTGCTTTCTTAGTTGCTGAGCTGAGTAAAAGCTTCATTCCTGGGTTTAAGATGCAGGGTAACATCAGGTTATTGTTCTGATATTTTCTTTTGATTGTTTGGTTCTTATTCCCTGTCCGTATTTCAACATACGGTTACTGATTTCTTATGTTTGATCTCATTTTTATAATAAATCATTTTGCTATCTTTTTAACTTATTGTCATGGTAAGTGTGATTTCAGAATATTTGACCATACAGTCAGGCCTCTTTCTCTGGAAGGGGTAGGGAGGGCTCCATCTTTTTTCTGAGTGCATGTCTGAACAAGGGTGTGGAAAACCAGGCCTGTCTGGAAAAAAAATCCCCTCTGCTAAGAGTTGGCAAGACCTGAGTGAGATGGGTAGGGCTGAGACAAGTCAGGCCAAGGAGCTGGCCCCTAGCACATCTCAGCTAGTTCTCCATGATGAAGCAGCACAAAATGCAGAGAGCGATTTAGGGCTGAAGAGCACCCCTGAAGATGTAAGGACACTGCAGGAGTTTGTCTCAAAGGCACATCTGGACACTTCTGAGGCCAGGGTGTGTCACAGTAGGTAGGTTTAGTCTGGGGAAAAGCAAAGTAGTGGAAGGGTGTGGCACAGGACAGGACACTTTTCAAATATTTGAAAGACTGCCATAAAGAGGATGGATGAACATTTTTCTCCCCAGCTTGTAGATGGCTATGGTCATGTGTTTCTATGGTGAAGAAGTTGGAGTTCTTGTGCTGGAGTTCTGCTCTTCTAGGTCTGTGCAGGTCTCTAGGAAATTGGCCTTGCCATCCTGTAGTTTTGCCACAAATGCTGACCATTCCAGGCCTGAGTCACTATCCTTTTACATCAGGCTTTGCTAGTTTCTGAGCCTAAAAATGGCACTATACCAAGTAACACTGTTCCAAAAATAGGTCATCCAAAAGGAGCTACTTGATTTTATCCTCATCTATTCAAAATTGGCTTGGCAGTGTGATAGCTGACTCTCAAAGCCAAAACCATCTGGCTAAGTGACTACAAATACAAGTCCACTAATATCTGTGTATTAATGACTGTCAGAATCATAGCGTGAGTCAACATTCCCTCCATTTTGGCTCGTAGCAGTTTGAAAATAGCTCTGCCTTGCAAAACAGAAGCATTATGTCATGGCTTGAGAAGATCATAAAAATACGCAAGTTTGAACTTTAGTCTCAGAATTCCAGCATTTTCTCATAGCTTCCAGTAGAAATCTCATTATGCACTACACCAATGATTCTCAACCAGGGTGTCACAACACCCTAGGGTGCTGTGAGAGTCTTTTAAGGGAGCCATGCAACATTAACATTGTTAGTGTACAAAGACCTACACATGATTTAGAAAACAAATCTGAGATTCCAAATAGGAAACCATAGTGTCAGAAACATTATGATCCTTTGTGGTCTTTCTGAAGTCTTTGCAAGAGAAAAATTGCTTTATAATTTTTCCATAGTAAAGAAACTATGGAAAGCTAAGAGCTAGCATTTTTAAAGGGGTGCCTTGATTCTAAAACCATTGAGAACTGCTGCTCCAAAGGAAAAATCTCCCAATTCATAGAGTCCAGCATCAGGACAAGCCACCATGGGCTATCTGCTCAAAACTCCTATTCCTTTTTTTTTAATTTAGGACTATGTGAAATTACCACTTCAGATGTCAGTTGATTACAGTTCACTGAATTATGCAATTACTTCAGGTAACTTATTCAAGAGAAGTATATACACAAAGGGCTAAATGATATTTCACTTTTGAGATATTCCCAACTTAATCTCTGTTTTTCCAAGTCTCTGGAAGCATGCTCTAATTCACCCTGCAGAAGCACATGGTCTCCCGTTTATTTCAGTGGTTAGCATTTAGATGTTTCCAGAGTGATTTTCTGTCACCCAGGAGTCACATAGTTCTCCATTCTCTTAATGGGGGATTTTATCCCTACTTAGAATATACTTCCTCCTGAGCACATAGGACATAGGCATCTTAGGGATCTTATATGCATGCAGACTCAATTAACTACATCTGTTGGAGTGTGGTAATTACTGAGCTCCAGCAGATTTCAGCGGCATGTGTATCAGCATCCCTGCACCAAAAAATGGTGGCAGGGTGCTTTAAAGCTCATTTGAGGAGCTTTAGTTCAAAGTGCCCCGCTGCCATTTTTCAGCGTGGGGATGCTGATACACATGATGCTCCAGGCACTTTAATTAGTGCAGCTTTTGGAGCTGTGCTAATTCAAGCCTCTCCTCCTACCCCAGGGGCATGTCTATAAACACAATTAATGTCTCAATGCCTATGGGGATAGTTCCCTCCTCCTCTTGCTTGTTTTCCTTCTGCCCACATTTCTCTTTCCATTATGACTCCTCACTGATTTATATCCAACAAGAATGCACTTTCAGTCATGTTACCTGGTAGTTATAACACTCTCCTCAACCTACAGGAGCTCAAGTTTCAAATCCCCTCAGGATAGGTAGGCTTATATTCTGGGTCTCCAACGGCCTGGAAACCAGGCCTTATTGACCAGGCTCCTGGACAAAGGTAGGCAGCACTGCTATCATGAATAAAAACAATTGTTAGATTTGTTTTTGGTCAACTACAGCATCTGGGAATCTTGCGTGGGATTTATGAACCTCAGCAAGAAACTGAACTGCAACAGAGTTGGACACCTTGGTGATCACAATTAATCACTTCTGAGCATGCACAGCAAAACAAACTTAGCTGCATTGGGCAAAAGTGTAGGCAAGTGAGCCACAGGTAAAGAGCAGGGGAAACAAGGACACTACCACTGCAGTGGCAGAAGATCTGTTAATCTAATTGATGCTCAGATGACCTAGGAAGAGGACTATACTGCTGGGGCATAAGCAGTCTTGAGGAATGCAGGGTTAACCAAGTACCTGAGTCTTCAGGGAATCCAGATCTGGACCTAAAGTTGCATCAAAGGTGTCATAACCAGGGAGTCCATATTCCTAATCTGAAGTGATATCCATATTCATAGCCCAGATTGGGCCAAAGGTCAGGAGCCAAGGACTCCAGGATGACAGGATAAGCAGGGTGAGGTACTGGGGTCTAGGACAGAAGCACGACTGAATTAGGGTAGGAGCAGGGCTGAGCTAAATCAGGTGTGAGGCACTGAACAGCAGATCCAAATGCCTGCACATGAACGCTGTATGCCCTCAGAGGCTGGGGGGGCACGGCAACTGCCTGCAGGTAGCAGTGACAGTGTTGGTGGCAAGGCCATGGCAGCAGCGAGCAGGGAGCTCCCACAGGCCGTTGCACCAGTGTTGGTGGCAGGCTGAGCGGGGAGCTCCCGCAGGCGGCCATGGCAGTATTGGTGGTGGTTTGGCAGTAGGGACACTACCAGCAGTGTCAGCAGCAAGGGGGTGGAGGGGTGGTGAGTGGTGACCGCCCACAGGTGCCACAGGCAGCACTTTTTGCAGGGGTGCACTGCCAATCTCAGGGGGTGCACATGCACCCATATGCACCCTCTACACGTTGCCAATGCTTGCACTTATATACTCAGCCTAGCTTGCTCAGCAGCCAACCAGCTCCGTATCTGCTGCTGGTGCTGCACTGGAGTAGGTGGCCCTACTGAAAGGGAAGATTGCTTTCTGACAAGGACTGTGCCTGCTAAAGCAGAGGAAGGGGGAAAATGCTAGGAATCCTGGCAATCTTTCCTGAAAAAAATCCCTTCCTGCCCCCAAATCTGGTGATTGGACCTGAGTACATGTGCTTTATAGTACTGATAGCAGTAGCACTGCCCAATGTTCAATATTTCAGAAGAAGGAAAACAAAACAAAGTAACTTCCTGTGTGTCATTCCCCCCCGGCCAAACCCCAGAATCCAAGTAAAATATTTACAGGGAAAGAAATGTTTTAGCTCCTACTGGAAGTCCTGAAACACAGTGTTACCAAGCACATCACTTTCCCTCTCTTCCTGGAGACTAAATTTTATTTCAACCTCATCATAGATACACTAAATATTCAAAACCACTTACTGCATGTCTATCCTATCAAATTAACTTTTCCATAAACTTGTCAAGTTCCATCTTCAAGTAAGTCAGGTTCTTTACTCCCACTCTTAGGCTGAGCCAAGCATTCCAAAATGTTTCTCCTCAGATCATTAGAAAACTCCTAATTTCCAGGCTAAATGTTTGTGGCCACTTTGTAGCCATTTGCCAACATTGTTTAACAAGGATAAGTGTCATGTGTTGCACCTGGGGAGGAAGAATCACCAGCACTCCTATAGCCTGGGAGGGACCATTCTAAGCAGCACAACTGCAGAAAGGGATCTCAGAGTCGTAGTTGACTCCCAAATGCACATGAGTCACCAGTGTGATGAAGTAATAAGTAAAGCTAACTGCACCCTTTCTTGTATAGGTAGGTGTATCACGAGCAGGTCTAAGGAGGTAATACTTCCCCTCTATGCAGCATTAGTCAGGCTGCAGCTGGAGTGCTGCATCCAGTTTTGGTCGCTGCACTTCAGGAGGGATGTGGATGGCTTGGAGAGGGTTCAGAGGAGGGCCACTCATCTGGTTAAAGGCCTATAGAAAAAACCCTATGTGAACTGTTTGGGAGACCTGAACCTCTTCAGCCTCCGCAAGAAGAGGCTGAGAGGCGATCTCGTGTCCGCCTACAAACTCATCGGGGGGGCCAGCAAGAAATAGGGGATACAATGTTTACCAGGGCACCTGTTGGGGTAACTAGAAATAATGGCCAAAAACTGGAAGAGAGCAAATGCAGATTGGACATCAGGAAAAAATTCTTTGCAGCGAGGGTTGCCAAAATATGGAATAAGCTTATATTAGTATTATTTGATATTGGAACAATTGTTATTTCTGACTATACTCAAAATTAGATTATAAAACATGTGGCCCACCAGCCATATCTGGCCCACAGGTTAGTCATCCAGCCCATGGGGATTCTCGCAGGCTGGATTCCATTGGCACAGCTGCCAGATACCCTATGAGGATGGTGATAGTCCCCTCTTGCAGTGCAGCTCTAGAACCCAGGGAATAAACACTTTCCTCTGCCCTACCCTGACTCTCCACCAGAATCAGAGTTTTTAGTCACCTCTGGCAGGGGAAAAGATGAAGCGAGAAGTGGGGGCATTAACTACCTGGGTTCTGGAACCATGCAAAACAGTGTCTCCAGCAGCCTTGGGGACTAACACCACCACTGCTGCTGTGGGTCATCCAGCCCCAAGGCCTCTGAAGTTTGAAGTTCTAAATGATTCATTGCTGAAATATAGATAAGCATGAAAGATTGATGACAAGCTCATTTGAAGCCCTCAGAGATCCTCAGGTAGAAAATAGCTCACTTAATTTTTCTCCTTCCATTCTAAATTTATGCTCATCTCTTCAAACATAATGTTGTGGGAGAAAAGGTGGTAGACTTGGGATACAGTTTGTTGCCATCACAAAAGACGTTTCTCTGAAGAGAAGGTGGAAGTCTGGCACCCTCCACTTGGGAGGTCATTGGATGCAATCTTCAGCTAAATGGTTTGTGTTTTAAAACACAGGTCTGTTAACACCATCTTAGACTTTAGTGGTAGAAATTTCCACAGCTAGAAATCTTTCTGGGAAAGGAAGCAGTACAGTCATTCAGCCTGCAGCCTCCCTCTCACTCTGTTCTCTGTGCCTTCACTGGATGGGGTGATCCTGGTCTGGCAAAGGTGTGGAGAGCAGCAGCTGCTCAACTCCTGGTACCCAGTTTGGGGAACGGGCAGGGAACAGCCTTTTCCACTCCACTCCTGGACCCCCAGCCTATTCCCTAGACCAGGCAATCCCTGGTCAGGAGAGGGGATGAGGGGAGAAGGAGAGGGAGAGGGCCAACAGCCAGGTTGTAGGATCCTGACTTCAAATTTCTGGGTTTGGCTCCCTACACCAGCCATTCACTGTTTATTGCTCATTTAAATTCCTGCCTTGAGTGGAGGGCTAGGTTAGATGACCTCATGAAGTCCCTTTCCAGTCCCTGGTCTGGGGAACAGATGAGGAGCATTACCCCACTGCTAAAGGGGTGGAGCAGCATACAGACATTCATTCTTGCAAGGGAAACGCTCCTGAAGGGGAGAGCTTCCAGGTGTCAACCTGGAAGATCTTCCTCCCAGAAGGGGTATGTTTTCTCTGGGAAAAACTGAATGAATGCTTGTATGCTTCTCCCAATGACTCTCCTGGTACAAACATAATGCCTATATGTGGCCTTTGTCTACACTGAAGTGAAAGGCATGAGCTCATGTCCAGCTATAACTTATACAAGGTAGATTTAACTAGCTATCTCAGCTACCTGTGACAGGTTTAACTAGCTAAAAAGTATATGGGGGTTTAGTGCAGCCTGCCAAACCTGCCCAGACTTCTGATTAAATACATGGGTGAGCAACCATATGGAACAACAAAACAGCAAAACACAAAACCGCTGTGAGACTTCATAGTTGAGACTTTTGTTAGCAGAAAGGTATATCTCACATCTTTTACTTTTTTCTGATGAAACTTGTTTTTCTCTTCCATGCAAAACAAGCAAATAGCTATCTGTTCCCAAGGGAAAATGAGTCTAATAAAGGGATTTAAACAGAAAATGAGTAAAACTACTCATACAAGTAGTATGAGTTTAATTAGAAATCTAAATTTCATGCCTTTTCAATGACTTTTGTGTTGATGATTGTGAAACTGTAGACTGTGAAACTGTTCTCAGTGTAGACATTGTAGTATGAAAGTGAAATTAAACAGTTATTTCTCTGCAACTTTCTTCTGATGATGATTATGGGGAAAACATACAGGACAGAGTTAAGATATTGATGAAGCATGAAGATCAATTTCTCAGATCAGTTTCATCAAATAATTTTGACTGAGGCAGTCTAATTAGCTGAATTCTCCTCTGCTTCTTCCTACAGATGGCTATTCTTCTACTATTAGGTGTACCCCAATGACAAATAAGATGCTGGAATATGTTATTGGGTTCATTAAAGAACAGCCTACATTTTGAAGAAAATGTTTCTCATAGAAAGGACATTTCACTCTCTTGGAAGAAAGATGACGACATTCTGCTAGACTGGAAAAAGAAACATATGTATAACCTTTTAATGTATTGCAATATTCAGACTCACAAATCAGAAAGATCCTCTTCTTCCCCTACCTGAAGCATAAAATAATAAGAATTAAATAAGTCTTGTTTTAAATGTCAGTCTCTTGACATGTTTTTAAATGTTTCTTTTGTTTTCCTCAGAGGTGGTATGTACTGCTATACACATAAATAAATATATGTGTTTGCATATTTATGTGCATGCATATATGCATACTTATGCATACATACAAAAGAACTCATTTTTTCTGCTCTATCTCAATATATTATCAACTGCTCTACTGATCTTTGTAGAACAGAGCAAGTCAATACTATATCAGTGGGCTCTTGGAACCACATTTCACATAAATCTGTTGAAAATGTAACTTTGAAAAGAAATGTTCTTATCCAGAGAGAACATATGAAAAGGTTTTTTCATCCGAATACAATCCATGCAGATGAGTCCAGAGTCATAACCCACTGAGGAAAGGAAAAGCATGTAATGCTTGCTTTCTCATAAACCCCAAATCCTTCTGGAGTAGGGCATCAACACCAGGTGTCAATTTAGAGGGACACATGGGGTGCATCCAGATGAGTGCATGCATTCGTTTTCCTGGAGACAACTAACCATGTGCAATCACTAACCCCACCTTTTTTCAGTGTGCTTTCTTTTGATACCAGGATTTCCTGGTATTTAAGTTTGGCTCCACCTGGGTCCTGTCTCTGCTGACTGGATGATCTTCTGCAAGTCATCCACTAAGTCATCAACTAAGCCACTTCATTACTCTGTGGCTTAGTTTCTAGGCCTGCGCAAATAGGGAATTATTCAATCTGGATGCCAGTGATTTGATTAGGAGATTCAGATTGCTTTTCCGATTTGATTTGGCCATATTGGCTTCAGAAGATTCAGCACTGATTCGGAGAGATTTGGAGATTTGGCCATAGAGTATAATGGGGAACCAATGAAATATCTATAACGTTGCCATTTTTTGGCTGATTCAGATTAAACTTATAGGAGTGGTAGCCTCTGCTGAGGGTACAAATCTTGCCAAGTTTCAAGGTGATAGGTGTAGGGGTTTCTGGGAAACTGCATCTCAAAGTCCTAAAAGCAAAACTCATGTCATGTGTGTGTGTTAAGCCACAGTGGGGTCAAAACTATAGAGATGGTAGCTCTTACTAAGGCCACAAAGCCTGCAAAGTACAAAGCCTGCAGGGGTTTCTGGGATGCTGCAGCTCAAAGTCTTGAAAGCAAATCTCATGACATAGGTGACACTGTGTATGTGTGTTAAGGCAGTGTTTCTCAATCTTTTAAGTAGCAAATACCCCCTAACTTCTGAAAATGTTAATAAGTACCCCAACTCTCAATTTTCCAGGGGATTTTATATTTACAGACTAATGTGTACCATATGTTGGAAGAAGGGCTGTGTATATAAGGCCATGATATGACAGATGTCTGATCTGGTGTTGGTAGGGTTGCCACCTTTTAGCTAAAAAGTATATGGGGGTTTAGTGCAGCCTGCCAAACCTGCCCAGACTTCTGATTAAATACATGGGTGAGCAACCATATGGAACAACAAAACAGCAAAACACAAAACCGCTGTGAGACTTCATAGTTGAGACTTTTGTTAGCAGAAAGGTATATCTCACATCTTTTACTTTTTTCTGATGAAACTTGTTTTTCTCTTCCATGCAAAACAAGCAAATAGCTATCTGTTCCCAAGGGAAAATGAGTCTAATAAAGGGATTTAAACAGAAAATGAGTAAAACTACTCATACAAGTAGTATGAGTTTAATTAGAAATCTAAATTTCATGCCTTTTCAATGACTTTTGTGTTGATGATTGTGAAACTGTAGACTGTGAAACTGTTCTCAGTGTAGACATTGTAGTATGAAAGTGAAATTAAACAGTTATTTCTCTGCAACTTTCTTCTGATGATGATTATGGGGAAAACATACAGGACAGAGTTAAGATATTGATGAAGCATGAAGATCAATTTCTCAGATCAGTTTCATCAAATAATTTTGACTGAGGCAGTCTAATTAGCTGAATTCTCCTCTGCTTCTTCCTACAGATGGCTATTCTTCTACTATTAGGTGTACCCCAATGACAAATAAGATGCTGGAATATGTTATTGGGTTCATTAAAGAACAGCCTACATTTTGAAGAAAATGTTTCTCATAGAAAGGACATTTCACTCTCTTGGAAGAAAGATGACGACATTCTGCTAGACTGGAAAAAGAAACATATGTATAACCTTTTAATGTATTGCAATATTCAGACTCACAAATCAGAAAGATCCTCTTCTTCCCCTACCTGAAGCATAAAATAATAAGAATTAAATAAGTCTTGTTTTAAATGTCAGTCTCTTGACATGTTTTTAAATGTTTCTTTTGTTTTCCTCAGAGGTGGTATGTACTGCTATACACATAAATAAATATATGTGTTTGCATATTTATGTGCATGCATATATGCATACTTATGCATACATACAAAAGAACTCATTTTTTCTGCTCTATCTCAATATATTATCAACTGCTCTACTGATCTTTGTAGAACAGAGCAAGTCAATACTATATCAGTGGGCTCTTGGAACCACATTTCACATAAATCTGTTGAAAATGTAACTTTGAAAAGAAATGTTCTTATCCAGAGAGAACATATGAAAAGGTTTTTTCATCCGAATACAATCCATGCAGATGAGTCCAGAGTCATAACCCACTGAGGAAAGGAAAAGCATGTAATGCTTGCTTTCTCATAAACCCCAAATCCTTCTGGAGTAGGGCATCAACACCAGGTGTCAATTTAGAGGGACACATGGGGTGCATCCAGATGAGTGCATGCATTCGTTTTCCTGGAGACAACTAACCATGTGCAATCACTAACCCCACCTTTTTTCAGTGTGCTTTCTTTTGATACCAGGATTTCCTGGTATTTAAGTTTGGCTCCACCTGGGTCCTGTCTCTGCTGACTGGATGATCTTCTGCAAGTCATCCACTAAGTCATCAACTAAGCCACTTCATTACTCTGTGGCTTAGTTTCTAGGCCTGCGCAAATAGGGAATTATTCAATCTGGATGCCAGTGATTTGATTAGGAGATTCAGATTGCTTTTCCGATTTGATTTGGCCATATTGGCTTCAGAAGATTCAGCACTGATTCGGAGAGATTTGGAGATTTGGCCATAGAGTATAATGGGGAACCAATGAAATATCTATAACGTTGCCATTTTTTGGCTGATTCAGATTAAACTTATAGGAGTGGTAGCCTCTGCTGAGGGTACAAATCTTGCCAAGTTTCAAGGTGATAGGTGTAGGGGTTTCTGGGAAACTGCATCTCAAAGTCCTAAAAGCAAAACTCATGTCATGTGTGTGTGTTAAGCCACAGTGGGGTCAAAACTATAGAGATGGTAGCTCTTACTAAGGCCACAAAGCCTGCAAAGTACAAAGCCTGCAGGGGTTTCTGGGATGCTGCAGCTCAAAGTCTTGAAAGCAAATCTCATGACATAGGTGACACTGTGTATGTGTGTTAAGGCAGTGTTTCTCAATCTTTTAAGTAGCAAATACCCCCTAACTTCTGAAAATGTTAATAAGTACCCCAACTCTCAATTTTCCAGGGGATTTTATATTTACAGACTAATGTGTACCATATGTTGGAAGAAGGGCTGTGTATATAAGGCCATGATATGACAGATGTCTGATCTGGTGTTGGTAGGGTTGCCACCTTTTACACTAGAGGTGCACAATTCAAGTATGTACCTGGGCTAAAGATGATGTTGGCCAAAGCTAGGAGGGCTTTGCGCGGCCAAATTATTACTGGGGAATTTAAAGCACTGCACAACGTGTGGCACAGCAAATTTTTTGCCATAGTTTTGCGAGAAGGAAGGGGCAAGAGAGAGAGGAAAAGAAGGCAAGAGAGAGAGAGTATTGGGGTACCCATGTACCCCCTGCCTGTGTCTCACGTACCTCCAGGGGTATGCATGCCACAGGTTGAGAAACTATGTGTTAAGGCACAGGAGGGTGAAAACTGCAGGCCTGCTAGGCCCTGCTGTGGCCATGAAGTTTGACAGCTGTGTCTGTCTTAGGGCACAGCGGGTGAAAAAAACCACTGCAGGCCTGCCAGACCCTGCTGCAGCCACAAAGCATGCAAGCTGTCAAAGAGATAGGAGCAGGGGGAGTCTGGCTTCTGGGGCCCTGCACCTCTGGCCACAGGCAGGCAAAACTCGTGACATGGGTGGGTGATACTTTGTATGTTCCTGGCACTGGGGCCTCTGCACAACATGGCAGTGTGCCCCAGTGAGGTCTCCTCCTCCCCTACAGCCTCAGTCCAGTCCACCACTGTAAACAGCAGCAGGTAAAAATAACTTAGGAGACTCAGCACCAGTAGCACCAGCAGCAGCATCTCAGGTAGCCAAACTGAACTGTCAAGCCCTTCTTTCCTCTCAAGTAGGAGCACCTACTGCATGTCTGTTAGGTGCACCCTCACTGTGCGACTCTGTGTGTGTGTATTTTTGATCAGGTGCTCCCTTCCTGGCGCTGGGGCCTCTGCATAATATGGCAGTGTGCCCCAGTGAGGGCTCCTCCTCCCCTACAGCCTCAGCTCGGTCCATCACTGTAAATGGCAGCAGGTAAAAATAACTTAGTGAGTGAGCAGCACTAGTACAGTTGTATCAGCAGCATCTCTGGTAGCCTAGCCAAACTGTCACAGAGCCTTTCTTTTTATAAAGGAAAGCAAGAAGTAAAGATGTTGTGTTGGATATATATTACTCATGGTGTGTGAGGGCTTATCTTGTTTTTTTTTGTTTATATATTTATTATGAAAAAACCCCAGAATACTTAGAGAAATATATCTAGGAAGTTTTCAGGTTGAAAAACCCTTTGTCAGGCTGAGTAAGCACCTGCAGTTGGCATGTCTCCTGGTCATGGATGGAAGGAATAGTAAAGAAGCCAGAGGCTGGCCTGGCATATAATGCAGACAAGAAAGCCAGTCAGTGAAAATGGAAATAGAGGCATCAGGGACTGAGACACAGGCTGGGGTGCAGGGTGGGGGGGGGACGGAAAAGGGGGATGCAGCAGTGCAGATAAAATTGCAGAGGTACCTGGGGAGTCAGATGTCCAGCAGTGTGCCAGAATTCCTCTGTGTATATTAAGTCCATGAGTTTCTGTACCTACTACCTAGGAGGATGATGAAGTGCAGTTCATAGGCCAAGCTCTGAAAAGTGGTTTGTAAATTCAAACAAGCTCCTAACCTCATCACCAGAACTGAAGCCAGCTTCCTACAGCTCAAAACACAAAACCTGCCAGCTATCTCCAGTATCCCCACAAACTGCACACCAGAATCTATCAAAGACAACAATACCCAATTACCTGTGGGGGCACATTCCTCACCAAAAAAACACTCTGCCTTCAGTCTCTCAGGCCTGATCCTGAGAGGGAACAAATTACAAACCACTTTTCATAGCTGGGCCTATGAACTTAACTTCATCAGCCTCCTAGATACAGAAACTCATGGACTCAATATAAACAGTGGAATTCTGACACACTGCAACCTGCCAGCCATGTGACTCCCCAGGTACCTCTGCACTTTTACCTGTGCTACTACATCCCCCTTCCTCACTGCTCCCCCCGCCACACCCCAGCCTGTCCCTCAACCCCAGCAGTGAGAGGTTCACTCTGAAGAACACCAGTTGCTCCACCAAAGCAGGATCCAAGCAGGTGCAGTGGGGTGTCACAACATCCCCAGCAATACTGAACACCCTCTTACTTGGAACACTGGTTGGTGGACAGGACAGGTGTTGCTGGGCAACTGTGGCCAGATCTTGCCACAACTGGCTGCAGTTTGCCCAGTAGGCTAAGGGGTCGCAGTCTAGTGGCTCCACATCCTCTGTGAGATAGGTAGACACCAAAGCCTCGGTGCTACCTGCCCGAGGCTGGGGTCTGGTGCGTTTGGACCCCAGCATTGAAGCCATGCCCTTGGCCCACATGGACAGTGGCTGACATGAGGGAGACTGGCTGGTGCTGGTGCCGGTGGCAGTGCTGGTGCTGGAAGTTCTGGCATAGGGAAGTGGATCTCCCTCTTCCACATCCCCTTTCCTCTGCCCTTTGGCCTCCCTGACTTTGTTGATGAGCACGTGTGTCCAGTGATCGAGTGTTTTAGTGCTGCCAGTGCACATGCTCCCCTTCACCCTCAGGTCGTACATGCTTGCCAGCATGGACCGTACTGGACTGCACGGGATCCAGCCATCTCCTGATGCCCTCCTGCAGCTGCCCCACCAGTGCCTCCACATCTGGTGACAGTGGCCTGCCCCAGCCAGGAACATTGGTCCCCTGGAAGATCTCCATTTGGTTCTCAAGTTCCCTCACTATGGGGATCACCTGGCTAAGGAGAGCATTGCCAGTGCTAAGGGTCTCAGTGGCCTTGAGGAAGGGCATGAGGACCACCAAGATCTGGGAGATGGTATCCCACTTAGCTCTGTTCAGGGGGCCACTGATCCCAATCTCCCTAAGCAAGGCCATCTCATGGATGACCTTCTGTTGCTCCACCAGCCTTTCAAGCATCAGGTATGTGGAGTTCCACCGAGTCTCCACATTCTGCATGATTTTGTGCCATGGGATGCTCCGCTCTGCCTGTTTCTCCTGCAGCATCTTGCCCGCCTTGATGCTGTCCTGGAAATAGCCCAACACCTTCCTGCATTTTGAAATCAGCTGGCTTGTAGTTATAGTGGTGGAGGTACCATCACCGGCAGCCCTGTTTCCCTTCAAGGCATCCCTGACTATGAGGTGCAGCCTGTTGGCATCACGGACAGTCTTGACCATATTGGCCCTGTTGTCAGTGACCATGAACCTACAGATGAGCTCGGCCTTCCCAATGGGCCACCCCTGCACCATGCGGTTCATGGCCACCATGATCTCCCTTGCTGTGTGGGACTCATCCACCACCTTGGCTTGGAGGAGAACCCACTGACAGCCTGACTGATCGCACCATAACTTTGGCTGTGTTGCACATAACCGGACACTTGATGAATAAGGAGGTTCAGTGCAGTCCTGTCTTCTCTGTTCCTAAATCCTAATTGTTACATTTCCTCTTGAGGAAAGAATATGCTGAGTGTGGATTCTTTTGATTAATCCTGTAATGTAATCGCTTCTCATCTCTTCTGGGCTAAGATCAAGTATATTTCTTTCCTTTTTTCCTATATCAAATGTGGAAAAAATGGTTCCAGCAGCAGACAAACAATGCTGGTTTTTATTTTTTATTTTTTTAACCCTATTAGATCAGATTCTGTTTTAATATATACAGTTTTAATTTGAACTTTCATATTCTTTGAACCTTATTTATGCCTAGGAAGGATCATGTATATCATTAACAAAGAAAATGCTTTATCCTTTTAAAAATAGTGATATTCTAGTCAAATTGAGATGGATAAATCAGATACCTTAATTCCATTGATTCTGATTAGCAGAAAATCCAGAAAGATTTTTTTTAAATGGCGGGACTTGCTTCTATTCAAAATGAACCAGAAGTAAGGCCTCCTAGGGTTAGGGATGTTACCAAATTATTTGATTCATCTGAAGTTATTTATGTGCTGTCAGCCAGAATTAACTCAAATAAAAATCAGGCAAATAAAATTGAATTTGACAAACAGGATAGTAAAAGCTCATGACACTGGTATTTCATAAAACAAAGCCCTAATTTCTAGGCAAGGATTAGGAGGCTGCATGGAAATGAGGACAGACAGTTCTTGGTTTAAACAGGGAATGGAAATAAATAAGGTCAAAGACAATAGCAGTAGCAGATAGTCACATAATCCTTCCTCAAACCTTGCATGTCAAAAACTCTACTCATGCTGATTTCTTATTACTGCAATTGTTCAAAATGTCCATCAATACTTGCTGCTTCATATAAACTTATTTACAGTAAAATAAACCATTACCATTTTAACACCTCAGCAATAAAAAATTCTAGCTTTGAAAACACTGTCCTTGTTTTGTATTTAATGTAGTGGAGTATTTTCATTAATCTTAGTTTGTCTGATGCTATCTTTTGCTTGCAAGGTTACTAAAACAGACAGTGATGTATTCAATCAGTCTGAAAGCTAGGTGTAGCTAATGAACTACATGAGTCTGTTTTATTACCTGTCTTTCTCAAATTAGTGCTGGGGACAGACTGAAGTTCATGCTAACTGGTGTACTCTATTTAACTCTCTCTCTAACAGTAGCCGTATGTGCATACTTAACCACTAAAGAAATTATTTTCAGCATCAGAAAATCTCACACACAAATCTCAAAATACAGAATGAGTAGTTACCTTGACTCTTATCAAAGAGCAAAAACTGCGTACAATCAGTGTTTTCATTAGAATTTAGTCCTCTCAAGCAAGCATTATCAAATTACCCCCATCCTGATTCAGTGGTTACTGTCTGAAATCACTCTGTAAGACCCCAATTCAAAACCTAGTAAAATCAGTGGAAAGACTTCCATTAGCGTGAGCTACCCTATGTCTTTTCATGGCAATTAATCCATTTACTTTCATGAGTGTTGTTACTCCTCACTTCCTGTGGAGTTCAGAGCAAAGATATGCATTGTATATCTGCTTCACTTTTACTCTGGCGAAAAGTAAATTTACTTTGCAGTAAAATTGTCATGTGCCTGCATTCACCCATTTGAAAAAAAATCTTGCTTGTCTACACCTGGTCCCTGGAATGGTCCACCTCCTATTACAAGTCATTAAGGGTATGTACAGGTGTTACATTTGGATTGACCTAAACAGGGATAGGGTGATCTAGATGCTCAATTGTACAGGTGTGCAAAGGGCTTAAATCACCCCAAAAATGTCATATGCGATCTAGGTTAGTTCATCTGAGTAGGTGAACTAGCTTAGATTGAGATCAGGTTAACCCAGGGGCAGGCAATTATTTCAGGCAGATGGCCACTTACTGAGTTTTGGGAAAAATATTTATTTTCTAAATTTTTTAGGGCCCTTGCAGGTCGGATGGAATGGCCTCAGCCTTCGGCCTGGTGGGTCACACTTTGCCCACCCCTGGGTTAACCTCATCTTGGGAATGCCTCTATGTGTTTGCAGAGGAGCCCCAGGACTGGGAAAGTCCAGTAGCTCACCCCAGCCCTGGGGCTGCATTGTTTCCACAGTCCCATGGAGCCCAACTGGGTTGCTAGGCTCGGGTGAGCGTGCTTCCTCCCAGTGCCGCGTCATCTGTCAGCCACAGGCATTTATCGGTGGCAGGCAGGCAGCAGGAGGAGGCATGCTTACCCACACCTGGCAGCCTGGTTGTGCTCCATGGGGTTCTCCTGGGCCCTGTGCTGAGTCTGTGCATATATCATGGGTTGCTTTGTGATGGGGTGTGCAGGCACAGCCTGAGGACAAGGGTGTCCAGATGCCGGGGCTTGTGCATGAGAAAACAGATGCCTCCTTGCCCCACTCCTGCTGCCTGCCTATGGCTGAAAAATGCCTTTGGCTGACAGATGCTGCTGCAGGGGGTTGGGGATGTGATTGCTTACACCCAGCAGATGTGGTCCAGGTGCTTGGCTGTGCTTGGCAGTCTCTGGCAGCCCAGGGAGCCAGCATCGTGTTGGGAGAAGTGCAGGAGTGCCCCCAAACTGCTGGCCTGGGCTAGTGAAGGCAGATTGCGTGCCCCCACCCCCCTCCAAGGGTGAATGTGTGCTCTGCTTGCTACTGATCTTACCTACGCTGCTTACAGAAAAATGGATAACTTACATCAATTCTGCCTTGGGCTTTTTGAATGTCTGTACTTAGCCTGAGCCACTTTAGCTCCCCCACCCTCTCCCTCCACTTGGGCAGCCTTCTAGGAAACTTGCTAGTCCCCCTGATTTCACCTGCCTCTTCCCCAACCCTGATTTCCTGTGTGGTTCCCAGCACCAGCAAATGGCTGCACATGCCACTCCTAGTCTATGTCTGTTTGGCTTAAAACAAGCCATGTGAACATAGACCAGGTGTGACGAATGGCTGGACGCACCCTAATTCTCTGTGCTTTTTAAAAGCTAATACTACTCAAACAAAATTTTATCTCTTTTATTTGCTGTTCTTTAGTTTTACAATAAGAGTTGCTTGTTTCCATCCCTTCTAATTGTTGTTACTATTAAGCTGTATGGATACCTGTATGAACAACACAGTTGGTTATTTCTGACAAACTTCAGCACATACATCTGTGCATAATAACTGAATTGTAGAGTCATTTCTTACCTCTGCACAGAGACACTGTGGGAGGTATAATAGAGAGGTTGCTCCTACTAGCTGGGGGCTAGGGTGGGATGGGATTTTGTCTTGGAACAGCTCAAGGGTTTGGCTCCCTAAATAATGCTATGAGGAATGTGAAGTCAGCTTCTGCCCAGTTGCTTGGTCATGCCTTCTGTGTCAAGGTATCATGGGCTCTGAGATTTTTCTTCTTCCTCTCCTTTCTTTGCTGCTCTCCTTCTCTTCCTTCCTTCCCTCATTTCTCCATATAATTAACTTTTTTCTTCTGTCACTGAGAATGCAACTGCCTACCTATCCATCAGCTGTGTACATTGTAACTAGGGTTTTTTTAACTGAAGAAAAAAACTGCTTTGTTTAAACTACTATTTTCTAAAATGTTTTTTTTTTCACTTTTAATTTAAAAATGCTCTATTTTTTCTTAATAAAATTGGAAAATGAGAAAATAACAGCTTTGGGGACTTCACTGTATGCTTCCTCCTTTTTCCCCTTACCTTTTTATCCCTTTCTCAATTTTCAGTAGCAAAATGGAAAAAAGAGGAGAGAGGACATAGAGGGAAAGGAAAAAAAGGAAAACTAGAAAATGAAATTTAGAAAAAATAAACTGAGAAAATGTTCTTGACATTTTTCTAAATAAATAGGAAAAAGGAAATCTTTTAAAGCTGAAGAATGAACTACCTCAAAAATAAATAATGTATTTCTTCTGTTTTTGCCTAATTCTAATTGTAACCAGTAGCGGAATTTGAATGGTTTTATTAATAGATTCATAGATGTTAGGGGCTGGAAGGGACCTCTCAAGATCATCAGGTCCACCCCCCTGTGCTTGGGAAGGAAGAACTGCTGGGGTCAGATGGCTCCAGCAAGGTGAGCATCCAGACATTTTTTGAAAATACTCAGAGTACGTGATTGTCCCTCTTCTGGAGGGAATCTATTCCAGACCCTGGACACTTGAGTTGTAAAAACGTTTTTCCTTACGGCAAATCTAAAGTGGTCTTCTAGAAATTTGACTGTTAGTTCTAGTCTTCCCCTAGGGAGCCCTTGTGAACAGACATTCTCCCAGTCCCTGATATGTGCCCTTTATATATTGATAGGCTGCCACCAAGTCCCCTCTGAGTCTTCTTTTCTGTAAGCTGAACAGACCCATGTGTCTCAACCTCTCATTGTGTGGCCTGCTCTGCATACCTCTAACAATATGCATAGACATCCTTTGGACTCTCTCCAGCTTCTCCACATCCTTCCTGAAGTGCAGTGCCCAGAACTGGATGCAGTACTCCAGCTGTGGCCTCGCCAAGGCCTAGTAAAGCAGGAGGATGATATCTTTAGTCTTATTTGAGATGAATTGGTAGATGCATGCCAGTGTTTTGTTTGCTTTGGCATCGCACCGGTGGCTCATATTTATTGTATAGTCTATCAAGTCCCCCAGGTCTCTTTTGGTTGTGGTGCTATTAATTGTAGCACTGCCGAGCCTGTAAATATGTTGCTGGTTGTTTCTCTCCAGGGGGAGCACTTTACATTTCTCAGTGTTGAACATCATCAGGTTTTGATCTGCCCTGAGCCCGTCCAGGTCAGCCTGTATCCCTAGCCTATCCTCTAGTGTGACTGCAGTCCCCTATAATTTGGCATCATCTGCAAATTTTGCCAGTCCACTTTTAACACCCAAGTCCAAATAATTAATTAGTATGTTAAAAAGTACTTGCCCAAGTACTGAACTCTGAGGGACACCCCTGATCACCAAGTGCCATGTTGACTCAGTTTCATCTCTTCTTACTCTCTAGGTCCTGCTTTGGAGCCAGTTCCCTAATCACCAGACTGCTAGGTTATTGAGGCTGCAGTTCTCCAATTTTACCATGAGCATGCTGCGGGAGACCAAGTCACTAGCCTTTTTGAAGTCCAAGTATATGACGTCAACTTCATCTCCCTTATCCAGGTGGCGTGTTACCTCATCATAGAAGGAAATGAGGTTGGTCAGGCATGACCTGCCACAATGAAGCCATGTTGGCGATCTATTAGAAAGTTGCCTTCCCTTACTTATCGCTAATGGATTCTTTGATAATTTTTTCCAGGGTTTTTCCAGGAATTGAGGTCAAACTGACTGTCCTCTAATTCCCTAGATCCTCCTTCCTTCCCTTCTTGTAGACAGGCACCACACTGGCTATCTTCCAATCTTCTAGAACCTCTCCTGAGTGCCACAAGTTCTCAAATAGTTTTGACATGGGTCGTGTGATGACATTAGCCAATTCTTTCAAGACTGTCCAGTGCAGTTTAACTGGGTCTGCTGACTTGTAGATGTCCAGCCTCTCTAGATGTTCCCTTATAATATCTTCGCCAACTGTTGGTGGGTGATCACCCCCACCTTGATCATCCTGTATCCTGTCAAACAGGGTAGCACCCTTGGACTGGTGGACTATTGACACGAAGTAATGGTTTAGGAATTCAGATTTCTCCTGGGTATCGCTTAACTGCTGTCCCATATTGTTCAGCA
>NW_005841859.1:1885259-1905681 GCF_000455745.1 Alligator sinensis | reverse complement strand
CAGGGGTCCAGTATTTATCTTATTTTTTTCTTTGACTTTCTATGTATCTGAAGAAGGAATTTAATTGTTCTTGACTTCCGTTGCCAATTTGAATTTGGTTTCTGCCTTTGCTTTTCTAATCCTCTCCCTACAGGTGTGGGCTATTGCTGTGCATTCTTCCTTGGTGATATTTCCTGACTTCCATCCCTTGTAAGTTTTTCTTTTCAATTTCAGAAGGTCCGTGACTTTCCTATTGAGCCAAGGGGGTCTCCCAGGCCTTTTGCTACCTTTCCTGTGGGTCAGAACGGACTTCCTTTGTGCTCTGGGGATTGTATCTCTGAGGAACGGCCATTTGTCTTGGACCCCCCTCCCTATTGAATCATGGTCCCTCAGTTCCTTGCCAACTAAACTCATGATCACTTCTAGCTTCTGTTTGATCATCAGGTTGCTCACTAGAGTGTTTTTTTTTGGTCAGGACCAAATCTAGTAGTGCTTTACCCCTTGTTGGCCCATAGACTTCTTGAGTCAGATAGAGCTCATCAATGCAAGTGAGGAAACTTCATAACTGATCAGATCTTGCTGACTGCTCATCCCACAAGATGTCTCGGTAATTGAAGTCAACCATGCCAACCATGCTCCGAGAGCATGCATCCTATGCCAGTTCTGTAGAGAACTCCTGATCAAGCTCTTCCTCTTGGTTCAGTGGTTTATAATAAACTCTTGCAGTTTTATCCCCTTCACTATGTTCTCCCCACATTTTAACCCAGAGGTTCTCAAGTCACCTTTCTCTAGAGCCAATCTTTGCTTCTAGGGATGTGAACTACTCCTTAATATAGAGAGCCACACCCCCACTTTTCTTCCCAACCAGATCCCTCCTGTGCAAGATGTAGCCCTCTATGCCTCTGGTCCAATCATAGGTGAAGTCCCACCAGGTCCCTGTTATCCATATTACTTATTGCTTAGCAGGAGGGCCAGTTCCTCCTGCTTGTTCCCCATGCCCCTGACATTTGTGTATTGGCAACTAAGCCTGCCAATGGAGGCCCTAGGTTTTATAGTGTGCTGAGGAAAAGCCCATCCTTGGGCTGGCATTGGAGTAGGTTCCCTTATGTTACCTGACTAGCTGGTTCCATGGTTGCCATTTCCCAGGCTTGCTCTGGTACTTGTCCGCCCGTCACCTGGCAATCTTAGTTTAAAGCCTTATCCAGGAGGTCCACCATTCTAGCCAAGAAAAGCTCCTTCCCCTTCGACATGTGATGAATGCCATCCCTTCCCAACAATCCACTATCCCTAAACTGTGTGCTGTGGTTAAAGAAGCCGAAGCCTTTGTGGTGGCACCAGTGCCACAGTCTTCTGTTCACTTCTTCTATGCATCTATTCCTACTGTGCCCATAACCTATAACTAGGAGGACCGAAGAAAAAACTACCTGTACCCCCAGCTCCCTGAGCCCAGCCCCAACCTGTAGTCACAGATGACCTGGCCAGGATTGTTCTGAGCCATGTCATTCGTGCCCACATGGATGAGGCGCATAGGGTTGGAAGGCCAGATGAGTTCAGGAATCCTCTCTGCCACATCCTGGATACGGGCCCCTAGGAGGCAGCAGACCTCATGGGCAAGGGGGTCAGGGCAGCAGATCACTCCCTCTGTCCCCCTCAAGAGGAAGTCACCCACCATGACTACCCTGCCTCTCTTCTTTGGGTGGCAGCTAGCTGCCTCCCCTCATCCAAAGCCAATGTTTCTGTTGATGTCTCTCCTGGTGGTGTGAGAGGTGCATACCTGTTGTGCAATTCCAGGGGGTGAATGATCCTGGTACTGCATGTCTTGGGACCTGAGATGACAGTCCTCCAAGCATCTCCCAGAAGGGGCTTCCAATCTATCTTCCTGTTGTCCATCTTCACATAGCTGGGCATCCATTTTCTTCTCTCTGTTCTTAGGGACAAGAGCCTGATAGTACTAGTTGTCAATCTCATGCACATGGACCCTGATGGCACAATGCCTGCCTACCTGGGCCTGGAGCTCAGTCACCTGGCACTCCATGGACCTCACTAAGGAGCATACCCCACAGGTGGGGGTGACCTTGCTCCCATTCCCAGTTGCTGGCAGCCATGCCAGGCAGGCTCCACAGCCCACAGCCAGGGGCTCCATCTAGGTGCAGGATGGAACCATAGGAGTAGAGGTCTCAGTGGTGCAAGGAGGGGGGGGTGGAAATCCATCTGGGGCTGAGGCGGGAAGCCACAGGGTGCAATGTGCCCCCACCATTTAATGGGTAATAGACTATGCTATTATCAAGGATCTGACTGCTCTTTGGGCTTGTTGCCCAGAGCCTCTTGCCCTGCCCAAGCACCCTTCTGCATGAACTCCTGCACTAACTCATGTGCTGGGCCCAGAAGCATACCTGTTTGTGTGGCTCTGGTTGCACAGGTCCCTAGGGTGGCAGGGTAAGAAGGAACTCGGGCTGGGGGGGCATTCCCCTCCCTGGCTCCATTCAGCTGCTGAGGCTGCACACATGTATCCCAGTCACCATGGTTAAGCTGCAGCCATGCATGTGCGTGTGTACACACACACATGCACATCTGTGCACAGATCCCTTCCCCTGGGCCTTTTCTTACCTCCTAGCTCTGTGCTGGAGGCTCAGAGTCCGCCGGGGGTCTTCGGCTCTCAGGGGCATGGCAGGCTTTTCACCCATGCGTGTCCCCTGAGATGCTCTAAATATAGTCTTAATTTTTAGGGTGGCTGAAAAACAGGAATTCTATTTTATCAATATTTTTGAGACTATGAATTTTATTCTTTAGCTCATGAATGAAACCAAACCATCTACAAGTTATTCAGAAAAAAGAGAAATGCTCCCCTACTTTACAATAGCCAGTAGTTGAAGAACTCTTCACACCTCTCTTGAGATACAGTTCCTATGAATTGCTATTTTCTGATTAAAAACGATTAGTTCACAACTCCAGATCATCTCTGTTTATTTTCATCTGTACCTAAACCAAAGTCTATCTCGTCTTTTCTCTTATACTGCAGATGTAAAGTACAGTATAAAATCCTAGATAGATAGATTCTAATTTACTCTAATCTAGACATTTAAACTGCACTGATTGGTTTTTCCATTTCCAGAATAGAAGTTCATTTAAGTATCCTGAACACTGGATTGAAAGTAAAATAAAGTGAAAGGATATTGTGCTTTTTGGGCAGGGATCCTTCCTTCCTTTTTTGATTTTACACAGGTGTAGCATATTACGGGCACTACCAACACAAATAATTACCTTAGGTAGTTAAAGGTCTTAAAATTCAGCTCTGATAAAGTGTACTGTTGTAAGGTTTTATTGTTGTTAAATGGGTAAAGAGAGGAACCATATTTTATATTTCTTTGTCTGATATATATATATATATATATATATATATATATATATATACACATACATACATATATATATATATAATGATTTGTAAATTCATTTTATACTCCTAGAGTTTTAATCAGACAGTAAAAAATGATAGCTGTTAAGTTTAGCTCCCAAAGCGAGTGTTAAAATAGTAAAGGAAGGAAAAATTATTTTCATCTATCCCCTGGTTTTTGAAGAGCGGAAGCACTGAGCATTAATCAAATGATAGCATTAAATTAGCCCAATGGTCTTTAAGGGATTTGAGCTCTTCATTCTGATGGATGAGCAGCTTGTTTAGTACAAATATACAAAAACCTATGGAGAATTTTGATCGACATAAGTTTTTCTTGAGGAAAACTTTCCTCATTAACATGAATTCATTATAGAAGTGTAGTAAAATTGTCAGTGGTTTAAATCTCTTTCCACAATTGTAATGAATTTTATGGCTTAAGGATAGCCCCAGTCAAGAACTGCTTCCCTTCCAATGAAATAAAATATTAACAACTTTCAAGTAGGTAATTAAGTAGGATTTAGGACTAACTAGAAACAATATTGAATCAATAATATGGCACCTAAGTCTAAGTTTAAGGCCCTTGTTGACTCTCTCAATCGCTATTGGTTTCATTTAACTCTGTCTAACAAGGGGATGTTGGGAATGGGAAGGAAAATGTGATCTGTGAACTCTGTGCTCCCATGATATTGGATTGCCTTGAAGCCTCTAGGGATGCTTGTACATGTGACAGGGGTTTAATCGTCACTGTTTTATTGTATGCCTCTAAATTGAAATGGTGGGGAATAGAATAAAACCCTGAGGACTAAACCATTCCTTTTCCATGTTATGGCAAGAGGCCTGATCCTTTTTCTTTTTTTGTCAGAGTCGGAGCCTGCCTGCAGCCAGGGGATGAGATGCCGGTGGGCCGAGTGGCCCCTGAGCTGTGGGGGCCCCTGATTCTTCCCTTCACGGTGGTGGTGCCCCCTGGGGCTGCCCAGGTAAGCTGCTAGTGGTGTTGCCCCAGTTTGGAGGTAGCACCCGGCCTGATCCAAAACTTCCCCAACCCCGAGCCAAAACTACCCCACCCCAGGGGTTGCTGCCACTATGGAGGCAAGGACTGGGGCCCCCCACAGCTTGGGAGCTTCTCAGTCTGTTGGTCTGCTGGCAGATCACCCCCCACCTGCAAGAGAGGTGGGCAGGTCCTGCCAAAAAAACCCAAACGGATTGGGCCCCTCACTGCTTCTGCCTTCAGCAGGCTCCTACAGCCAGCAGGACACCTGTGGCTGCCCTGGAATGGGCTGGTTTACCCTTGAGGCAGCATGGGGAGGTGGCAGGAGGAGGGCTGGGTTTGATGGCAGCTGGAGAAGGTGGCAGGGATGTTGCACAGGGCACTGGAAGCCTGGGTGGGCTGCTAGCTGGCCAGGTGCTGCCCCAGCTTGGAGGCACCCAATCCAATGCTTCCCTGAGTCCACCCAGGCTTCCAGGACCCTGTGCACCATCCCCACTTCCCTCTCTGGCTGCTAGCACACCGAGTTTGCCCCTGGTGCAGTGTGGGGAGGTGGTAGAGGTGGTTTCCAGTGCCCTGTGCACCATCCCCACTGTCTTCTCTGGTCACTAGCAAACACAGCGGCCCTCCTGCTGTCTCTCCGTGCTGCCCCAGTGGCAAGACAGCTCATTCCTGGGCAGCCCCAGGTGTCCTACCAGCCACAGGAGCCTGCTGAAGGCAGAAAGAACCAGATACTGCTTTTCTGTGGAGCCTGCTTGCCTTTCCTGCGGTCGGGGGGTGAGCTGAAAACTGCATCATTGCAATCAGGATGTAGTTTAGTTTGCAATGATACAAATTCATTTTAAACCCCCAAAACTCTTGCACGTGTACAGTATGATGCCATTATGCCACACAAAGTAATATTTTCTTCATGGGTGCATGGTAACGGCATCACAGGTACAAGTGGTATAGGAGACTATTATGAGCCAGTGTACAGCAGCTACAAGGCGTTGTCTCTTTTTATAGCTGGACAGTCATTTTTATTGTGTAATAATTACTTTGCATGTGTGGCTACTCTAAATTTATTGTGTGATTGATTAGCCAGTTGATTGTGTAATATATGTAATGTGTAGCAGCGGCCTTACATTCCTCCCAGTGCTGAGAAGGAATTTCGCCTTGGCAAAGGTTAGATCTGGTCAAGCTTTTCCCTTCTCATTTGACCCTTTGCTGCTCCTGCCAATGCTCCTATGCAACAAAGGGAGGGAAAAGGTTTGGCATAGAACTAAATGCATAGAGGATTTAATTAACTGTCTTCCAAGCTTTCATTTCTTCCTCTTCCCTAATACTCCACTCTTTTCTTCTATCTCTTTTTCAGTTGTTCCATATTTTCCATTTTGAGTGAGTTTTCTTTTTCACTTCCCATTTCTTCATGCTGAGGAAATGGTGAGGAAGATTTATATTTAGCATTTAGATTTTAATATAGGGGTCTAAGGCCCCCTCTACACGTTGCCTGTATCACACAATTACCAGGTTAACTGCACAATTCATTTAGACTGGCTACACATGCAAATTAACAATTGCACTATGAAAAGGTCCAGCCAGCTATGACGTTATTACTAAAAAATGTGTACTAACTTTATAGCTGGTTGTTATCTGGCTTTAATATGCACATGTAGCATGTGCAATTTGCCTCAGTGTCTGGGAGCTCCATCAGCTGACCGAGCTCCCAGATGCAGGGGTAAACCATGAGCAGCCTTCCCATGCACCCCTGCAGCTGGGAGATAGCAGCCATGCCCTGCAGCTGATGGGACCCAGAATCCCTGCTGGGATCCAGAGTCCAGCTCTAGGGGTGCATCATACACCCCCATGGGTGCAAGACTGCAGCAACTGCAATCTCCCAGATGTGGGGTTACTCAGGGGACTCACAGTGCCAGGTAGCTGCGGACTCTGGATCCTGGGGGTGTTTGGGGCACCCCCACAGCAGGGAACCTGCTTCTTGCCTGTGCAGGGGGAACACAGGACTGTGTCTTTACCTGCATGTGTAGAGGGGCCCAAAGGTATGAGAAATGCTTATAAACTCTTAAGTTCTCACATATTACTTTATCTTACTTATTACATTTTAATTCATATAGTGCAGAAATGAGAAATAGATTGAGGTCTCTTCCTTCAGCTTTACCACATAATGCAATGTTGACTTGTTTGTAATGATGCCCAAGGATGTACCTTCATAGAGTAGAGGAGCACTGCTCTAAGACACTGGGCACTATGTTAGAATCAGAGCTTATGAGCCTGTGTGGAGTGTTGTGGCAGGACGGCTCTATTGCTCTTAGGATGCAGGAGTTAGGATGTTATGGAGTTGGCATGCTGTGTTTCAGCATGGCACTGCCTTGCATTGTTTAGATGCACTATGCACCATAATAATAATAATATTATAGACATTAATAAAGACCTTTCACTGATTATATTGATAAATTGCTCAGGGTGAATTATTAAAGGTGGATCTTCATAATGATCTTAGGAAGATTCAGGAGGCTTTTGAACTGTAAGCCTGACTTATACTATGGGACAAATGCAACATGGTAAGATCCTTTAGCATTAGGCAAAGCTAGCTGGGATTTTCTGATGAAACAACCTTTTTAAAAAAAAATGTCAGTTAATTGAAACCAGACCTTGTTGTGGGAATGTGCAAATTTTGACTCAGCTTTTGTCAGAAACAAGTCCTCAGGTCGTGGCTGGAGTTTCTGCTCAGACTAAATGAAAACACAAGAAGCAGTTGCTCAGTAGCCCAGCACCCTGGTGTGTGGGAGACTTGCCTGCTTCAGACCAGGAAGATGAATTGTTGTCTCTCACTACCAGGTGAATGGCTGTATGGATGGGTTTGCTTCCTCTGTTGGAATTGTTCCATTTTGTAAAAATAATGTAATATATTTTTATGTAATAGTCTGGTTAATTAATTTAGCCAGAAACAGACTCTAAAACCCAGGGATGTGAGATATGGTAGACTCAGACTCAGATCCCTACACCAATGAATATTCAGTTTTTTAAATTAGGTGGAACAGCTGCAGTAAGATAGAAAGACTCATAAGGACTTAACCAATGCCTAATGGCTAAGACTATAAGGGAGGCTATAAAAACATAGGAGACATGAACTTTGAACAAATCACCAGGCTACTGACTATTCTGATGTTAAGCTATCTTTCTTATTTTATTAAATGCTTCAAAATGTTTGGTACATCTCCATCAAGAAGTCCTTCCAAGACTAGCAGCCTAAAGGGCCAATGGAGTTAAGGTATAACAGTTTCTGGAGCAGGTAACCCAGAGTTGTTATGAAATCTCTAAGCTTTTAAGTACAGATTAGACAAACATGTGGTTGGGATGAATTTGCCATTAGCAGAAGGCTGAACTAGATGACCTTCCTTCCAGCCCTATTTTTCAATTATTTTGTAACCACTAGCACATCAGGTTCTTGGCTGCATTTGACTCCCCAGTATGAAGGCCAAAGAATCAATTTATAGCCACATTACCTGTGGGCAGCCTTTGGTATACATATAGAATAGCATGCTTGTAGAGCTGTAGTGAGAGTCCTTGGCCACTCTGCCACCACAACTCTTGTTCCAGCCCCATAGGCTAGGGACAGAAGTTACACATAAACTGGTTTAAATAATCAGAAACTGGTTTAAACCTGTAACAGAATGTAAGTTCAGTGCATGTAAACCAGTTTCAAAATGGCTGAAACTGGTTTAAGATAAATCTGATTGAATGAAGTATCAGACTTAACTGATTTGGGTCAAACCAGTTAATGCAACTTTTGTCTCAGACCCCTTCCTGGTTCAAGTTAAATCAGAGTCCCCCAGCATCCCAGCATGCTTTCACCCCTTGGCTGGGATGTGCTGTCTGCTCTAGCAGAGAAGGGTTGGAGGGGGAGGAGAGAGGCAGGGACTTCCCCCCCCCCCAGCAAACCCCAGCTGGGGTCTGGGGCCAGGGTGGGGGGTTAAACCCTCCTAAGCCCCACTTCTACTGAGTACAATGCTGCCTGGCTGCCACACTTACTGAAATTTACTGCTGCCTGTGACTGTGGACTACAAATCTCAAAGGTACCTGGAAGCAGGAAAAGGAAGTGATGAGCAACCCTACAGAGTCCTGTTGTTGTAATGCTGGACTGTAAGTCCCAGATACCTGTGGCAGCCAGAAGGGGAAGTGCCAGAGAGCCATAATCTAGCATCTCCCGCTTCTGGCCTGAGACACTGCAGGCATGTGGCTGCATTTCCTGAATCAAAGGTAAATGTGTGTCCAGTTGTTTCTCAGTTTAATCTTTGCATCTTAGACTAACTTGCAAAGACTGAACCCATGAATGTTGCATGCCTCCCAAAGCTGGAGGGGCATGGCAAGCTCCTGCAGGTGGCAGCAGCAGTGGTGGTGGTGAGGGCGTGGCAGCAGTGAGCGGGGAGCTTCTGCAGATGGCTGTAGTGGTGTTGGTGGTGAGGGGGGAGGAGGAGGTGGCGAGCGCCAACTGGTGACCACCTGCAGATGCTGCCGGCAGTGTTGGCAATGGCCAGTGGCAATTGGCGACCACCCGCAGACGCCACTGGTAGTGTTAGCGGCAAGGGACGGGAGGTGGTGAGCGCTGACCACATGCAGGTGCCACTGACAGCGGCGGTGGCGGCCAATCTCAGGGGGTGCACATACACCCTTGTGCACCCCCTTTGCATTGCCAGTGACTGAACTGATTCAGCCTTAGGCTTTTTGACTGTACTTAACCATACTGAACAGAACAGAAATGGTTTTGAAATCTGAAAAAACTTTTGTGAGAGGTGAAAACAGCACTTGCTCAGCAGTGAATGTAGGGCTGTGGAAAGGTCAGGTAGCATGATTTGATGGAAGGAAAAGCATATCTGATGAGTTTGCTGCAGTTTACAGGAAACTGTTGGTGACTTGGTGGACAAAGGTAAAAACAATCAAGCACCTCCCCAGCCCCAGCCCCAGCCCCTCCTCTCCCCCTTCCCAAGAAATGACCCAGAACAAAACCATTAATCAGATTTTAGAAAACTTTGAATTTGCCTGCCTTAATTTTTTTTAAAATTCTGTCACAAATACTGCTATAAAAAACCAGTAAGCATAGGTCAGGAATACAGGCACACAATAGTGAATTCTGTGTGAAATGTTGGATAAGGTAGAGTGCTGCTTGTTTTAACTTCTCACCCCTCTTGGATCTTTAGGCTTTCTCAATTTCCACTCCTTTTACAGCCAGCTTCTTTTTGGTACCATTTGGATAGGAGGATTCCCATCTCTTTTCTACAACTTTTCTATTAACAAGAGTTTGGACAGTAATCTTTTCTCTCAACTTGGCTTCCTCTGAAATCAGAGTCCAGATTTTCTTTTTCTCCTTCCCTTTTTCTAATGCATTCAGCAGTAGTCAGGCCCCGTAGGAGTCAAGTCCAGTTCAAGATAAATAAATGTTTAATGGAACATAATTATAGCTAGACTAAGCACAGTGATTGTGTTCTGTAGCTCAATTACAGGAGTATTTGTTAAACAGGATGAGAAATCTTGCATCAAAGTAAGTTTTTTTTACTTGGGCTAAGTACAGATTTAAAAAAACCCTAGGTAGAAGCAATCTAACTTTGTGCTTTACTCTAAGTGCCCTACATTAGGTCAGGAGCAAACAGTACAGATGTTCACCCTTTGAGGGGGGAAGGCATGCAGGGTCCCTGCACTGGCTGAGGCTAGCATGATGGGGGTGCTGGCACAGGGGGAGCAGTCTCTCCCCCCCCCAGCTGTGCTGTACAGACACAGGGGCACAGATGACATGACCTCCCCTCCCACCTGGATGTGTCTGCAGCTGTGTCCTTGCATCTGTGTCCTCATACAACAGTGCAGTGATGGGAGCAGTTATCCCCCCCCACCCCCCAACTGCTCTGAAATGCAGGGATACAGACACAGGGACACAGATGCCAGGATTTCACCCCCTCTACCCCCTGCCTGCAGTTTGATGGAACTCGGAGCAGCCCAATCCTTCCTTCCGTGGAGTGCTCCCCCCACCCCCCACCCACCTGGGGACATTGTATGAAGTTAGAAAAATACTAAGCTACAAAAGCTCTCTTCCTAGCCCTCCTCCCTCCTCCCCATGACTGACAGCTCAGCTGAGAGTTCAGCTGGGTTCCAGTGCACTGCCCTGCAAAAGGGGTGGAGGAAGGGCTAGTGGGGAGGCTGAAAAGCAGCCTGGGATGCTGGTGTACAATGGCCTAAGTTGGGTCAGGAGGGGATCTGAGACAGAAGATTGATAGACCGCAGTAACCTAAAATGGTTAAATCTGATGTGACAGGCTGGCTGGCAGTGACCTAGCCCAGGGGTTTTGAAAGGGCAAAAGATGATTGGAGGACTTGGGATTCCCTTTCCTCACCAATCAGGCCCCAGAGACTCACCCCTCATGTCCCCTGATTGGCCCCTTGGGTCACCTGGAGGGGGATAAAAGGGGCAACATGGCTGACTCAGGAAAGAGAGACCAGTGAGGGACCATGATGAAGGAGCTTCAAAATGCTGGTAAGAGCTGAGCCAGCGGGGTGGAAGCAGTTGCCCCAGAAGAGCCTGAAGGAGCAGGACCTGGAGGCAGCAGTTGGACCCTCAGCAGCACAGTGTGTGGCTAGCAGCAGAGGCTTCCTGCTGGGCTCCAGGATCCCCTATGAGAGGCTGTGGCCAGCAAGAGAGGCTCCCCTGCTCCAGCAAGGATCTGAGCAGTGACCTGAGGGGTTCCCAGCTTGGCTTCCAGCTCCTCCAATCAGAGACCAGGCAACTCAACGTGAGGCCAGGGCTCCAGGAAGGTCAAGACCCCTAGCAGCTTGGGCTAGTGCCAGCACTAGTGGCTGTGTGGCAGTGTTCCTGCCTACCACATCAGAGATTCAAGTTTAAGTTCCAGCTTTGGTGACTTGGGGTGAGTGAGGTAACAAGGAGAAATTATTCTTGCAGTGGAAAGGGGCCATTGTGTTTTCCCCCTTCTCCCCTTCCAGGTACCTAGGCCCTATATTTCTTTGTCCTCTGGCATTTTGTATTTTGTGCCTTTTTATATTTCCCCAACCAGTATTGTTTGCTCTGCTGTTTGTGTTTTATATTTTGTTAACCCTGTCTTTTGTCAATGATTGTAAGTGTCTAACCTTCATTGAATCCTGCCCCTTGGGGCATTGTAGTGTCCACTATACCCCCTGGTTATGCCTGTTATGTTCCCAGTATTGTTCCCTCATTAAAAGGTATATGGTTAAGTCCCCAGTGGTTGTCTGGCTCTGCTCTATAGGGGGAGGAGAGTCCCTACACTTCCCACAGTGCTTGTGCACCTGCTCTGATCCCTTCAATTGGAGAGGGGGTACCTGTTGGAGTACCGCCCAAGTTACACTGATGCTACGCCCAGTCAGGTCTACTGCCATTTTTAAACCAGTCTATATGCACTGTATCTCTGTTCATTTATGGGCATAGACCAGTTTCCGATCACTTATACTGGTTTATGTGTAATGTCTGTACCTGGCCTTAGAGACCCTAACCAGCTGTCTTACAGTTCAGCTAAGGATTGCATGTTTTATTATAGGTAAATTCAGATGTCTGTTTGCTAGGGTACTTCTAGACCAGCGTTTCCCAATGTGGTGCCCATGGGCACCATGGATAAAACTTCAAAAGAATACAAAGTAAAGGAAAGCTGCATTTTGAAGTTGTGGATCTAATGCAATTTTAAGTAATGGATGAGATGATCAGATTGATTTAAATTCTAAACTTTAATATTCATATTGGCTCCTGATGCTTTTCTTTTAAATTCAAATGTGCCCCTGGGCACACAAATGTCAAGAATTCCTGTTCTAGACTAAATAAAAATATTTCTTTTCCAAGCTAATAATTCTAATCCTAAAGCCCTATCCAGGCATCTATCTAAAAGTAGCCCAAATTTAAAGATTTGTTGGCCGCGTCCACATGAGTATGGACATTTGGTTTCCTGGGGACAAATAGCTGTGGTGCACCTTGTGACACTACTAGTTGTCCCCAGGGAATGCCTGTACCACCTGCCCTCTGGCATGCAGCAGGTTGGCACAGGTGGGGGTAGGGGAGGCTGGGGCCAGCACTAGGCTGGCCTCAGAAGCCTTAGCTGGGGTTCTGGAGGCCTCCTAGGGTTGAAGCAGTGGCAATCCTGCCACTTGGAGCCTGGCTGGCAGCTGGAGCATATTGAGTGATGCATGCTGCCCCCACATGCACTGCTCCACTTTTTTTTCATGAGTTTTTTTTTTTTTTTTTTTTTCACCCCTATATTCAGGGGTCAAAAAATCCCCTGCACTGCTCCCTTGTAGTGTGGAGAACACCTGAGTATGCAGTATGTGTTGGTGCAGACATGTCTGTGGCGCCACATACTACATGGCTGCGCTCGTCTGGATGCAGCCGTTGAGTGCAACCAGGTACTACTAATGAGGAATTGCTCTTGTCAGTAGTGCTGCTCTGGTCACAGAATTAGCACAGTTTGTGCACATTACTTAGCATCTTTTTCATGTTTAACATGAACAACGTGTGCCCCTGGAGGCTGGGGGGGCAGGCACAGTGACTACCCGCAGGCGGTGGCGGGGGTGTGGTGGCGGTGAGCAGGGAGCTCCCACAAGTGGCTGTGTTGGTGGCGGGGTTGGGTGGGGTGGAAAGCACTGACCAGTGGTCAGTGACTACCTGCAGATGCCACCAGCAGTGTTGGCAGTGGCCAGTGATGTTCAGCGACCACGCACATGCACCCCCTATGCATTGCCAATGATCTTTAAGTTGCTTCTAACAAGACCACTCCCAGACTACTCTGCTTCCCCTTTGTCCATAATTTCTGATTTAAAAAATACACTTTTGTTCTTGATTCTAGCACCACCTCTACTTTCCCATTTCTTCCATCCTATTAGGAAAGTCAATTAATTTCAATGGGTTTTAGATTAGACTCCCTTCCTCCACTCTCCCAGAAAAAAAAGGGACCCTTTGTTCTGCAGTTTGAATATGGTACTACTCTGAGGGCCTGGTACAAAAATAAGTATTTTGAGAAAATGTTTTTATATTGTTAATGGAATTTTTAAAATAATGATAAAATTCAAAGGCTCAACAGTGATTCTTTCATTGTAAAAGGCTCAAAAAGGGCCCATTCCTCTTGTGTAGTTGAATACCTGGCTGAAGTTTCAGGGCTGCAGCAATCTGTTGTGTACAGATGAATCTCACTTCAAAGAGTGGAGGACAGACATCAATAACAGATACCTTAAGAATTTACACAGAGCTAATTCTGTGCAGGATCATTTTTTTTTAAAGTAAGTTTTATATCAGTAATACATCTGAATCAGGGCCAAGGTTTTAATACAGCTTAGAGAAGTCTGGAAAAGAGACAAGTCAGTACTTGGAGACAGTAGTTCTATTTGTTAATAAAAATATTTTTGTAATATGTCCATACACACTTTTTTATTTAATTTTTTTTTGGTGTATTGTAATCCAGCCCACTGATGTCTTGATTCTCATTTACATTTGAATGCCCTTTCCACCAGAGTGGCAGGTTTTAATTGACTTTGAAGTGTATTCAAGTGTCACACAATAATTTGGAGAGCATCCTTATCATGTCACAAGACCTGTTGAATAAGCTCACAGAGCTACTTCTACCCCAGGTTGTAAATTTGGCAATCTAATATGGATTTGTGAAGCACTGCTCATTTCAGATTGTACCACAAGTGAAAAATAGGATGAAATTGCAAGCTCTTTTTTCTGTTAAATAAGAGGAGTGTTGTATGCCTCTAATTTTAGATTCTGTGGGTGCATCTACATGAGACGCTTTACTGTGCAGTAGCATAATTTACTGTGCAGTAAGTGTGTGTGTGTGTGTGTGTGTGTACACATGCACACATTTACTGCACAGTAAATGATGCCACTCATTTGCTACCTGCAAATGCAAAGAGCAGATTTACTCACGAGTAGTTACTACTCAGTAACCCACTTGTAGATGCCAACTGGGATCAGATTTGCTCCTGGTCAGCCATGCCTCTAGGGAACCAGCCTGAGACTGGTCCCAGGGCTCTGAGCTGGGAGCCTCTCTTGCCTCAGGGCTGAGCTGACTCTATGGCAGCCCCAGCCTCAAGCCCTTTAAAAGCTTGAATGGATTTTGAGCACTAGTGCACATGTGCAAGGAGTCTGAAGCCACTCCAGGCCCCTGCATCCCCTTGGGTAGGCTGCAGGCTAACTGCACCAGCCTGCCTGCACTCTGGTGCTGCTGCCTGTCACTGCAGTGCCACATGGCTGCCAGACTCATGCTGTCCAGGCCTGCAGGCTGCTCCAGGCTCCTGCAAGGCCTGCCAGCACACAGGTCCAGCTGCAGGCAGCTCCTGGCTGCTGGGGCCAGCTCCAGTTGCCTGTAGCCCACTCCTAGCAGCCTGCCTGGGGCCTGTAAGTGCTCACCACATGGCTTCTAGTCCCATGCTGTGTTCTTGTCCCAGTCCCATGCTCTGCCCCTGCAGGCAGTGGCCCAGGCCCAGCAGCACAGAGACAGCCATGCAGAAGCCCAGAGACTCAGCGCAGGAGCCCTGATGGCCTCATCATTGCCCACACCTGTGCTCACCACCCAGGGGCCCAACTGGTCACAGGAGGGGACTGGTGACCTTGTGGCACTATGGAGTGAGGCTGAGATGCAGTGGCAGTTTTGCATGGGGTGGGCTCTCCAATGCCCAGGTGTATGAGGGGCTGTCAGGCCAGATGCAGGAGTGCAGGCACAATCGGTTGGCGTGGCAGTGTTGCATAAAGGTCAAGGCCTTGCGGGCACAGTGGATCAGCATCACCGACCACAATTGGTTGGGGAGTGCCCACAAGTCCATGCTTTTTATGTGGCAACTGACAGTGATCCTTGCACCTCAGGACCCAGGCTGCAGCCATGCTGTGTACAGCAGTACAGGTGACCTGCTTGAGGACCCACTCTGGCCTGGCACCCATGGTGACTTGTCACCATGAAAGGGGCCCTTGGGGCACCAGCAGCCCATTCCACTGAGCTCCCTGCCTGCAGCCTCCTCCAGCAGCTCAGGGAACCGGGGCCAATGCCTGCCCTAACAGTTCCACAGCCTCAGCCCCAGCCATGAGGTGTGGCCGGCCATGTCACTGTCAGCCTCCAGCAGTGCCAGCTTCTCCTCAGGAAAGAGGAGGATCCCTGTCCTGACCCTTACACTCTGCACCCTACCATCTGAAGAGTCCACCCAGAGCTGCATGCCTTGCTAGCATAGCTGTCAGCTGGGACTGAGCAGAGCTGCCAGCCATGCTAGCCCTGGCCATGTAGTAAGCCCCACACTGGGGGGATGGGCCATCCCCACCCCGGCCCCACCCATCATCCCTGCTTGGTCCTTCCTTGTTCCCCTGGTCCCTGGGTTCTTCCCTCACAACATACATGGGGGCAGGAGACAGTACAAAACTGTATTGAGTAGCCTGTGGCCTCTCAGCTAGGCAGGCATGGGTCTCTCATATGCTGAGGAATACATCAATGCTGGTAGCAATGTCCTCTTCAGCTGTGGGGAGCAGGGATGTGTAGTGTAGTGCAGCCACAGGTAGCCCTCCAGGCAGCAGCAGAGGTAGTGGGGCAGCCCAGGCTTCCCCCCCATGCTGTTGAAGCTCAGGGTCTCATGCCAGTTGCACAGGTAAACCTGGGGCACCATGGTTATTATCATCATCAGGCCACAGTGGATCGGGCACCCCTTAGTCTGTGCAAAAAGCTCCTCATGCAGCACTCATGATGTGCAACAGTAGGGGCACAGTGCCAGCATGGGGGCGGGGCTGCCTCTGGGGCCCCTCCCCAGGGAGGCCACTTGTGGGGAGGGTGGAGGCATAAGCAGCTCCTTGTCCTAGTCATCCAGGAGCCCTGTGCCCCCCAAAGCCAGGCACTGTGGGCTTGGTAGTACCATAGGAGACAGGCTGGCCTGCAGGAGGAGAGGAGTGGGCAGTGGGGTCTGGAGCCATAGCAGCAGGTATGACCAGAAGCCTGGCCTGATCCCACCCCAGGAATAGAGTGGGGAAGACAGCTGCCTGTGGCAAGCACCCAGTGGCCTGTCCCTGCAGAACAAGTGGGGATGCAGGGCTCAGCTTGTGGCTGCCTGGCCCTGAGTCTGGCCAACTTAACATGGTTCCTGGGCACCCGTGCATACCCAACACCTGATCTGAGGCCTGGCAGTGCATCTTGTCTCAGCAGTGTTGCAAACTCTCACAAACAGCTTCTTTGTCATGGCTTTGCAGGATCCACAGCTGCACATGGGGGAGAGACTGCAGTTGGCTGCTGGGATGCAGGCTCAGGGTCACTGCCGCCCACATCTGGGGCCCTGCAGATGCACTGGCTCCACGACTGTACTGTCCTCCTGGACTGGCTGGTGGACCCACAACTGCACTGTCCTCCTGGACTGGCTGGTGATGGCATTGGAGAACTGTCTAGCAGGTGCATGGGCCTGGCAGGTGGAGGATGTGGCCCCTGAGACCACAGGACCGGCAAGAGGAGGCATTGGACCAGGCAGACCAGGAGTTCTGGGCATAGCTCCTGGCCCAGAAGCATAAGCAGGTGGAAGCCCTGCAGCAACAGAGCATGGTCCTGGGCATGGCAGTGCAGGTCATGGTCTGGCCCCAAGCCTGGGTCCCCCATCACGCAGATACCCCTCCTGGGTCCAAGTCTGCCGCTAGCCCTGGGCTTGATATAGGTATGGGCAAACCAGGCAGCCACCTGGGGCCCAGACAGAAAGGGGGCCTGAAAATGGTAATTTAAAAATTATTATCATCATTATCTCTGGTGAAGGGGGGCCTTATATTAAAAGTTCACCCAGGGCTGCCAGGAGCCTATGTATGGTGCTGTGCTCACCCTAACTCCATGTGGGTATGGAGCTGGAGCTGCCTGCATCAAGGCCAGGACTGCACACCAGCCCTGCTGGCCCTGGACATCAGCTGCTGGAGGAGTATCCACCCACGCCAGGAGATCACCAGCTGCTGTTGCCTTTGGGAAAGCCTCAAAGCCCGCTGCACTTGCCACAGTGTGTGCACCCATGGGAAAGTGGCCAGAGGCCAAAGTGCTGGCCACCTATCCCCAGGATCTGGCCCCTAGGTGCTCCACTCCATGGCCTCCTTTCCAGGATGGCACACAAACCACATTGTAAATAGTTTGCGCAGGGAAGAGGGTGGGTGGGGTGGGTGGTGGAGGGACTCTATTTGTTGGGGACAGAGTGGGTGTCTGTTTGTTGGGGATGAAGAGGGGGGTCTGTTTGATATGAGAGGAATAAAAGCTTGTGCTTCTGAGACGTGTCTGCAGTGAGTATGGTGCTGGGGGTGGGGGTGGGGTCTATGGCTGGCTGTCCAGTGGGCTACAGCAGGGAGTGCAGGAGGAGGTGGTTGGGCAGCATCTCTTACACCTGGTTCCTTGGCCCCCAGAGGTGGGTGTGTGGATTGCCTGGGGCCTTAGTGAGGTGGGGGTTGGGGTGGGGGGGGGCACCACTGTCACTGTTGCCATAGGTGGTGCTCCTGCTGCTAGGTGTCCTCCGCCTGCCCCGTCTCCTCCGCCCAGGCCTCACAGAACAGCTCCCTCTGAGTTTCACAGTTGTCATGCAGCACATAGGCTGTGATGATGACCTGGGGGAGGCTGTCCTTGGCAAATTTGAGGCAGGCTATGAGGGTGCACCACTGTCCCTTGAAGCAGTTGAGGGCTTACTCCACCAGGGTGTGGGTCCAGCTCAGGCATTGGTTGAAGTGTGCCTGGCAGGGAAGTTGGCTGGTGTAGGGTTCCATGAGCTATGGCAGGAGTGGGAAAGTGGGTTCCCCAATGAGGAGGGATGGGACTACCATGCCACCCAGCTGCAGGTCTGGCACCCCCGGCGCAAAGTGGCTGCTCTCCGCCAGGGCTGGCAGTTGGAGTTGTGGAACATGAGGGTGTCATGGGCACTGTCTGCCTAGCTGTCACTCATGTTTGTGAAGGCACTGTGGTGTTTGACGATGGCCTAGAGCACAATGGAGTCAAAGCCCCTCTGGCTATAGTACGGGCGGTTTCTGTGGGGTGGGCAGGTGACAGGGATGTGGGTCCCATCTAGGGCCCTGATGCACTGAGGGAAGCCCAGGGCATGGAACTGCATCACCACCACCAGGCATTCGTGCATGCAGAGCATTGTGACCCAGCACGTCCTGGAGGGTGTCACACACCTCCAGGATGGCCTCCGCGGCAGTGGCCTTGCTCACCCCAAAGAGATGGCCCACACAGCAGAGGCTGGTGGGTGTGGCCAGCTTGAGCAGGGTGAGGAACAGCCAGGTGTCCGTGAGGAGGTGTGGCTGGATGGCAGTGTCCTGCCACTCCAGATGTAGCTAGAGATGCTCCAGGAGGTCCCAGAAAGTGGCCTGGGTCATCCAGAATGCCTCTAGCCACTGCTCTTCATCCCAGGTCTGCTGGACAACATGCAGCCACCAGTCTTGGCTGGCCCTGTGGGCCCAGAGACAGCTGGGCTGGAGGCCCAGGCGGGTGAGGGTGGCCCTTGTGGTGGTGTCCACAAGTCTGTTGTTGGTGTCCCTGCTGGGGTCCAGCCAGCTGGATGGGGTCCAGGTGGAAGCTGCGCAGTGGTGGCAGCCCTGGGATGGTGTGCTGTGGCCTGGCAGGCAGTCAGTACTCATGGGGGAGCCAGGAGGGCCCAGACAGCTGTGGGTCAGCTGGCAGTCAGTGTGGTGAGCAGCAGTGCCAGTGAAGTGGCCAGCACTTAGTCATTTAGTATTTGGTTTAGCATCTCATTGCTAGCAAGTACTAAATGACTGTGCAGTACATGCCACTACAGTGCAGCTCTGGTGGCCCATGGTTATTTTTAGACACATAGCATTGGCATCACAGCTTTTGTCTGCTGGTGCTACATTGCGGTAGTGACAAGTTATGTTGCCTTAGCTCATTGCTTCAGTGACGTAGCGTCTTGTGTAGCTGCACCCACTGTTGCTAGTTTGAGTGATGGACTGATCTAGCAATGAGATCCATATCAGTAGGACCCTCTGTGGAGTCCAGTACAAAATTTGGGCTTATAGTGACAATATTTTCACAAGAAAATCTGGATCCCCAAATATTTAAAATGCTTAGCCTAATCAGAAGAATTTTTTGTATGAACACTATTTAGATGGATGTGTGTGTGTTGTTGTCCTTTGCCGGTGAAGACGTCTGCATCCAGTGGGGGGAGGGTGGAGAGGGGCGGGAGAGAAGAGAGAAAAGAAATGAGAAAGAAACAGGGAAGGAGAAAATAGAAAAGGAGAAAAAAAGGAAAAAGGAGAAAAGAGAGCGAGGAAAGAGAAAGGAGGGGGGGGAGGGGTGGAGGCTAGGTTGCGTGGGTATGTTGGCGACTTTTAAGTCCAATCTTTGCCTTGAAAGATGTATCTTTGAGTAAACAGGTCATTAAGATATGGTGAAACCTATTTTGAATAACTTCACAAACATTGACTGTGGAGAGTCTTTTACTAAAGGTAAAACAAAATTCTAGCAGTAACCATGGTGCTTTAATTTGCACGGTCCAGATGTTGGTATGCATTTAAAGTAAATATAGCAAGCAAGTATTTTGGAGATGAGGTGGGATGAGGCTTGCACAAGACAGCAGTTCACTGTTTCTGGCTCTCTGGCAGGTGGAGTGGATGGAGAGGGAACTTCCAATCCAATTCCTTCCTTTCCTGTTCTTCCCACTCCTTAATTCTACTAACAGGACAAGACATGAAGGGAACGTATACCCCAAGCATTCCATCTTTTTGGGGCTTCACATATTGTTAAGCCTGCTCTCCCTCATAAATAATCCTCAGGACAGGTTGCACTTTGTCAGAAAGGTAATATATTTCCCAGTCTTCACAACTATAATATAGGTTGCTGTATAGGTATATAGCACACAGAGCACAACTGCACTATAAAATAAAGTCCCATACAGGAAAGTGGAGAAGGGAAGAAACTGACATTTACTACTGCCAGTACCAGTTATTCAGAAATCATGAGCCAGGCCTCAAAAATCAGGAGATTAAAATTAAAATAAATAAAAGATCATACATTTATTCATTTAGTTTCCATTTTTTCACCATGTATGTGGTTACCTGCCATAAGTGTT
>NW_005841859.1:1844236-1885228 GCF_000455745.1 Alligator sinensis | reverse complement strand
TCCCTACAACCACAAAAGCTAGGATCCGTTTTTTAAAATGAAAGTTGGTATTATTCTGTGAACCCAGGACCTGCAAGACTATGTGGACAAGAGAGAAAGGTTTTAAGAAAGCTCCCAAATATTATGATACTTGTAATAAAGTCATAAGAAATGGCAACAATAGCTATTTCTACCCTTCCTACTAAACTCCAGAAAGTAACCAAGTAGAATGTTTTTTTCTCTGGGGAATAAATATTGCTCTTGTTCTCTCTTTCTGTGGGCACACCTATCTTTCTGTGCACCTCTGGAAGATTGATTTTGTTTTTGGCACAGGTCATGAAAATGCACCAGAGCAAGACCAGCTTCCACTGACACTCAAAATCAGGCTTTATAAATGAGTGTTTTGGTTTACAAAGCTGAAAAGTATAGAAGAATTTTTTTTTGATTAATCCAAAGCAATTTCCCCCTACTGTTTTAAAAGTGAAATGAACCCCTGCCTCTGGAACATTTCGTTTTGAAAAGTCAGTTTAGAACTGTCTGGTCAGATTTGTGGAGGAATGACATTTCAACATGGAAAAAAAGGAAAAGTTTCATTTTGAAAATATAAAAATGATTTTTTCCCCTGAGAACAATTTCTGATTTCCACATTAATTCACTAATAGTTTTGGTAGAGCCAAATCTACATTTTTGACAAATAAACTATTCATCCAGAAAATGTTGTTGAGCTCTTTCCATAGTACGGAGTGACTTGCATTTCATTTTAGTTATATTCATTGCATGAATTTGAAATTTTCTCATTTTTTCCATTTACAGGAGGAAAAAAAAAACCCTATAAAAGCTGTACCAACCTGATGAAACTGTGGTAGTTTATGCACAAGACATTTCACACAATTCTTAATGCATTGTAACTCTTAAGTAAGTGTCTAAATAAGTTATTACATTGATCTTATCCAGCATCTCCAAGGCTTGATTCCCTTCAGGAATAAAATACCACTAGAACCCCTGCTGAACAGAATTATTCATTAAAAGCCTACATGTTTTAAATTGTGCATCTTCATAAATACTTCACTTATGCAGATCTTTCCCACAAATCTCTTGCATCATCTCTTTTTTTGAAATCTCTATTTTGATGTAGACATTCATAATATAACTCTTCTCTAATTTCTTGCATGCTTTGAGCTGTGAAGTACTTGACAGTGTTGACATTTAAAGTATGACTGGTCACTCAGAACTCATTGAGATGCACAGGGCAGTTCATCTGTCAAAACCATCTTACTTTTATCCTGACAATATTTTGTGCATGCAATTATATTAGAAGACTGTATCATTAATCCATTAATATACGCTCTAATCAAAAGCTTTTGAAAGAGGGAAGGTCTAAGGGTGAGGTATGGTTGGGATGTGCCTACTTGGGTCCCATCCAGATGATGGGCACGTCTACATGTGCTTCCTACAGTCCATTGTTACTGCGTCATCATATAGTACTTGCTTTAGGAAGTACTAAATGACAGTGCAGTAACAGCCTGTCCTGGGGGCACAAGCATGGGGGAACAAGAAGCACCCCCCATGGGGAAACCTGGGACGAGGGTAACCCAACCCCAAAGAAGAAACCGCGGAGAAAAGGAAAACTTACTTTTTCAGGACACTGAGGACACAAGGACACACACTGGGAGGAGACACCCACATGATTTATCAGGCACGCTTATCTGCAGCTGGAGCTGGGTGATGTCAGCAGGAGACGCCGCCTGGCGAAGATAAAAGCTTGGCGAAGATAAAAGCACTAAAAGAGAGGTCAGTGGGGATCGCCGCCTGGCGAAGATAAAAGCCTGGCGAAGATAAAAGCGCTAAAAGAGAGCTCAGTGGGGATGCTGAGGGCAGAAGAGACTGCAGGCATCCCCCACACCAGGTGCACCCTGTACTGGCAGGATCAAGACAGGTCGATGTTGAGGCAGATGTCAGCAGCAGCAGCGCCTGTAGAAGTGCCCTATACCGGCTGCAGGCAGCACCGGAGCAAGGGAATAGAGACGGCTCAGGGAAGAGCTGAGGAAGACCCTGGCTGGGACAAGGGCATGAAACTGAGCCAGGAGGATGCGCCGGGCTCAAACTAGAAGCCCAGGGTGAAAGGAGGTCTGTTTGGCCCAACAATGTCCTCCTGCTTTTTGTTTCTATAGTCTTCTCACCTTTTCCTTTTCTTTCTTGTGTGTGTGTGCTCCAGTCAGCCAGTGTGGCTCCTTTTCTTTACCTTTGTTGCCTTCTTCTTCCTATTTGGCATAGTCTCGCCTTTCATTTTGTTGTATATTTTTTTACTGGAAGCACCAATAGGGGAGCGTGGGTGGTCAGAAGGTGCAGCTGTAGCCAGTGTCACTGATTAGAACCACCAGGATACCAGAGAGACGTCTCCGAGCGCAGAATATCCAGAGACACCTGGGTCCAATCAAAACTAAGTACAACCATCTGAAGAAAAGAAGGCATGGAGATCCAGAACTGTCATCACTGGAGGGCAAGCTGCATAAAGATCCTGAGGCTCATCTCAAGGGCTGGCACATGGACGGGGTGTAGGGGAGGTGGAGCCCTGCATACAAGCTTCGGGGGATGCGAAAACTCTGGAGGTACCCTCAACGGGAGCCCCCACCACTGAAGATCTATCCAAAGTCATGGCAGGTGAGTTTTGGGGTCTCTCCTGAAGTGATTGACGGCCCCCCCAGGGTTTGCATGAAGTCCCGTTGTGTCCAAGACCAGGCGCACGCACCAAGGCAGCGCGGAAGTGGATAGTTGGGCTGAGACAGGTACTGTGCCATTATTTTTAGCAGCTATGTTGCTGTAGCAATGCACAGCATTGCAATGCACAGTGAGGTAGCTTGTCACTACGGTGATGTAGCATTGGCTTCATGGTTTGTGCCTGCCGACACTATGTTGCCGTACTGATGAGCTCCGTTGCCATAGTACATTGCTGTGGTGATGTAGAGTCACATGTAGATGTGCCCACTGTATCTTTAATCCTTGCTCTCATTCAAAGTAAGAAGGGGCACTTTTTCCAAATCAAGTTTAAAAACAGCCAAAATGTCATTGGCTCACTTATTTTCACAGGATTTAGGCAACAAGATTTCAGATATTTCTCCTCTCTGCTGTTTTGTGCTATAACACCATTTTATACAATAGTACTGATGTTAAATTCAAACATTAACTTCATGTCTTATGCCAATCTGATTACAATACTGACTCCTTTAACAATATCTTGTCCTCACACATAAACATCACTCAGTATTTAGACAGAAACTCAAAAGCTTCTGACTTGCTTTCTTCTTCCTTTCTATGAATGCCTTCTCTTTACTCTGGTATTACAGTATGTTCTTTGATGGATAATACCACACGTGCATTGTTTTTGTTTTGTTTTGGCACATCGTGCTGTCTGTGAAAATAAATCTGAAAGAACATGAAGGTCATCCTGATCTGGTCCCAAGTGTCCCTATTGACATATGTACAGACAGATGGTTAACTCACTCTCCTGGCCAAAAACAAGACCTGTAGGAATTTCTCCTTAACTTTGGACAGGTGGTCAGCTCATCACAGAGCTGTGAACATGTTTGTCCAAGGCATTTACATACTTTAAATATGGAAGTGTGGGCTATTGGATATAAACCAAACCATCATCCTACAGTCTCAAGATGGAATATTTGTTTTCTTAAATGAATTGGTTTTCATTAAGTAGTTGGGTGATCTCTTTGGAGACAGAAAATCCTTGGGTTATCCAAATAGCTTTATCATGCAACATTATAATGTGCCTTAATTGGAGAAATGCAGGATCACTCTTGGGCTCAGTCCTAGGCCTGTGGAGGCTGCTATAGTTTAGTTAACTTTGCTGTGGGTAGCTGTTCAAAACTGAGACAAAATTGTGGTATATTTAATATAGAATAATTAATCTCTGCATTACAGACATCTCTGGCAATGATACTGTTGCAGAGGTGCTGAGTTTCTAATATGATAACCTGTGGTCTTTTCATTCTGAAGTGTTCATTTCCTTATGAGGAGGGTCTGTGGGGTAAACAGCAATCCCATATATGCTGGTGTAAACCTGAAGGAAGACCCCTGATATTATGGTTGTACTGATATCATACTGCTTCTTAGCTTTTGCAATACTATAAAACAGATCTTTTTATCATTGGTCATGGGACTATGCTATAACCGGGGGAAACTATTTTTTACTGTAAATGAGGGTTTTTTTCCCCTTTTTGGATCTATTAAATTTGGGTCCATTTTTCCAGGACAAACTTCTACTTTCACAGAACTAGGACTTTGATTTAAATCTGTTTGGTATAACATTTAAAATAGTTAGGGACTTTGGACATCTTGATCCCACAGCAGTGGCATGTCCCAGATGGGACATTTCTGAGCACCCCCTCAATCTCTCTTGGACACTGCTCCAAATATGCCATGTAGCTGCATTCGGGTCATCCCTTCAAGGTCTTAAAACCAGATTACAATAGAAATTCATATTGTTAAAAACATTCTGACTTGCTATGATCTTTCTGAGTTCTTTGCAATGAAGAATTTCTTTGTTATTTTTCCATAGTCAAAAAACAAGGGAAAGCTAAGAGCTGGCATTTTCTGAGGGGTGGTTTGAGTCTAAAAAGGTTGAGAACTGTTTTGCTAGATGAAACAAAAGTGTGCAAATTCAGATTTTTAGAAAAAGCATGTTTCTAGTCAATTTTCCAAAGGGAATTTCTAAACATATTTCAGCAGGTGCCTGTTGTGAACATATGGGCCAGTAGATGATTGATATAGAAATCCCCACATACTCATTGTTGTGATAAACTGAAATGACTCCCAGCAAGCACCTAGGGTGCAATTAGCTCCAAAATCAGTTGTGTAAAAAATATCAATTTGAATGAAATGAAGTGTGCCAGAGCTATGAAGCTGCAGTTGCTGACGTGTGCTGTTCTTAGCATTTGCTATATTGATTTCAGTATTACTGAAGTAATACCTGGTGCTTGTGAAGTAAAACATCTCAGGTACATTTTGCTACTGCTCAAAGCACAAACATTTAAAATTCTTAATCAGAATGGTGCTCATTGATTGCTTTTTTGGGGGGGAGGGGGTGGGCAGGACAAAAAGTGTTTCCCTTAAAATGTCTTATTGTAGTGAGCACCTGTGTGCACCCCCTATGCATTGCCCCTGGTCAAACCAGTTTATGTGATGTCTGTCCCAGACCCCTTGTTGGTTTAAGTTAAATCTGACACCCCCAGCATCCCAGCATGCTCTCTTGGCTGGGCTCTCTGTTCCACAGCAGAGCTGGCCCCTTCCCTCTGCTCCCTGGCTGCAGCTCAGCACAGACTATAGGCGTCCCTGCTCCCCCACTCCCCTCCCCAACACTCTGCCTTACAGACAATTCTCAGCATTAGCTAGCGGACCATATGCTGGCTATGGTCTGTGGTGTAGCAGACAGGACAAAGGGAGAATCAACAGGTAGCTGGTAATGTGCCTCTGTTATTTTCCTAATGAGGTCATAAACACTGAGTTAGGGGTGAGAAACACTGCTATCAATTCCCTGCTGGGCTGGTCAGGGGGGTGGGACCCCTCCCTAATCAAAGCATCCTGCTGGGGCTTGGCTATGCCCTACTCAGCTCAGCACTTTGCAAGGGAAAGGAGGCCTGCTTTAGCACCCCCCCAGCTTCTAGCCTGAGCCACTGCAGGCATGTGCTTGCATGTCTGGGATGTTTTTGCAGTTACAAAGTGATTTAGCCTAGCCAGGTTAGACTAACCTGCAAATATTGAATCAATTCAGGCTCAGGCTTTTTGAATGTCTGTCCCTAGCCGTTGTCTCCAAAGCTCCTGATACTGAACTAGACAACTAGAAGATGGAATGACATCAACCATGTCATTTCTCTAAGTGTGTCCTTTTGTTCAGCAAGGGCTTTATCTGGCTGCTTCTGCTATAAAAGAGAGTCTTTCCACTGATATCAGTAAGAACTGCATTAGGCTGCACAGATGAAATGAAGCCATTTTAAAACGATAAGAATGAAATGTTGGTCCCACTGAAGTAAAAGGAAGTTCTGCCACTGACTTTCATGGAGACAGGATGTTGTCGATAATATTCAGATGAATGATATGAAATGCACTTTATTACTATTATTAATTTTAAAAATATTGATCTTGACCATAGTTTCATTGCATCAAAATCAAAGAACTCCAAAATACTTTTCCATTGATAATGTGGAAAACCCAGATACTCTGAAAATTAATGGGGAAGTCATATTAGACACACAGTTCTTGATGGTAGCATAAGTTGACATGAGCCACATTAATAGGATTGCACCTTGAAAGAAACATTTTGGTATAGTTCCAATGGGGTTGGATCTGTTAAATGTTAATGTCTTTGCCATTAGCACTTAAAAATATTCAGATTCTGCAGCTGGTATCACCCAGGTTTTAAATATTAGACATGAACACATTGAGATATTCATGTACATATGCTATCACTAGGTGAAATTACATTTTCTGCTTAAGAAGTTTGGTGTCATATTTTATATTATCATCAAACATATGAGCTAATAGAAGAGAAACATGAAAAATGTCAAAACAGAGTACATGACGAATTGAATACTTGCTATTATTTTGACTGAACATATCTAGTTCTTTTGTTGACATATTTCAGTAACGAAAGCGTGACAACAGAAAAAGAATACAAAATTACAGAAACAAAAGTAATAGAATTGACAAGCTTTAGACAATAGTAAAAATAAAAAATGTGTAGTTTTTGAGCTAGATTGCATATTCACATCTAATGTGGAGGAGATGAATGCAACTATTCCATAGTCTCTGGATTTAAAGTATTTATAAAATGTAAATGTATTACTGCTAAATTTTTCAAGGTTAATTTGACTCCCTTTTTAGTTATTTGTTGGATAAGCATTTAGGCTGGTGACAGAGGGGGGAAAAATATAAACTGAGTTTTACAGGAAGAGGCAGTGCGTTAGTTTAACCTGGCTCCACAGTGACTGTATAGATCGGGCACTTCAGCGGGGCTTTTTCTCACTTTTATTTAAAGCTGATTCAATAGGCTATTAGATAAAAGTGCCAAAAAACTCCTGTTGAAGTGCGCAATCTATACAGATGTTGGACAAGCCAGATCAAATAAATGTGATGCCTCTTCTGGGCATGTGCTGGGCTTGGTGTGGGGGCACGCTGAGTTTTAAGTGCCGTTTTATTCGGGGGGGGAGGGGGGAGGGGGAACGTGTTATGTCTGTAAGCAGCCCTAACTGATATTAAAATTCAGGGTAAAAAAGGAGCTCATTTTTTGCTAATTATCACTTGGTTTCTTAAATGTCAATTAAAAAGAAATTATACATGTGTGCTTTGGCTTATTGATTATGGAGGGCATTATAAATCCAAACTCAGTAGTTATGCTAAATATTAGTTATGAACCCAAATGTAATGTACCCGAAAATTTAAAGAGAGGCAATATTACGAAGACTGTGACTCCAACAACTTTTCTTGTTAGAAAAAACAGCAAACCACTTGTAAAATAGTTTAAGGTATCTCTGCAGTTTAATGAGTCTGCTTTCCTGATGCTAACTGAAAGGGTGCTGGTTTGACACTGTCCAGAAGTGACAGTAAGGCAGGCATGCTGACTAAGCCCACGGCCTTTTTAAAACTAAGATAGATATGCTCTAGCTCAAATTTACAAGGTGGGTGCAGGAATCATTGGATGAAATCCTATGGTCTGTGTTATACCAGGTGTCAGACTAGATGGTCTCTTGTGCTTTGAAAGTCCAAGCTTAGATATGAAAAGAGATTTAGGCTTTTCTTGAAACAGAACACTGTTCTTCTTTTGAAATAGAATATTTATACCTTTTCTCTAATGTGGGATTCAGAAAAGACCTCCCTTCCATTTTTATGTGCTTGGTGGAGTCCTAGACATTTCAGTGAAATTCTGCGTGTGTTCAAGCATTTAGGTGAGAATAGATGCGGGCAATGAAAACATAGCTATTGCATAGGTTTGGTATGTTGTTCACCATTTTGAACAAGATGTGCTTGTTTGCATTTGGGTTTCACAACCTAGTCATCTGTATGCACAAATCCCCTGAGGGTCTGATCCATGACGTGGACTTGGACTACACTTAGTGAAGGAGAAGCCACCTACCTCTACTCAGTAACCTAGGAGTCAGGTATTTCCTAAGGAAATGGGATACATGAGCTCTAGACTGCCCCCAGGTAATTTAAACCTTATTTTCAGCTTTCCAGGAAAGTACCTTAACCACCAGTTTATGGTGTGAACTAGGCTGAGGATCTATTTAAGATGATTTATTGGTCAGCCCAGGGGGCAAGGTTCAGGGAGTCAAAAGGAAAATGAGTCTGCCTCTGCATATCAGAAAGGCAGGAGCTCTTCTAGAAGGGAGCCAGCCCTGGGTTTTGACTTCTGCTCCCACTGCTGTTTATACATTTTATCTAATAACTATTTAATGCAAAATGCATGAACAATCCCAAGGGCCAGAATCTAGGGCACCTTCATGAAGTGGTATGAGCAGGGCTCAAACTTATGCTTCTAGAACTACAGCAAAATGCCTTATCTACCCTACCCCCCCCCCCCCCCCCCCCCCCCCCACGGTGGGCAGTCTGCACTTCTGAAAATCAGATACTAAGTCCAAGATAGAAAATGGATGCACCTGACTTCAGTTTTGAAAAATTAATCTGATAATTATAGCCATAAAGGGCTTCATGTTCATAGTAGTGTTTTCATCCTCTTATCATCACAATTAGAAAACATGGATGCTAACTTAGAAATCTCCTCAATGTATTACCCCACAGAATAGATAACAGAGTAAATAAAATGCAGATGAAGGTCTCTTGAAAGATTTAAGTGATTATTTAATAAAACTTGATGGAAAAAATCCAGCAGAAAGCTGTTAGAGTTTGCTGCTTAATGGTATAAATTTAACTAAAAGTCTAAAACAGCCTCTATATGCTGTAAATTATTGAAGGAAAGTTTCCATTAAACAAAATGAATCTTGCTCTCTCAAATATCAGCTCTACACAGCTGATATTCATAGTTAACTCTTGCTGGGTAGAAAGCCAAGTAGATTTTCAGCCTTTTACCATTGTTTTCCACCTGATGCTATGAAATGAAGTGCTAAATGTTAATACTCAAATGGAAATCCTTAAAAAATATCTCACTGTGTCACCTTCCCTATAATAGAGGCCCCCAGTAAATTGTTAATTTTAATCAAGGGACACTTTTATCAGATGTTGATTAGGTCCTGTGGTATTATGATGCCTTATGGTAAGCTGTGCATTAATGGCATAAAGAAGGAACTGTACATGCTGCAGGGGCTCAGAAAACATGAGACAATGCTCTTTGCTTTTATCTTGTGGATGAAATAGTTTTCTTGATAACAGATGACAGAGCAAGGAGAGTGGCTCATAGTTCTGAATAATGAACCTGAATTTTCCAGATGTTCCTTTCTGGTGTGAGCCTCTGATTTGCCTGAGATTTCCAAGCGCAGTGATTGGGCTACAGGAAGAGTTCCTGCTTACAAAATGTGTATTTAGAAACACTGTTGCAAGCATATAATTAAATGAAATGTACATTTGATGCTCTGTGGTACTCATCTACAAGTTAGCTCCTTAGGTATTTCAGAAAGCTTTTTTGTATTGAAAGTTCATTTCCTTGTATATCAAATGCCCATTAAAAATGGTACGTTATCTTTAATTTTAATGCTAAGATGTCCAAGTATTTTAGATCCAAACACTGAGTAAATGAAATATTTGATGCCCAGCAACCTTTTTAAGGTAACTACATTCATCTTTGTGACTGGGCAGCAAAATAATTTGCTTGTATTAAAGCTGTTTGTGTGTGTGATGTCTGTTCGGAGAACAGCTTTCTTTAGCAAACCAATCTCCCTAAAAGATTTAATTTAAATGTTATGTGTGAATTTATAAACCATTAAATTAAATTGAATATTCTTGAAAATAAAAATGTGCCTTGTAATTGTGAAGTATTGGAGCTGTAAAATACTTATTACAGATAGTTATTATTTTTGGTAAATTGTACTGTTTTTTCCAATGTTCCAGGAGTATCTGCCAACCTTACTCTGCTCTTAAAGATTCACTGGAGCCTCTTCTTTGTTTTTTAAATTAATTTTGTAGAAGACAACAAACATATGACATGCACAATCTTTCTATAGCACTGATCAAATGTCTTACTGTGTTCAGAGGCCACAAGATGGCAGTCTTGGATTGAAAGTATCCAAATGTCAGTTTTATTTATTTGATGGTATTGTTGCTGCAGCAGCATCTTAGGGAAGCGGAGTTCTGGCTGTCCGTGAGCTCATAGGCTTTGCTGACAGGGATTACAATTATGTCTGAGTCGAGCAGCGGCTTTTTAAGAAGATGCTCCCTGAGGATGATAGGTCAAGCAAAGTGAAAGCGTGCCTCCTAGTTTTAGCAACTGGATGTTTTATCCAAGTTTACTTTGTCCATTGTACTTTAATTCCAAAGACCAGATTTAAAATTCACTCACCAGTGTACATCTGCAGTAGGCCTCTTGATATGGTGAGAGGAACCAAACTGTCTGTTTAAAGCAAACAAAGGCGTGAGAGGCACATCCATGCCCGTTACACAGTCAGTGATACTTAAATGGCCCCCCATTACTGTACTATCTTTTAAAATACACCTGTCTTCACAATAGGCTTTGCAGTAGGGGAATTCTGTTATCCATCAACTTACAGTACCCTGACCACTGAGTAGGGAGCCAACTAAGCTGGCCAAGTGGGAATGCTGAAGAAAGGGGTATATCTTGTATTTTGCCTTTTCTGGCCTGGTCTGTACTTACCTGAGTCTGCTGCTACAGATTCTGGTGGTAGACAGCACCTGCCATCAGGCAACTACATAAGTAGGGTGGGATGAGAGCGGCATCTGCTCCAGGAGCTGACGATGAGAGTGCCACAGTCCCTACCCTCTGGCCACCGGGAGTCTTGGCAGGGGGAGCTCTGTGGTGCTCTTGCTAGAGATGAACAAGGCCATGCCACACCAATCAATGTATCTGGTGGGGGGCAGGGGAGGTGAGTGGGGTAGCAGATTGGTACTTCCTTCCCTGGGGAGCCTTTGCTGGAGCAGGCACAACCCTGCTCCCAATACATATAAATGGGAGGGGGAACAAACAGGGCACCAGCATCTGCTCCAGAGGACACCTGGGCATTGGAGAGCTGACACTGTTGAGGCTGAGCAGCAGCAGCAGTCCAGGAAGGGAAGACTTCCTTTCCCTTCTCCCATGATGCTGCATACTACCCCCCCGGTGCCACCAGAGTACATGTACATCCACATACCTTTAGCAGCTCTCCATGCCTTCGCTCAGGAGCTGCGCCACATGTGCAACGTTCAACCTGAGTTATTGGATAAAAGGGTGGTACCCTTTGGTTGCCTGTCTGGTAGATAGAGGTTATGTGATCTCTGAGAACATTGGGCACCTCCCTGGGATTAGTTATGGGAATACGTAGCTTGAACATCAGGATGGGCCTTATGTATAAAATTGGCACCAAGCTGTTCACTTGGTGACAGAATCATGGCAGTTTTGGTCACTACAGCCATGGAAGCATGGAGATCTGAGCAAGACAATTTACTGAACTGCATCCTGTATCTGAACAACTCCCATTTACAACTAGCTTGGATACCTCTGTACTACACTGCACTATTCAGTGCAGATATAACTTTACATATTAAAGGGCTTAGCTGGGAGTTTTGAGGACTGCACACTTGTAAAATAGTTCTCATCTGCAGACTGTGGTGTCATGGTTTTTTTGCTTTCTGATATATTGAACAGCCTTCAGGAATTAGTGTTGAGTAGACTAGATATGAGTAGAACACTACATTATGCTACACTGAGTAGCACATAGGGAATGCCAAGACTAAAATCCCTCAATTCCTTCTGACATCACAAGTTTCAGAGGCAGAGCAGGACAGCTCATGCCTGGGGCAGCACCAGCTGTCAATGGCAGTGGGTTAGTCAGCCAGTGCTGGGATGTCACCTATTTTAGGGCCCCCCTCCAAAGGCAAGGGTGACTATTCCAGTCACCCCTACACCTCTGCTATAGATCCTTATTTCTAAATGTATAGATATGCAGTGGTGTTACTTATATTTTTGCACACTGAATCACTTTTTTAAGCCTATACTTCTAACTTCTCTAGGGATCTTTTATTATTTCTCCAACTTTGATGGGATTTGCAACAACCTCCATGTTTACATCTTCTATAGTCTTCATAAGTGGAGACTCCAGATCAAATATGAAGATGCATACATAGGTTTGGACTGAATGCCAGTATCTATAATGCCCACTTTCCTACAGTTCACAGCCATGAACCTTTATTTATGGCTGTTCAGATACATGATGGCATTTGTTGCTCAAGCCAGCTGGAATTTAGTTTTGCAAGTAAGATGTTATGAGACATTGATCCAAGTGCTTAAGAAAAGTTTGTCAATTCTATTCTCATGATCTATTATTTTTGCAGTTCTACATATTTTTAAAAAAATCATGTTTTGAGCACTTATACAGCATACTTGAAGAAAATACGTATCAGAATTTACTACTGAACTGTAGGATATTATATTGGTAGACTTGGCTGAAAAGTCAATTTGTATAATATGAAATGTCAATTAAAATTTTCATTTAAAATTGCAAAATATCTATAGTCCTTTTATCCCCGCTTGAAATATCTTAGACTAACTCTGACTTACAAGTAATATCCCTTTTGATTGACTGAATTAGTTACAAACTTTGATAAATTGGAACTAGAGAAAAGCTAAAACTGAATAGGTACAAATTGCTCTGTGGTGTTATCTACCTTGCTACTTGTGCTTGCCCTGGATAAGGAATGTTAATGCTAAAGGCAGAGCATGTCCAGCCCAGTGGTGTGTACAATTTAGTATGAAGTATAATCTAAAACCTATAAATGCCTACTCGGGTAATTTCTCTCTTTATCTTTAATGCCAATAAAACAACAACATACCTACGTATCATGTATAATGATGACATGTAAATTAGAGGTCTGATCCAACTCCTCTTTGAGTAATGAGGCTTTTAATAGGAGTTGGATCAGGCATTAGAAGTACAAACAATAGACAGTTATTTGTGCCAATTTGTCTTTGTTGCTTAAAGCATTCCAGGAAGATTCCTTCTAAATTCTGACTCTGAAGAAACAAATATTGATGTATTCTCCTTATTACGTGTGCAGGAGAGAGGGGCTTGGGTCTCCATTTGACCACCATTTACAACTACCTTATATTCCTTTCATACTCAGTGTCCACATTTCCATGAACCATAATAAAAGGGTGAATTAAAGGGTGAATGTAGGTTCCCTGTGGTAATTATGTGCATCTATCAATTTTATCATTTTATTAATATTTTATTTATTTATTAAAAAAACAAAAATCCATAAAAATAAAATAGGTTGTATTTGGTACCAGTTTGATGGAATACTTTTTATACTACCTTAATTTTTTTTGAATAGGATGTCACTAGGGCTGGGAGTTATTAAAAACTTAAACCTAGTCTTTTTAAGTATTTGAAGTGTGAAAATTCTGTTGTATTACAAACTTTGATGTTCAGGGCAAAGACTATAAAGATGGCCTGTCTTTCAAAACAATAAGAATGGGTTTTACTATCCAATATGCCAATATTTTTCTGCTAAAATGGATAACCAGTTTTACAGGTAAAATTTTTTATTACACCGAGAGTGCCTACATATGCATTTACGTTGACTTAAATTTACTAGTAAGTTATTGTGCAGTAAGTGGGAATAGGCCGGCGTCTACACGTGCAGGTGTTAAAGCACATTAATGCTGTGTGGGGACTGATTTGGAACTAAAGTTAGTCCCAAGTCAGTCCACAGACATAGTGTTACTCCGCAGTAAGGTGTCTACATGTGCGTTACTGCACAGTAACTAATCAGGGGCAAATTTGAGGCAGGGATGAAATTTACGCTCAAGTCAGTGTAAGTTGCCATATTTACTGTGCAGTATGGGCATGCATGTGTAGATGTGCACCTGTACTGCACAGTAATTTCAGTTACTTTGCAGTAAATGCACACATGTAGATGCACCTTGATAGTCAGAAGTATCTCTCATCAGCTTTTCCCTAAATATAAAAGCCCCATGCAAGTCTACCTGATGCAAAGAGTAGTGCAAAAACAATTATGGTATTTTGCTACAGCTTTGAAGACATGAGTTCAGGCTGTACTCTGGCTGCTTGCTGTCCTATCAGTTTAGCTGTCATCAAAGGAAGTTTGACAATGATGCTGGCTACATCAGACCCTTGTTGGTATTGGATATAGAAACTGGTAGCCCAATGGCTAAGAAGTTCAGGCAGACCTTTGAGGTTTTTTCCCAAGCTAATGTTTGGGAGTTGGTTTCACTAGTCAAGGTAGGAAAATAAAGCTTCAGGAGTTATCTTTTCATGGTCCTTAACTAGGCTTTTTGTTTGTTTGTTGTTGTTGTTCATGATAAATCAGTTGAAAACTACTGGGCTCTTATGCTGTTGAATGCCTGTCACTTTTTGAAAAGCATACCATTTACTTGAGTGCCTTAATGTGAATTTAGGAGCCTTGTTATAGGCCTCCATTTCTGCAAAGAACTTAGATCAGAGATATGCAGACAAGGTTCCTAATAATAATAAGCAAGCTTGCTTAATAACTATTCTCCAACTATTTGGGTTGGTCTAATAGAAGATATCAAATTCACCCAAGGAATCTTGTCTGCCTATGTCCTTAGACCAACACGGCTATAACCTAAACCCCTGCAACATGGTAGATCAGAGATATTCACTTTTGCCAGTTCCTGTACTAAAATTCAGCTCATAGGGTGCTGACAGACATAGAACGTCCCCCCCCACCCCAACCCAACAGTGCTTTACTGGAAGAGGAATCGCATCAGTTTGATGCCAACTCCCTAGCATCTGTACAGCTTGTATGCTTCAACAGGGCTTTTTGGCGCTGTTATTTAATAGCTGATTCAATCAGCTATTAGATAAAAGTGCCAAAAAGCCCTGCTGAGGCACATGAGCTGTACAGACACTGAGAAACTGGGTCAAATTGATGTGGTTTCTCTTCTGGGCATGCACTGCACTCGGAGAGGGGCACGCTGAGCTCAAAGTAAAGTGCTGTTTTGTTTTTTCCCTCAATATGTCTGTTATCAGGCATATTGTTTGTGATTATTTTGCTTCCTTTGTGAGATGAGCTGGGGAATTAGATCTTCTTGTTATTTCATGTGCATATTAGTAGAGGCCAGTTAAAGAATTCAGTTGAGTGACCTGGCAAGCTTTCCTGTTATTCACATAGCAATTATTATTAGTTTATTAGTTTCATACTTACATGAATCTGACCACTTAGGAATACTCTTATGTTAGACTAAGATGTGTTACCTCATAGACCAAGGTCAAATGTGAAGCTAGGTCTTCCTGTGTTCTAACCCTGAGTCTGCCACTTACTTTAAATCTTTGCTCTTGTTCAAGTTAAATTTATCTCAATTTATCTAAAACCTGTCTCAGAAGTTCTTTGAGCCTTTAGGGTGTGCTAGAGTCTTGTTTTCAAGCTTTTTTCTGCAGTCATGAAGTCTAGCAATTTCTTTTTTCACAAAACAAAGGTGGAAATTCTTATGCCTTCCCATCACTCCAGGAGTTGGGATTCTAAAATAACCAGCAATTATCCAGAAACATATGATTTGATCATTATAATGTGATAAAATTGTTTGAATTGCCCTTAATCACATGGCTGATCTAAGGCTACTTTAGTTCAGACTTTTGTGATTACCAACTACTGTAGTTTTAGGTAGGCTCAAAAAAATTATGTGGCCAGGCGCACACATCTTCACTGCTATACAGGGCATCAGGACCAACTTATGTAAAGATGTACTGTATTTTAAGAAACTGACTTTTTTACCCCCATCTCTCAGGAGATGAAGACTGTTCATTAGTTGTGAAAGACAAGATATTTGGCTGATTTCACCCAACATAATTCCATTGGCTTCAACAGTTATGTTGATTGATTTCCAGCTTGGGATCTGACCCATAAAATACAGGAGTCACCCAAAACAACATAATATTATTCCTACAATTTTTATTTTCTTCAGTGAAGGTGAGGGCAGTAGAGGGTACAGTAGTTTGCCATGATTAACATTCCACACAACTGTTCTCAAACTGAATGCCTATTGTAGCATGCCAGGTGACTAGAGGGCATTATTAAAGAGTGATGAATTCTAATAGCTGCAAACACAGAGGAATTAGTGAATAAATTTGGGGGTTATAAAATGTGAAGGTCAGGTCTAATTCTGTCAGTTCAGATTCTTCTTGTTATTGTGTCTTAACTCAAGATGTAAGGAAATTGGGTGAAAATGTACAATTTGTGTAAGAGTGAATTCTTACCATGTTTCAACAAGAAAAAAGTTTCCTTTGACGAAATGTTAAAAAAAACCCAACTTTTCATGAGCCAAAATGTGCAAAGTGCATTCTTCTCTCTCTTCTTTTACAGATCTACTGCTAGAATTTACCAAAGAAAATATGCCCTGAAAATTCAGCATCATATAGAATGAAAATGTTGTTTGTTTGCAGGTATTTGTGTTGGAGACGCCTGAATCAGTAGCATAGAAAATTCCCAGGTGTGTACTGGGAAATGTCAAGAGTCTAATCTGTGGTCAAATTTCTATTGTGAAGTTTTCTTGAGAAGGGTCTGTCTTTCTTTTCTTAGTGTGCACATGTTGAGCAGATTGCTAGTACCAAACAAAGACTGAATATTAGGTTAAGTAGACAATAGCTGAAGGTGAGTAAAGACCAGTAAGATAACAGCTAACTTGAAGAGCCAAATTCTCTCTGGGCACATGCAGACATTCCCAGGACCACACCCATGATCATGAAGCTTTAAGGGTACAAGGAGGGGCACGCAGAATTGGGGAGGGCTAGCAGGTCTGGGGGTAGTGGGGGGTCGGTGGTGTGGGGGGAGGTTGGAACGTCCATATGAGAAGTGGAGTGGTCAGAGGGCTAAAAATATCCTGGTCAGGGTAGGAGGATAGGAAAAGTGCAGCTCCAGGGCTGGAGCAAACAGCTGTGCTCAGAGCCTGTACAAACATTTGATGTGTGCTCAACCTTATGAAAATTAAATGATTAAATATTTCCAAATGCTTCAAACTTCATTTTATTTGATATTTTGTCTTTTCACTTTCAAATTTCACTTTTAAGTTCAGTAGATAGCTGTTAAGAGGTTGACTTCAGCTGTACTAAAGCCCCTGATGCTTCTGTTTTTTAATGGCTAAGAATATATTAATGGATTTGGTTTTGTTATACTTAATTTTGAAATGCAAATCACCAAAATTAATTTAAGGCAGTGCCCAGCATCGATCGTACTGGTGTATCCTTTTATAATGGTGCTGTTAACCTGAGATTCTAGCCCCAGAGCTTGCTAAGACTATTTATATGTTTTATTCTGGTATAAGGATAAACACATGTTGGATTATCAGATTTTCTTATTAAATCAGCTTTAATTCTTATGCATGTGTATTTAGGAATCCAGTTAAAATGGAAGCTACCTGTATGTCTTTATATCCTTATGCAGGAAGTTTGCACAAAGGATGACTTAAAATCTAGCTTTCTTGGCTCCCAGCTTTGTCTTTTTCTTTTCCCACTGAAGTCAGCCCCAGGGAGACCTCAGTCTATATTTCTGTGTTTGGAGCATATTTGCAGAAGAGAGTGGGTGGGTGTGGTCTGTGTAGTCCTAGCTGGTGCTGACAGCCGTCTCCCATCCAGGGGTGCTGTCTCTGTGATAAACCTCACCCTTCATCACTTGACAATTCTCACTTATCCCTTCTTCTACACTCTCCATAATGAAAGCGTGAAATAATTGCCTAGATCCTTTCAGAACTGATGAAGAAAAGTGTTATCACTTCATGATGTCAACTGCCATAATATAAAATATAATGCAGTGTGTCTTGTAGGATTACCCAGGATATCAACAAACTGGTTGTTGGTTACAGTGCAGAGATTTTCTTTAATTGCAGTTGAAATAAAAGTGTCTCTGTAGTGTTGGTGGGAGAACAGCTTTCTCTAGACCTGGGTCACTTGAGAAGGGTTTACCATTTTGAGGAGTTCCTCCAAATGGAATTCATGGCAAAATACAAGTAATGAAGAAGGATCCTGTTAAAAATAAATAATGCATCACTAGTCAGCTACTTAGAAGTCAACTCAGATAAGCTGTAGTAATGCCACTGTTTCTGTTTTTGAGCATATATTAATGGCTTTGGTCATGTTATGATTTATTTTGAAATATAAAACACTTAAGCTGATTCAAGGCTTGCCCAGCACTTACTTGTATATCCTTTTATAACGATGCCATTAACCTGAGATTCTGGCCCCAGAGCTTGCTAACTATATTTATGTTTACTTGCCCCAAGGTACCTGCAGTGAAGTTCTCAATGAAAAGCACTATCATTAGCGCACAATTAAAGATAAAACTTATGCTAATAATGCCAGGAGTCACTTTATAATGCTAGGAAATGTTGAATGAATATATTTCTGGAAACTCTTTGATGATCATGATTAATTAGTTTAGTCCTGCTCCTAAATTAAGGGCAGCTTAAATATTATACAGATATTTGAAGGTTGCTTCATTCAGAGAAGACATTTTGTAGTCTTCTGGCCATGAAAGACATCTTATACAATATTCAGAATTAGTCAGAGAGCTTTACATGTGAAAATCAACATTCCATTTGTTTTTAGAAACCTTTTTGTAAATCTTGGGTTGTGAAAATAAAGACTAAAATATTTGAAACTAAAGCTGTAGAAGCTGTAACTTTCTTCAGTTACACATTAAAAACTACTGTTGTTGTCAATGCACCAGAAAAATCCATAACACATCATTACTTAATATATGCAGTCACAGTAAGTTTATAGCTGAATTTAGTCAGAGTAAGAAATTCTGGTAGTGCTGTTGTATTGTGCAGGTTCCCCTCTGTGCAGTGATTTCCTGGTTCTATGAGATGATTTCAGAAGAGTTTATATACATTTTTGAAAACTAAATTTGACCTTGATCCTTGCATGCATCAGTTCAAGGGGACTGAACATGTCATTAGACAAGTGCCTGAGCATTTACCATGGTGGATAAGGCTTGGCTAGGGTAGGCTGCACTCTTGACCACCTGTACACAACCTCCGTGGGGACTGGACAAGCTGGTGTAACAGCACTGTGCTGTAGCTTCTTTAAGTTACTCTGGCAGCTAATGATGCAGTTGGTAACATTTTAAAGCTACCCTGACCTGACCAACTTCATCAGTGACAAGCAGAGCATGAGCAACTGGGGGCCACATGTCCCCCTGGACGCATGTTGTGTGGGCTTGTAATAGTGGGCCTTCTTGGGGCTGATTTTTCCTATGCCCCACCCACCTGTTTCTGGACCAACCACCCACCTTCCCTCCTGCCATGTCTTGTTGTTAATTGAGGATCTCAATTAGGCAGGAGGCTGTGTATTTCTTGCCCTGATGCCAGGGGGCGCAATCTGCGGCTCCGCACCTCCCCTACACTGCAGCCTATGCCTCACAGATGGCATCAGCTGATGTTATTTTCACTGGCCCCATGCTGGGCCCCTGACTTCTCTAATCAGGACCCCTCCAAGATCCCTCTATTCCTGCGGCCTACCCCACCTTCATTCAGGCGGACTAGCTCCCTGAGACTATTTTCCCCTCTTGGGTGTGGTTCCCCCAGGACCTTTGGCCATACAGGCTCTATCCTTACCTCCAAGGCCAGCCAGAAACCCCAGGCCCTCTTAGATCTTGGCATCCCTTGTGGTGGACCTCTGGCCCATTCTGGTCCTGGCCCCAGCATTGACCAGTTGAGGGTACTCTCTCCATCAGGTCTGAGTCTCTAGCCCCACTCTCTCCCTTGGGGTCTACCTTCTGAGCCCTAGTAACAAGTGACCCACCCGGTTGTGGGAGCTGGAGTTAAGGCACCGTGGCCCACCTTTCACCAGGGTGGTAACTGGCCTGGCATTTCCTAGGAGCTCCCGCACCACTGAGAGCCCCACCAGGCCACCCACTCCCAGCAGGGTGCAGTTTTAGGTCATGCCCAGGACCAGAAGCCTCCTAGCCATCCCCTACAGCTCCTCCCTTACCTCCAGAGTATTCCAAGAAGCCTCACAGCCAAGCAATGTTGCTGCCTGGGCTGCTAGCAGGGAACTGAACTGTTTATATAGGCAGCCAGGGATCTAAAATGGCTGCCAGAATCAAGTACCTGCTGGCTGTTTGGCTCTGATCTTAAAGTGGCAGGCACAAACACTGCCCTGCCACAGGGCTGCATGTTGTGCCACACTGTCTGTGCTCCCCACCGCTGTACTGTGGTAGTGCCCCACACCCTAAACACTGTGCTGTAACATGTGCTTTCCCCTCACTGCATTGCATGGTGAGTGCACCCCCCATGTCATGCCATGCCTCATGGGTTCACTTGTTTCCCTTGAGCTGCCTGGTCATGGGGTCCCTCAGCCCTGACCCCAGGGGCAGGGTAGGAAGTGGAAGCATGAGGAGGGAGGGAGAGCCCAGAGACTCACATGATAAAAGTAGCAGCTGGAGCAGTGGCATGACTCCAGGGCTGCAGCTGGGAGCCTTTGACAGGTCTGGACTTTCATCCCTTCCTCTTGTTGGTACTATCCAATCTACTTTGACTCCAGTTTCTTGCCTGCCACAATTTTGATGATAACTGGTATGTGTTTAGAGGGAGGCTGCCCTTGAGACCAGGATAGTCCTTTCCTGGGTGCCTTGGGACTATTACGGTGACTTTCTTGCTGCTCTGATAGCCACACCACATGTTGCTGATGGTTCCCCATCTTCCCCTTTGCAGGGATTCTCCTTCTCAAGCTCTTTCTCTACCCAGAATCAACACCGGGCCCTTCAGACCTCAGCCCTTATTTGGACTTCAGCCATTTTTGTCTATCTGAGACCCCTCAGTTCAGGTCCACTATTTCAGGCCCTGGCTCTCCAGGCCTCAGTCCTACAGCAGAGGGTGCCTACCTGGTACCCTGCTTGTGGTCTCCTCTGCCCCTACAGCCACTCCCAGTCTTCTGGTATAAAACTACAACAAAAATACAAGCAACTGCTTGAAAGTCAAACTCTCAAAGTCTCCCCTTCTGGGTCATCATACCACAGCCAAGCCACCTCCCTACTCTTTGGCTCTCTCAGCCCTGGGATTACCTGCCATGGCTTGCAGCTCCCATTCCTCACCAGCCTGAGCTGGCAGGAGTTGCATAAATCTGAGAGATGACAGTCATTTGGCCAGTATGATTCTGCAGCCTGGTGATTCTACCTTTGAGGAATTTGTGGTGGTGGTTTATAATATCAACTAGTGGAGCTGAGATATCCTTTTGCCTAGTAATATCTGAGGATTTTTGTAAATGTGTACGTACAACTGCTGTGGATATTTGCTCCTCTTTCAAATTACTGATCTTATCTATGTTCTTTCCAAGACAAAAAGATGATCCAGTGATTAGTGTGCTAGTCTATGACCTGGGAGATTTGGGTTTAAGTTCTTGCTCCTCAGTGGGATTTGTACTTGACCATGCTTCAGCTTCACATCTGTGAAATGGGAATAAAAGCACACCCTTACTTTATATCGCCCTGGAGAGAATAACTTTTTTGCACTGTGTATGTAGGACATTAAGGCTAGGGACAGAAGTTACACATAAACTGGTATAAGCAATCAGAAACGGATTCAAACCTGTAACACAAGAAAAGGTCAGTGCACATAAACTGCTTTCAAAACTGCCGAACTCAGTTTAAGATAAACCTGGCTGTATGTAGTATCAGACCATCAAGTCATGCCTGACCATCCTGATTGCCTTCTATGATGAGGTGACTGGCCCTGTGGATGCGGGGAGACAAGTAGATGTGGTATACCTTGATTTTAGCAAGGGTTTTGATATGGTCTCCCACTGTACAGTATTAATTTGTTGCATTTGGAATATACCCCTGCTCTGTGGGATAGCGATGGCATGTGCATTCCACTTGAATGAACACACAGTGGACTCAGCACTTCTATGGTACAAGTGTGAAATGTAATGCTGTGGTAATATGTGATAGCTTACCAGCAGAGTTACACACAAGTGTGTTACAATTAGAATACTTCTGTTACAGCAAGGGGCAGGACATGGATTATTGTTGCATTGGCCACATAGCAAATTTTGAGTCTGAAATCCAGAAAAATAGGCAAGTTCTAGAAACAAGATTACCCATATACCACCATATCAAATGATAAAGGCTGTTCAGTAGGAAAGAGCTTCTACAATGTTAACAATTCTGGATAATATGGACATGTGCTATGGAGATGAGAGGAGTATAATGGAGTGTTTTACAGTATATTTTTAGCCACTGCAATGCCAATTGCACTGAACATTACAATCTCTGGTGGATTTCTGGGTCTTAAGAAGTGAAACTTTGGTTCCTTCATGACAGGCTTCCACAACTTGGGCAAACTTATCTGAACAACAGCTGAGTTATCACTTAGATGGGTGACTGCTTTGGAGTCCTAAGAATGGATGAGATCACAAATCATTAGTGCCTAAAATCAAATGAGATCCAATGTATTCAGTCCAGTTTGACTACCTGTTTGCCCTTTAGTTACATATGTTCATACCCAGATGGCCAAAATGAAACAAAAGGAGTTGCACAAATATACCAGAACAGAATTTTAGCTTTCTCTTAGTTGTTGGTATTTAATATAGTATGTTTAGTAGAAAGCCACCCATCAGGTGCTCAGCCATGCTGAAAACATTAATATTAATCATGGCAAACATTTTAGATTGTCATCTATTGGCATCTATTTTTTTTAAGATTCAGGAAATGGTTGACATCTTAACAGCAAGCTTGTGGCATGCTGCTAATGTCTATTGGAATTAAAAATTAGGAAGCAGAACAATGTAGCATGAACATGGTTGGATGACATTCAATAGAAAAAGTAAAAAATAAATACAGGAAGTATATGCTTGGAATAGAAGATTAGGCAGAGGTTTTGAAGAGTGTACAGAGGAGACTGGAAAAAATGGGCAAGTTTTTCACAAGAGGCAGATGAAGAGAGAAAATGACTAAAAAGAGATGATGTCATTAGAGAAGTCAAAATAACCTGAAAACATAAAATTAGGAAATAGAGGAAGGAAGCTAAATAAAATGCTTTTAGAAGCAGGCAGAATAACTATACAAAATTGAATAGGAATACTCATAAAGAAAATGGAAATCTGAAATAATAAGATAATTGTGATGCATAAATGAAGGATCTGGGAGCAAATATTGATAAGAAGTCTGTTTCTCAGTAATACCTCAACCCTTCGGTTGATTATTGTGAAATTATGAAAGTTGACTAGTTGATTTACTAGTTTAAATTCTGAATGTTTGAATATCAGTTACAACCACTCTGACTGAGATTATGGTAAATGAATTGCTGAAAAGCCTACAGTTAGTGAACCTGTGTTTGATTATCACTTCTCAGTATTTTCCTTAGCATGGAGAGGCAATTGAGGTAAATTCCCACAAAAATCAGAAATACATCCTATATGTACATCCATAATCCCCTTCCAAATTCCCATCGGTAAAGAAAATAATTATTTATATTGTGGTGAGGGCTAGAGGCCACTATATTAGGTGTTTTATAACCATATAATATATGGGTGATCTCTACCCCAAACTACTTGCATTCTAAATAACACTTTCTTCAAGGCCCTTCCAGCGCTTAGACATTACATTAACAACATGATTTTCTCTGTCGGGTACAAGGCACAACCAATAATTGTCGCAAATCTCTTTACAACATATAAAGTAATGGTTCATCCATATCAATGTCCTTTCACAGCATCTGATGAAATGAACTTAGACTCATGGAAGCTTATGAATCTCTGATTTAGTTAGCCTGTAAGGTGCAGCTCTACCCTGTCTTCTGCCTGACTTCAGACTAATGTGGCTAACAATCTATGTCTGTATATATAATACTTCACTGCTGACTTTCCCTTGGGTATTCATTGTACTGCCAAAGGATGTATTTTTGACAGCGTTTGGCAAGCTGGATTTATGGATCTAGTTATGGTAAATGTACTTTTTGCTTCTTCCCCAAAAAACATAGTATGATGAAACAACATTAACATTACGGAGATATAACTGTGTAGATAACATCATATCTTTGGAAAGTACACAATCAGGACATTTTGGTAAAGGAAGATTTCAGACTTTTTAATGAGGGCTTTTTTGATGATTTGTAAAAGAAAAAAAAGAGAGCAAAAGCAATTTTTATGAATTCCTTGGTTTCTTATGATTCAAAGCCTGCCAAGTCTTGGGGGTTTTCCTCTTGACTTCAGTCATCTTTGAATCTAGCCTGCATTGAATTTTAAATTAGCTGTTGTTGTTTGAGATATACAACTTCTGTGGCTTCTTTTTGCCACTTCAGGCTTAAAACCAGCTTTGGGGAGCTTTCTGCAGGCCACAGCATCCTGAGAGGGAAAAGAACTCTGCTGCCATCCTTTCCTGCTCCTCAGGAGGTGGCAGGAGTTTCTATGCCCAAGCTAACTTCCAGAGCCAGAATGGGACTTTTGAGGACTGTGGGCATCCAGAATTAATCAAGCTTCTATAATTTGCACCCTGAGTCCAAGATGACACATATGAGCCCAAGGATGCACAAGTTGAATGCTTGTACTTGTATAACCTTAGGTTATATTTTTTAGGTTAGCTTAAAAGTTTTGCCCCATAATTTTTGTTGGCTCAATGCAGATAACTTACTTTATCTTTGACATTGTTGCTCCTGACCTTTAAATACTTCTTTTTTAAAAAAGGGCTTACAGGTAAATTTTTCTTTTAGGCTCCCAAGTCAGTTAGCGCTTGATCCAAAATGGGATATAGGTGCTACAATATGAAGCATCACATCACCTAACTTTTAGATGCCTGACCCAAGAATGGAATCCAGAACACGAGGTAGGAGCCTAAACTCTTAACCTGAATATTGCCCCAGCTATCAAATGATAGGCTACTTTTAAGTAATTATGTGGAGGCACGCATTGCCTCTTGAACCTATTCTACTATGAAGAAAGAAATTCAAGTTTTGTTGCACCAGAAAGAGAGACTGAGTGTAAGCCTCATTTTCTAATCTAGTGGTTAGAATACTTGCCTGGGAGTGGAGAGTCTTGGTTGCTAGTTTGCTTCTAAGATTGTTTGGCTAGGGACAGAAATTACACACAAATTGCTGTAAGTGATCAGAAGCCGGTTCAAATCTGTAACACAAAAGAAGTTCAGTGCACATAAACCACTTTCAAAGCCAAAACTAGTTTAAGATAAACCTGGATCGATGTAGTATCAGACTTAACTGATTTAGATTAAATTGGTTTATTGAACTTCCTAGATCCCCATCTGATTCAAATCAACTCACAGTCCCATACCATCCCAGGATGCTTGGAACCTCCCCTGAACCTACTTCTTGCCAGGTGGGGAGGCTAGCCTTGGCCCAAGCTGTCTGCTTCAGCTGAGCAGGAAGGTATGCTTTGGCCCCTGCTCCCACCCCTGGCTTTTGGCCTGGGCCACTGTAGGTGTCTGGCTGCATTTTCAGACTCAAAAGTGAATGTGTGTTCACTTGCTTATATGTTCAATCTATGCAGTTTAGACTAACCTGTAAAGATCAAATGATTCAGCCTTAGGCTTTTTGACTGTCTATACTTAGCCCCTATGATTTTTATCCAGTGACTTTTTAATGTAAAATACAGAAGCAGTTTTAGAAGCAGGGGATTCTGGTCAGGTGTATGCTAACCACTAGTCTAGAGACTCAGGCATTGTTTAGTTTGTTGAATCTTGAATTCTTTTCCATATACAGACACAACTCCAAGGGAGAATGCCACACCACCAACACATAACCTGCAGGCAGTGATGCCCTTCAGGAAGTTAGGATTTGAGTTTGAGGGGGGAATAGAGACAGAGTCTACTACATTCTGAGCAAGTGTTCTTCCCCCAAGGATTCTGAATAAGAGGAGGGACACCACCATAGTACAAGAAAGCCACTTCATTTTGAAAGAAGCCTAATTCTATAGGTATGTGTTAGATGAGTGGTGGCCATCCTTTTTGGCAGGTGTGCCACAAGTTGAGCTGCACCACTCCAAGAGTGGTGGCTGATCCCCACCAACCCCAGAGGTGTACCTGAACCCAGTGGCATCTGAATAAAGGCACAGGAGCTTGAGTCTCTGGACAAACAGAGCAGAGCAGCAGCAGGATGCACTGAGAGGAGGTGTCACTATTATACTATAAATAAAAGCATTTATTGTAAACATTTAAAGTGGTGTTGAAAAACACTGCTGCGTGCTAGTTGTGCACAGGAGGTAAAGGGTTCCACATCCTTTATCATCTGCTATAGCTTTGCTGTTTTATGGACACAACTGTAACAGGACGTCTACCTGTGACAGTCTTAGTTAAGGCACCTTGTAGGGCTGAGTCTAAAAATACTTTCAGTGATGGGTTTGCGTGTACCCAAGGACAGCTTCAGGGCCCACACTTCCCATGGGACAGAAGAATCAGGGTCCTGCCCTCCTGACAGTGCTACCTTATGCACCATATGCTATATACTAGCTGATGTCTTCATTCCTGGGGATGGAGCAGCACTCTTTTATCTGCAGGACCTTGTGAGGTCGTGACATTGACAGAGGGACTTGAATGCTTGGGCAACCGTAAGCTAGAGGCTGGCCACAGGATGTCACTGGGGTCCCCTAGTGTACCTTGCTCCTCCTTCACTGAGAAGCTCCTTCATTGGGAGCTCTCTTAATGGGGTTGCCCCCATTTGTACCCTCAGAGCCAAGCTGTCTGGCACCCTCAGGGTTCAGGTGATTTAATGGGGCAGTAGGATGAGGTGTCCCCAAGGGCTGGCTCTGAGGCAGTGCCACCCTGTGGGATCTTAGTGCTGTGATGGAGTGCTGTGATAGGACTGGGGACTTCTGCAGGACAGTGATGTTGAAACCCCCTGATCTTGGCATAACTGGGGGCATTTGGGACAGAGGACTCAGTGAGGGCAGCACCAGGGTTGCACAGAACTGCACTAATATATTTCCAGGAGCAAGGGGCAATGAAGGGGCTGGTCTGACTCTCAGATCTTCAGACTTGGAGTTTGCTGTGGGCATTTATGCCTCAGACTGGGAATTCCAGGCTTGTCTGGACCTGGGAAGAGTCATAGCTAACACATTTTGTGCCGAGGGCAAAGCTTGTCTGTGCCCTGATGTGTGCATGTGGGGTTGGTGAAAGAGCCGAAGAGCAGGGAGAGGGAAGGAGGATTGTCAGTTTTACCTGGACCAGGGAGGCAAAGACCAGATTTCTCCCTCTCTCTCTCTGGCTGGCTAGTACAGGGCTGTTCTTCCCCTCCCCTGCCCTCCCTCCTTCCAGCCAGGCAGTGCAGGGCTGTTTCTACCAAGCTCCTCTGGCCAAGCTGACTTCACCATGGAGCTGGTGAGTGGGGGAACAGGGAGTGGGATGCAGCAGGTAGGATGGCTTCCACTGGTCTCCCAGGCAGGAAAGTATAGACTTGGTGAGCTGCAACAGGCCCCTCCAAGCCTAGTCCCTGCCCCACCCTGGTCCTCCCCTTCTTGTTCGCAGCCCTGCTTGCAGCCCTTGTGTGCCACATACAGTGGCCACTTGTTGCAGGGTGGCCATCCCCGAGTTAAACATTCTCTGACAACACCTGCAAGACGAAGCTCCAAACGGGCGTAAGTGAGGGGCATACCTATTTTCTAGATCCAAGTGAGGCTTAGGTATGATATAGACTTTGGGCTGCTCAGTCCTGTCAAGACTGAGGCATTTTGGGAACTATATAGCAGAACTATAGGCAAGTGGAGAAATAAAATTTAAATATGAAGCCCCTGTGCAGTTTAGGAGCCTCCAGGTATAGCTGAATGGGAATTTTCAGGCTTGCAATTTTGGATGTAGGCATCTACACTTCACCTGAGCTCCATATGAGGTGCTTGTCTGTTTTGGAAAATGTTTCCCTCTGATTTTGAGGAGAGATACATTATTTAAATAATAACAATACTCATTGTAAAGTACAGCTGTATATTTTTGTAATTGCTCTTTTAAAGGAGGTAATATATTGAAAAGGGCATGCTTAGCGTTAAGGTATTGCCATTTGATGCAGAGGTTTTCACTCTTTATAGCTGTAATGAGTTTCATTATCATGTGATGGTTGTTGTAGGGCTTGAATAGAACAGCATGGGTATAGGGCTGGAAGCCTTGTTGGGGGATGGAGACACAGATGGGATATTTGTAGCATTGCACTAATGAACCTTGGAAAGAATGCGTTACAAGCTGTCTGTTCTCTGTGTGGACGTGCCCTCTGAATCTAAAAGCAAAGAATCATCTTTTTTTCCCCTTTCCTCTTTCACCATTAGTAAATTGCTCAGCATACCTTACAAAGAACAAAACAAATGAGATTCCTTGCTATGAATGAGTAATTCTTGGTGAGATTGCAGAAGTCTTGAGGTCCAGGATATAGTTGTAAGCAAGGGTTGAAATGAAATGAAAATGAAACTGCCCTACTCCTCATTAACGGTTTTTTTTCCCTCTTCCTTTAGGAAATGTTGTCTCCTGTAGATTCGCTGTATTTCAGGCAAAAAGGAACAACACTGTGCAGTGACATATTTCTGTGAGAAGTTTCCTTCATTTCAGGGCCCAAAATGGGCACAACAGGAAGTCAACTTGATGTGCATACACGTGAATGCCTGCCCCAAAAAGTCTGCCATCAGGTTATTTTGTGAATACATCAAATATCCAGGCACCAATTTCTGGCAGCATGGCGATATGCTCTTTGACTAAGTACTATCATTTTGATGTAAATTGTTTAGGTTTTGCTTAGTGTTGAGCTTTGCTAAACTAGACAGTGACCCTTTAAGCATCAAAGAAATGCACTTGGCAGTTTTCTTTTAAATACGTTTACATCAGAAATGCCTATTTAGCCTTGGAGAGCTTGGTTCACTCAGAAGACTAAGAGTCTTGCTTGTCATTCTGCCATTAGTGCTGCCTTCCCTCATGGTTGAATAATTCAGATAAATGTTTTATTTAACTGCAAGCCTATTACACAAATACTCTATAAAGACTCTATATATGATGAAAGCAAATTTGAATAAGAAAATTAAATGCAAACTGGGATGTTTAAAATAATCAAAACACAAAACTCTCTTTCTTTAAAAATAAGGAACACACACATGGTTCCAAGTATGTGTATTTCTGTCCATTTGTCCACCCAAAAAGCATACAAGTGTGTACATAAAGGAGAAACTGCTTTCTGTTAATATGAGCAAATACTTTTCTATATTATCACCATTCAACAATGTTGTAAAGCATATAACCCAAAGCTCAAATACAAATCTCTTTGTATTTGAGATTAGGCATGTACCTAAAAAACCTTCTAAATAGAGGCCATTGTGCAGTAGTCACTGGACGGGATTTAGAAACCTTCCACAGCTCTCTGCTACTGTTTTGGATGCCTTCAGTGAAATGCTGCAGTCCAGACACTTGAAGGCCAACAGAATTGCTTTTGCTTTTGTGATTTTACACTCAAGTCGCATCTATCTCAAATTAACATGTTTTGCCCTCATTGTTGATTTATTACATTTTAACTATCAGTACATAGTGTTAAATTCAACAATCTGAGTTTGAATCCTAGACTTGATGGAAAAATATGTAATTGTTTTATCACATTGTTCTCTTTCACAGAAAACCATAGACATGGCAAAGCAAGCAGATTGTAAGAAGCAGACTGATGGCATGGAAAATCTAACTTATTTTCCCCGTAGGGTTCAGGGAATAACTTTGGAGTCGTGCTAAACCCAGTGACCCATGAGGTATCCTGGCCCCAGCCCAGTGGATCTTGGGATGGCTTGTCTCTCAACATGCTATTCTGTGTCCCCCAGTTGCAAAATTGACTATGAGCCTGTGCTGCCTTTGATGCCAGAGAAGAACAGGGCACCTACATGGGTGGATCCAGGAATCTGAAAAAGAGAACGCAGGACATGCTACTAGTGCCACTAGGGAGGTTTCAGCCCCCTCCCCTGACAGTGGCAGATGGCACCAGAGTAACATCTGTCAGGGACTTTTTGGAGTCCCTGAAGCAGGTGAGACTCCCTCCACTGCTTTTGACACCGCTCCCCTCCCCGCTGGAACAGGCACCTCCCTTCCCATTGCCCTCTCACGCTATCCAGCAGGGGTTGTCTAGGAATTGCCTCTGAGTGCAAGAGAAGGGGACCTGCCTGTTTCCACCACTGTCCCCAACTGATCCAGTGGTGGGGGAATCCCAGGGCTGCTCCTGGCTGGGGCTTTTGTAAGAAGCAGCGTGGGGTGCTGGTTTGGCCAGGGGCAGTGTCAGCAATGGGCAGATCCCCCAGTCCAGTGCCTTGTGGGGAAGAGTTGTACAGAGCACTGGGCAGGGCTGGGGACAACAGCATCAGTAGGCAGTCTTCCTTTCCAAGTTCTCTGCTCCTTGCCTGGCCACCCTAGATGTTTCCCATGATCAGGTACTGGCAGGGAGGAATTGCCCACTGATGCTGCTATTGTCAGTCCTGCTTGGCTCTTCCCACAGATGGAGCCTCTGGGCCAGTGAAGGAAACATGGTAGGGAAGAAGGGAGCACAGACTCTATCCTGCCACTGCCACCTCCATGGCACCTTGTGCAACTACTTCCTGCAGCCGTGGGCTGGAGTGGGGCAAGAGTGGTCCTGAGGCTTCCTCTGTCACTGTGTCAGCAGGGGACAGCAGCCCCACCTTTCCTCACCAACTCCCTGCTTTGTCCTCCCAGGTATATCAGTCTAGCCTGGGGCTCTAGTTGTGCCTTGGGCACTACAGGAGACCCAGGCATGGGGAAATGGAGCTTCTGGCATGTGACCTTCACTATGGAAGGGGGTGTGAATGAGCCACTGCACTCCCCCTTGGATGCACCCTACCTACAGCCAGCTGCTTCTGGTTTCATCATCTAGGTGGCCACAACTGCAAATTGTTGTGGGCTCCAATACACACATTCTTTACTTGAGCAGGTTTATCTAAGAGCATCCATAATACTTTGTAAATCAGTACATTATAGAGTGAGTCCCAGAACTGTCATTGCTTTCATGGAGGCATTTGGCTACAAGAAAGCAAACCAATATGCTTTCACTGAACAGGAGAACAAGAACTTGAGGAAAGCTTGAAAAGGTTCTAAGCCCCTTGTCCCTTGTATTAGTCCCTAGTGGACTCAAGCAGAGTTGGGGTTGTGTTCAGGGAATCTACAGTTAGCAGATAAAAAAAAAGAAGTATAGAAATTTATCTCCAAACACTCTTTATGGGTTGAAATCGTGTCTTGGAAGGTTAGCAGAATTCACAGGTATTACCTGATAGGGGTCATGACATGAAGGCTTCTGTTATGGCTTCTGCTGTAACTTGTGAAAGCAGCATCCACCTGCACAGTCTATATTTTGGTACTGCTGTGTCATTTACATTGCACAACCTATTGAGTGAGATTGCAAATAGATATTTTAGGAATTAAAGAATGTCGTTTCGAGGGAGGAGGTTTCACAGTATAATGAGAGCATGTGTTGAAGTAAAGGTAACTAGTATATGAAGGTTTGGACAGATTTGGTGGAGGAGGCAGTAGAGCCCACATAGCATTAATGAGATTGTTTATTAGTACCGGATGAGCAATTCTGCAACACACTTGACAAATACTAAGCAAGAAGCACCACAGGGGAGCATTTCAGTGCCTTTGGCAATTCCCTGATCTGTGGAAAAAAAATAATCACTAAAGAAAAAGAATGTGTTTTCCATCTATTGAATTTTTTCTTCAACATGAAACTGCCTCTATCGGAATTTATCATCTAGACAACTCCTGTTTGAGATTGGGCACCTGGATTAAAATCCAAACTCTGCCTGAAATAGCACTGCAATGCAAAAATAGCCATGTAATGAGTAACTGAATAAGCCATAGATCCTGTGCCATACATATTTTGCTCCTGTGTCTTTAAGATCTTTTTATTTGTTCCTAAATTAACAAAAAAATCTCTTCAACAACCATAAAGCATCTGAAGTTTTGACTATCAAAACTTTTCTTGCTTACTATATGTTTTCCACTACTGTGTATTTGTAATCTCTGTGTCTGCTTATTAGCTAACTCTAGGATGCTCTTATACGTTCTCAGTGGAGCACTTCAATAAACTTCAGGATCTGTTTGAATTTGTCTATAGCTGTAGCAAAGCCATGATTTTATTTAAAAAATGTAAATATATACATGTGTATGTGCACATGTATGTGTGTCATGTAAAGAAATTCACAGCATAAGATGTTTTCAGATTTTGCTGTATATTTTTGTATAGTTCTTTCTAAATTTTCCAGATTTTTATTTTCTTTTATTTGTTCTCATATTCTATGATTATTGGGACTGCACAATATCATTAAGAATATAAACTGGGAGCATTCTGTCATCTCCTTTTTCTTTCATCAAACCTGTGAACTGAATCACCAGAACTGAGTAATTATAATCATCTCAACTATATTCAGAATTATTTTTATGTTTGTGGATTTTCTGTTTCATACTTCTTTGTCATGGCAATGGTTTCTGAATTTTGGCTGCAGAACTGTCCAGAATTCAGAGAATAATTTGAAGATTATTCAAGTTAGTTTATGAAAATGCTTGTTCTCTTGTTTTCCCTCATCTGAATGCAAATGTTATCTTAATACAATGATCTTATCTTAAAGAGTTCAGATGCCCTGCTGAAAAGAGTGGTTTACAATCTGAAATGGTGCTTTCCTGTTCCCCTTAGCTTTCCTTTTATTTACCCATCAGCAATCTAAAAGATCTGGACCTTGAAAATCTCTTTCTCCCCTCATGTTTTTTCTCTCCTTTGACTGCAGTTTTATGATCCAGTTTTTCAAGTATATTGAGCTTCCAGCAACTCCCACCATTTCTTTCACATCTGAAGTGAAGCACCTTTATTCTTAATTGGTGTTGCTGTGGGCATTTTTAAAACACCATATATCATGTAGGCTTGTTGTGTGGGCAGCCTTAGGTTTGAGCTAGCAAGAAAAATGTCACCTCTTTGTGAGCAGAGTAGAGGTTTCATAGTAGTATGGACCCAGATATCAAGGGTAGCATCTAGAATGGCAAACCGCTGACTTTGGAAAGGCTCTTGCTTCTCTAACATAAGATTGTGACGGAGCAGCTTCAGTGCTCCATCACTTTAAGGGCTGGAGCAGGCAGCCGGCAGGTGGTTGATTAGGGTGGCCATTTTAGAGCCCAGCTCCTAGGGCTGAGAGGGTAGTTTGCTGCCAGCCAGCAAGGGAGTAACATCACCCGACTGAGCTACTGCTCCAGGAACACCTTGGAAGTAAGGGTGGGGCTATGGGGAAGGAGGAGGCCCCATGGTCCTGGGCATGACCTGAAACTGCACCCTGCTGGGGTAGGGAGGCCTGGTGGGACTGCTTGTGGTGGGACACTGCCATTTAAATGCCAGGACCACTAACCTTCTCAGTAAAAGGCGGGTAGAGGCGCCTGAACCCCAGCCCCCACCACCTGATGGGTCATAGAGAGTGGTGGGCCAGGCATGCTCAGAGAGGAGCACCTGAGCCTGGCAGGGGGAATGTTCGAACCCAGGGCCCCAGAGTAGGGGTGAAATGTTGGCCCGAGAAAGGGGTGGTGGGGCCCGGTGAGGGGCTAGGGGAAGAGGCAGACCACAGTTGGTGAATCAACTGGCAACCACTCAGATGAGGGTTGCAGGAGGGATCCAAGAAGCTGAGCCAGGGCCACTTGAGGAATGCTGATGGCCCTCTGGGGTTGCTCAAGGAAGCAAGGCAGGGTGAATGAGGGCAAGGGATGGGCAGTATGTGAGAAGTCCTTGTGAGAGAGAGGTAGAGTGGCAGAGGCCCCTGTGAGGGAGGCTGAGTGAATGTGGCCCAGATTAGGGCAGTGTGTAAGAGGCTGAACTATGTGCTTAGTTTGGCCCAGCCTTAAGCCAGAGATAGAACAAATGATATGTCATCTGCAAGGCATGGGACATGTAAAAGGGAAGGTCAGAGCATGTATATACCACCCATTGACATCAGGGTGCTCAAAGGGCAGCCTACCCGCCTAATCAATATCCTACTTATTTTACATCAAGGTGTGGCAGGCGAGCAAGGCAGGCGGTTTGTCCATAGACAGGTGGCGGGCTAATACTGAGATTAGGCCTGGGAGTTTGACCCTGTCACAAGTTTATATCATGTTAGGGCAGGGACATCTAAATTCAGTTCTGTCTAAAGAACCTATTGATTTCATGGACTTTTGTGCACAGAGGTAAGACATGATTCAAAATACATTGAAGTCAGTAGAAAGACTCCCTTGACTTTCATAGGTTTTACATCCATTCTTTTACAAATAGGGCACCTGCATCCCAAAGAAGTTCTTAGTTTGTTATATACCCTCATAAAAACCCTCATGTTTTGCTCGTGTCATAGCTAATTTTTGCAATCCAGCTCCTCGTATAGTAACTAACATGTAGAATGATTTTTAAAGTGTTTTTTACATATTTATTTATTTTTTATCAAGAGGCTGGAATTTCTTAAGGTAGAACTTCTATTGGACCAACTACATAGTTGGGATAAATTAGACAAGCTTTCAAATGCAAGACATTTTTTGTCAGGTCTGTGATCACAGGAAACCAGACACAACATAGGGAAATACAGCAGAGGGGAGGGGTTAAGTGAATAACAGACATACAACTAGCAGCAGAAAAGGAGGTGATTAGTGGGAGAGCAAGGTCTATCAATTGCGAGGAGGGTAATTCTCACCTTTCTAGTATGGAAAGAAGTCAGGAGCTGGATTAATCTGATATCAATGTTCCCAAAATCAGTGTTCAGTCCTTGGTTCTTAGTGTCTTGGTGTATCAGATCAGGTATATCACATTTTGGGAAAGACATGTATAGGAACCATAGATTCTGTTGGTTTTGTTATGGGGGATGTTGATAGTAGTGGCATTGGTGATGTGCTGCCAGTTAAGTATTTCTTGCCAAGGCTGTGTTCCACTTTATCTCTGTTGGGCAGTGGAGGGTTTGCTTCAGATGATGAGTGGGGTAAGATTAGGGGTTTGTTTGAAATCCAGGAGTGGAGGGGCTTGCAATATTTGTCTTATGGTTAGATCTTTGTTAAGTATAGGTGGTAGTTTGGTGATTATTTTGATTGGTTCTATTGTGAGGTAGTCCAGGAGTGTGCAGATGCAGGGTTTTTTTTGTTTTTTTTGTATTGTAGCAGGTTATTGTAGGGTATTTGGATAGCTCTTTCAAAAGTATGGCCTATTTCTCTATTGGAGTATCTTTATTGTATGAAGATAGATTTTTAGGCTGGGCAGGTGGGCATCATGCATGTTCTTCTTAGAGCAGAAGTGGTGGTATCTGAGGGCCTGGTTGTAGAAAATAGCTTTATTTGATGTGCTTGGGATGATTGCTTGTCTTGTGGACATAGGTGTGATGGTCTGTGGGTTTTTTGCATATAGTGGTTTATATGGTGCCATCCTGGATATGGATTGTGATATGTAGAAAGCTGATAAATGAGTCCATTCCCTCTACATAATGCAAGTATAGTACAGGTTTGATGGAGGAAAATTTTCTAAAAAAGTACACCAGGTGGCTCACAAAGAGGTTGGCGTATTGAGGGGCCATCTTTGTGCCATAGCTGTGCCCATGGTTTAGAAGAAGTGGCAGTTGTTGAAAGGGAGAATGAAGAGGATGATTTATGAAACATTTAGCAAATCAGAAACTGCCTCATGTTCTTGAAGATGTTTCAGGTAGACAGCTGTGCCTTTGGCATGTTGAATGTTAGTGTACAAGCTGCTGACAGCCATACTTACAAGTATGGTCTTCTCAGTGAGGTAGTTGATGTCCTGGATTCTGCTGAGGAAGTCTGTGCTGTCTAGTAGAAAACTTGCTCTTTGAGTTATAAGTAGTTTCACGGTAGTTTCTATGAATCCTGATAGCTCTTTGGTAAGGGTACCACAGCTCATCATCATCCATTGGCTGAAAAATGTCAGCTTCCTCTGAATCTGCAGTTAAAAATATTTGAGTTTTTGCAAGAAACACAATTTAAAAAAAGCAGAAGAAAGAAAAGAAGAAAAAGAAATTCAGCTAACTGCATTAAAAAGTTCTGGGTTGAATGCTTGCAATTAATTTTTTTCTAGACCCTAAGTCCATGTGCATTAAAATCCTAATAGATGTTTAATGAGAGTTTTAAGTGTTTAAAATCTACTATCATTATTTGTGTTTTATGTCAAGTAAATGTCTAAACTTCCCATGTGAGTCAAAATAAAAACTCATTTAATATGTTAATAAAAACTGTAATTTTATTCCTATTTCTTCCTATGTAATTGAGTTGATTGAGTTAATTTTGTGCAACTGGGTTTATCTTTCATAAGAGCCATTTCAGAATTCAGTTTACATAGAAACTTGCAATAACTATCACATTAAATGCAAATTACTGAAAACGCTTTGGGACCATTTCCTGCGTCCAGATGAGTTACATAGTCTGACAAGCCTCATGTGAAGACAGTATGAGGTGGGAAGTGTTCTGTAGTTGGATGCATCTTGTTACACTCATCCTCTGCTTTTGTATGATGTACCCCAAGGAACAATCATTATTCTGGCCTTTTGGGGGGCTACTTAAGAAGGTAGGTTCTTATGCTTTTTCATTTTCATAGGTTTGAGTGGATCATGCAGTTGTAACTTAGAGAAGCTGACTTGAAAACAAAATAGCGGTTTTTGCCAAATAGTTTGGTTCCATTTCTGTATAAGGATAAAAGCTTTTGCAACAAATTAATGGAAGTGAAAGCTCTGGCTGGAATCCACTTTCATGGGCTGTAGAAGACCCGAGTTTGGGTCCCCACTATGGATGAGTCATTCTAGGTGAGCACCAGCCATGCTATTGGGTGGGAGTAGGTCTTTTTCAATCCCTCCTACTTGAATTATTCTTCCCTGTGGAAATAATTTATTCACTGGGACAGAGAGGAAGTGACTATATAACACTGCAGCTTGGAAACTTACCTGAAATAATGGAGACCCTGGCTCCAGTTTTTTAAATTCAAATTAGGTAAAGCAGGGACAGGTCTCCATCTCTCTGAGCAGAAATCCTTGCTGAAATGAAGAGACCTTGCTGATGAAAGCTTGGTTGACACTGTTGCATTTTTGGCAAATATTTTAACTACAACAATTTGGCGTTTCCCAATGTGAAAAACATTGTATTAAAACATTCCCAAACAGCTCTGTAGTGTGAGGTAAAGAACAACATAGGCGGCAGTAGCATGGGTTGTAATCTGACCTCCCTTCCAGGGCCTGTCCAACCTTTATTATTATCTCTCTATACCTCTTTAATGGGTGTAGAAGACCAGGGCTCTATGTTCACTCCATAGCTTGCTTTCTTTATAAAGAAGATTAAATTACAATTCATTTAAATAATTAATAATAAACTGTAACACTTAACCTTATTAACATCTCTATACCAACCTAACAATAAGAGGGAACGAAGATGGGCTTTTTTCTGTGGCCATAGGGGACAGAACAATGAGCAGTGGCTGCAAGCTGCAGCAATTTAGATTGGAGGTTAGAAGGAACTTCTTGACTATGAAGTCAAACATTAGAACAGGCTACCCAGAGAAGTTGTAGAAACTCTATCCTTGGAAATTTTCAAGTGTAGGTTGGAAAGACGCTTGGTTGGGATGGACTAGATGACCTCATGAGGCCCCTTCCAGCCCTGCTTTCTTATAATCTTATAATATATACATATATAACTCTAAATTAATGTTAAAGGTATCTCAGGAAGTTAGTCAGTCTTCCTGATTGTGTTTTGACTTCTGTAGAGGTTCACTTTCTAACCGAGAATTCCTGAAGATTCATTTTTGTTTTCTGACACCTTTTATTTTGGTGTCTGATTCTCATTGCTTAGATGGAAGCTATTAAAGATAAATCTTTTTTCTCCAGAGGAGACCTTTTGGAGTCTTCACTAAACACCATCGGGAGCGTCTGCCATATTATGAACAGTTCTAAATGTTTGGGAGGTTTTGGGCCAAACTCTGTCCTCTGGCAGTAGCTTGTTAATGGTTTTGTTCTATGCTAGTATTGAAGGTTTTTTGCTGCTGAAGTTTTAATTCAGCATCACATTTCTTGAATTTTGTTGAGTTGGGCCATCTATGTTTTTAAGCTGTACTGTTGCCATATGTAATAGTATCTTAAACTGGTTTCTTATGAACTGTTCTTTATAAAGAGAATGGAAGAGATGGAGGTTATTCCACAAGTATACTTGTAGTATTGAAACCCAAAGGAAACATCTGCATTTGTGTCATGAGTGACTGGTGCCTCCTGAGTCAGGGAGGGGAAGGGCACTTGCCCCCCAGTGACCAATCATGCTGGCCAGGGTGGGGGGTCCTTCCACCGGCACTTTTGGGCCAGCATGATCAGCCATGGGGGGACCCCCCTGCCCCCTGGTCAGTACAATCGGCCACAGGGGTACCGCAGGGATCGTTTCTCCTGGTGCCCCCACTTCCCAGCTGGCACCTTCAGAGGGGGGGCACCAGCGCTCTTGCCTGCCCCCCTGCTTGTTGCCTAAGTGGGGAATGCTGACTGTCGCGGGGTACCAGCACTCTCAGGGGGGTGACAATGCAGCCCGTGCACCCTGTATGTGTCACCACTGATTTGTGTGGACCTTAATCAGCTAAATACAAATGTGTGCAGAGACACATGCAGCCATAGAATTGGTTTTAATCTAACTCTTACCTCTCTATTTCAGGGCCTGTTTGACCTTTATTTCTGTCTGTCTAGACATCCCCACTGGATGTAAGATCCAGGACTCTGTGATCAGTGCACAGCCTCTAATGCTTTGGCCTTTTGTCTTCATGCAAAGGAAATAGATGCCAAAACATAACAAAGCTACCATAGACTTCAGAACAACACCCTACATATCCTTCTTAGAAGAATGCACATCTGAATATTTTAGCAGAAGTTTGAAATCGGAGTGCTATACATCAGAAGTAGGAATATGAGAAAGCTTAGGCCATTATCTTCTATGCTTGTAGCTAGGCAACTGTACTCATATTTTTATTGACCCAAGTTCAAAGATTTATAGATTATAAAAGCCAGAAGGGACCACTGTGATCATTTTAGTTTGACCTCTTGTACAAAAAATGCAATTGGACTTTCCTGTATTAATTTCTATTTGAACTAGGGTATATCATTTAGAAAAATATCAAGCCTTAATTTAAAAATTTCAGGAGATGTAGACTCTGTCACAACCAGTGGCAAGTTATCCCAGTGCTTAATTATCTTTGCTGTTAAAAATGTGCATCTTATTTCTGGTCTGAATCTGTCTGGCTTCATCTAACTCATTGGATCTTATTATTCCTTTATCTCCTGGACTGAGGAACTCTCTATCATCAAATTTCTATTCTTCATGTAGGTACATACACAGTGAAAAAATGACCCTTACCCCTTCTCTTTGTTAATCTAAACAGATTGAATGATTTGCATCTTTCACTCTAAGCCATATTTTCCAATCTTTTAATCATTCTTGTGACTTTTCTCTGACCCCCAAACAATTTATCAACATTATTCTAGGCTGTAGACACCAGAACTGGGCATTACATTCCTATTGTGGTTGTAATAGTGCCAAACACAGAGGCCGTATACTATTCTTACTTCTACTTAATATTTTCCCTGTTAATACATCCAAAAGTCACATTGGCCCTTTTGGCAGTGGGAGCTCATGTTCAGACGATACCTACTATGACTTCAATTTTTTTTTTCATCCACTGTTTCCCAGGATCCCACACACACAATCCCCATCATGTAAACATAACCCATTATTTCTTTTTGTTTCTAAATATATGACTTTACATTTGGCCATCTTAGAACACAAAGTATTTATTTGCTTGTGCCCAAATTATCAAGAGATGGGATGATTCAGTAAGAGTGACCTAGTCTTTTCATTATTTACAACTTCATTAATCTTTGCATTCCCTTCAAACTTTATCAAGAATACATTGTTCTTTTATTCAAGGTCAATGGTGAAAATATTAAATACTGCATGGCCAAGAGTCAGCCCTCCTGGGCCCCACAGGTAATATACCTGATGGTGATTCCCCATTCACAATTGCATTTTGGGACCAACCTGCCAGCCAGTTTATAATCCATTTAATAACAATTGTGTTGGTTTTGTATAAAATGTTCAGTCAAGTCAAAAGCATTACAGAAATCTAAGTATATCACATCAATACTAATACCTTTAGCTAATACACTTGCAAATTCTTCAATACATAAAATTAACTTCAAGTAGTTCATTGTTACCATGAAACATTGCCAGCATTATTTCCTTTGTAAATCATTAAAATCAGTGATTCTAAAGCAGGGTCTCACAGGGGTATCTTGAGATCCTTTTCAGGTTGCTGCAGGGTGCTAACACAATGTTAGCACTATTAGGTATGCAAACATAATTCACAATGTAAACCCAGAGATTTCAAATAGGAATCATAGAGAAATAGGGCTGGAAGGCACCTCCATAGGTCATTTAGTTTAAGCCCCTGCCTGAGACAGGATCGTCCCTATTCAAACTGTCCTATATAAATCATAATCTAAACTCTACATAAGACTACCCTCAATCCTGACCCAGCATAGACCTAACACTAACCTGCCACAAGTAAAGCAGGAGATCCAAGGCAGCCAATGTTTTACTTGTATAAAATATTATCAATAAATTGTCAAGAGAATGCAGGTAGAGGGTCATGCCACCTTCTACAGAGGAAGGCAAAAATCCCCAGAGTCCATACCAGTTTTCCCATGGGGAAAAACATTTTTCTGACCCCAAATATGGTCTGACCCTAAGTAGAGGGGCAAGACCCTCTAACCAGGAACCTTTGGCTTTGCACCCAGTAGGAGCATTGGCACACCTCAGTCAAAGCCCTATGCTTTGCCTGTAGCCAACATCCAATGCCTCTGGGAAAACCTAAAAACACCCTGACACATATAGCAGAAA
>NW_005841859.1:1842648-1844217 GCF_000455745.1 Alligator sinensis | reverse complement strand
AGATCATCCCCAACCAGTGGCTGCACACTGCCTCTTCTTGAACACCTCCAGTGACGGGGAGTCAACAGCTTCCCTAGGCAGCCTATTCCACTGCCTCACTGTTCGAACAGTGGAAAATTTTTTTTCTGGATATCCAATCTAAATTTACTTTGCTGCAACTTCAAGCCCACGTCCACATCATCCTCTCTGCAGCAAGACAGATAAGGTGCTTTCCCTCTTCTTTATGGCAGCCATTCAAGTATTTGAAGACTGCTATCATGTCCCTTCTTAACTGTCTTTTCCACAAGCTGAACATACCTAGCCCCTTCAGCTTCTCCTCATATGACTTGCTTTCTAAGTCCTTGTTGCTCACCTCTGAACCCTCTCTAACTTCACCATGTTCTTTTTAAAACGTAGAGCCCAGAACTGCACACAGTATTCCAGAGGCCTAACCAGTGCTAATAGTAGAGAGGCACTATCACTTCCTGTGTCTTGCACCTAATACTTTTATTGATACAACACAAAACCACATTCACTTCTCATGTGGCTGCATCACACTGCAGACCCATATTGTATTTGTAGTCTACCAAGACTGCCAAGTCCTTTTCCATAGTGCTGCTGTTCAGCTAGGTGTCACTCATTTTATATTTGTGTTTTTGATTACTCTTCCCGAGGTGTAGCATCTTGCATTTGTCCACACTGAACTTCATTCTATTAGCTGTAGCTCAACTTTCCAATCTGTCAAGATCCTTCTGAATTGCACTCACATCCTCCAGTGTGTTTGTAATCCTTCCTGGTTTCATGCTGTCTGCAAACATGCTCAAGAAGCTTTCTAGGCCAGCATCCAAATCATTAATAAACATACTGCACAACACTGGACCCAGGAGAGACTCCTGTGGGACTCCGCTCAAAGCCTCCTGCCATTCTGACATGGACCTGTTGATAATTACCCTTTGTTTGTGGCTACTGAGTCAGTTAGTTATCTAATCACTGTTTCATAGTTTTATCTAGGCTGTATTTCACCCATTTGTTTACGAAAGGTCATGTGGGATCTTGTCAAAAGCCTTCCTCAAGTCCAGGTTTTACTATATCCATAGCATTCCCTTAATCTACTAAAGTAGTTACTTCATCAAAGAAGGAAATCAAGTTTGTTTGACATAATTTGTTTTTCATAAATATGTGCTCGCTGCTTGTGATCACCCTTTCCTTTTCCAGATGCTTGCAAATGGCCTTCCTTAGGATATGCTTCAGTAACTTCTCAGGGCGTGCGAAGTGGGCCCTATTCAATTTGGATTCAGATTCCGCCCAAATCAGGGACAGATTCGATTTGTTGATTCGGAGCACTGTCCCTGATTCAATTCTGCCGAATCTGAAGATTTGATGCTGATTTGGAGAATCAGTGATTCGGACATAGGCACAGCTTTAAACATTTTTTCTACATACCTCGAGGTACCAGCATAGCTCATGAATGCTGCAATGCTCTGGCGGATGGAGCATCCCACAGGAGTGTGCCCCCCCATGTGCTCAGCGGCAAATCCGGAAATGGACTGGAAGCACTACCGGTCCACTTCTGGGTACGCCCGGGAGCAT
>NW_005841859.1:1841658-1842581 GCF_000455745.1 Alligator sinensis | reverse complement strand
CGCCCCAGATCCAGGAGGCACCAGCCACTGAGCCAGGAGGGCACGGGTGGCCCCCCCAGCACGCTCCCTGGCGGACCCAGAAGTAGACCAGAAGTCCTTCTGGTCCATTTCTGGGTCTTCTGCCGAGCACTCTGGGGATACCCTCTGCACTTCTGTGGGATGCTCCATCTGCTCCATCATTGCAGCATTCATGAGCCACCTGCTACCTAGAGGTATGTAAACAAAACATTTAAAGCTGTGTCTATGTCTGGATCTCTGAATTTTTCCGAAAATCTCTGAATCAATTCAGAGGGTTCCAGTTCAATTTGGAGAGATTAAAGGGTCCTCTGATTCAATTCAGATTCAGAGATTCAGCCACCGAATTGGGGCAAATCTCTACTGAATCAAATCAGGGATAAAAGCTACACACAGCCCTTGTAACTTCCCAGGTATTGAGGTGAGGCTAACCAGTCTGTAGTCCTCTGGGTCCTCCTCCTCCTTTTTTAAAAGGGCCCTTTTCCAGTCCTTTGATACCTAGCTCATCTCCCATGATGTCATGAAATCATTGCCAAGGGCTCTGAGTTTTCCTGTGCCAGTTTCTTCAGGACCCTGGGATGAAGCTCCGCAGTGTTAAAAACATTATGACCTGTCGTGGTCTTTCTGAGTTCTTGGTAACAGAAGAATCGGTCTATTATTTTTCTGTAGTCAATAAATAAATAAAAACTAAGAGCTAGCATTCTCTGAGGGGTATCTCAAATTTAAAATGGATGAGAACCACTGATTAAAGTGAACTACGCTGGTGTTGGGTTGGTTCAGAGTGTAGTTAATTCAGAAGGTCTTCCTTCAGGACTTTCTTAGGACTTCCATCCCCCACTCTACTCAGAAGCTTAAAAGGCCCAGTCCAGTCCTGCACTGTTTCAGAGTCATCTCTAACCGAGCCTTCC
>NW_005841859.1:1833302-1841627 GCF_000455745.1 Alligator sinensis | reverse complement strand
GCTGACTTCCTTGAGGAGGAGGTTCATTTTCATGCTCTGCCCCTGTCCCATTTGGTGGTTGATCTTTTTATGTTGAAGTAGAAGACATTGAAAATAAACCTATTTCTCCAGAAAAGGCCTTTTGGAGTCTCCACTAAGTAGCATCTAGGGGTGTTTGCCATGTTTTGGACAATTACAAACATTTGGAAACTTTTGAGCCAAACTCTGTCCTCTGGCAGCAGCTCTGGTAGTGGTTTTGTTCTGGGTTGAATATGGAAGTTTCTTTGCTTAGTTCAGCATTTTGTGCTTCAATTTCTGGAAGTTGGTCCATCTGGGTTAAGCAGTTTTGGTGCCATAGGTAATGGCATCCTAAGTCATTGTCTGAAGAGCATGCCAGCAGTATAGATATTTGTCAGGAGTGCCAGATATAGAAACATAGAATAATAGAAAATTAGTCTTGGAAGGGACCTCAGGAGGTCATCTACAACCCCTGCTCAAAGCAGGACCAACCTGAACAAGATCATCCCAACCAAAGCTTTGTTCTAGCTGGGTCTTAAAAACCTCCAAGGATGGAGATTCCACCACCTCTCTCGGTAACCCATTCCAGTGATTAACTACCCTCCTAGTGAGAAAATTCTTCCTAATATCTAAACTTCACTTGCTGCAACTTGAGACTGTTGCTCCTTGCCCTGTCACCTGCTACCACTGAGAACAGTCTAGCTCCAGCCTCTTTTGAACTGCCTTTCAGGTAGTTGAAAGTTGCTATTAAAACTCCTCTCAGTCTCCTCTTCTCTAGATTAAATAAACCCAGTTCCCTCATCCCCTTCTCATAAGCCCAGTTCCCTCAGCCTCTCCTCATGTGCCCCAGCCGCCTCACCATTTGTGTTGTCCTCCACTGGATATTTGTCCACATCCTTTCTGTAGTGGGGGGGACCAAAACTGAACACAGTACTCCAGATGTGGCCTCATCGGTGCTGAATAGAGGGGAATAATCACTTCTCTTGCCCTACTGGCAACACACCTACCAATGCAGCCCAGTATGCTGTTAGCCTTCTTTGCAACAAGGGCACACCCTCTGAGCCCCACCAGGTAACCCCCAGGTCTCTTTCTGCAGAACTGCTGCCCAGCCGGTCAGCCACCAGCCAGTACTGGCGCATTGGATTGTTCTGACCTAAGTGCAGGACTTTGGACTTGTTCTTCTTGAACCTCATGACATTTCTTTTGGCCCTATCTTCCAATTTGTCTAGGTCACTCTGAATCCTAGCCCTACGCTCCACGGTATCTACTACTCCCCACAGCTTGGTATCATCTGCAAACTTGCTGAGGGTACACTCTATGCCATCTTCCAAGTTGTTGATAAAGACATTGAACAAAACCATCCACAGTACCAACACCTGAGGCACTCCACTTGATATTGGCTGCCAACTAGACATTAAGCCATTGACCATTCACATCCACTGGTCTTTCTGGGTCCACAGAGCTATTCATTTCATCATCGAAGGCAATCAGGTTGGTCAGTTATGACTTGCTCTTGGTGAATCCATGCTGGCTGTTCCTAATCATCTTCTTCTCCTCCAAGTGCTTAGAAATGGATACCTTGAGGATCTGCTCCATGATTTTGCCAAGGAATGAGGTGTGGCTGATTGGTCTGTAGTTTCCTGGATCCTCCTTTCCCTTTCTTAAATATGGGCATGGTATTTGCTCTTTTCCAATCATCTGGAATCTTTCCTGATTGTCATGAGTTTTCAAAGATGAAGGCCAGTGGCTCTAAAATCACATCAGCCAACTCCCTCAACACCCTTGGATGCATCCCCTCAGGACCCATGGACTTGTATGTGTCCAGCTTTTCTAAATAGTCCCTAATCTGTTCTTTCAGTACTGTTGGCTGCTCACCTCCTCCCCAAACTGTGCTGCCTGCTCCAGTAGTCTGGGTCCTGACCTTGCCTGTGAAGACTGAGGCAAAAAAGGCATTGAGCTCTTCAGCCTGTTCTGCATCCTCTGTTACAAGGTTACCTCCCCCATTCAATAGGGGACCTACACTTTTCCTGATCCTCCTTTTGCTACCCAAATACTTGTAGAAACCCTTCTTCTTACTCTTCACATCCCTTCCTAGCTGCAACTCCAATTGCATTTTGGCCTTCCTGACATCCCTGTGTGCCTAAGCAATGCTCTTATACAACTCCCTAGTTATTAATTCAATTTTCCACTTCTTATAAGCTTCCTTTTTGTGATTTACTTTACTGAAGAATTCCCTACTAAGCCAAACTGATCTTCTGCCATACTTGATAGTCTTCCTGTACATCAGGATGGCTTGTTCCTGCACTTTCAGTAAGGCTTTTTTAAAGTACAGCCAGCTCTCCTGGACTCCTCTCCCCCTCAGTCTGGCCTTCCAGGCGATCCTGCCCATGAGTTTCCTGACTGAGTCGAAGTCTGCTTTTCTGAAGTCCAGGGCCCTTACTCTCCTGCTCTCCATCCTTCCTTTTCGCAGGATCCTGAACTCAGTCACCTTGTGGTCACTGCTGCCCAAGTTGCTATCCACTACTACATTCCCCACCAACTCATCCCGATGTGTGAGAAGCAAGTCAAGAACTGCACAGCCCCTTGTTGGCTGCTCCAGCACTTGCGCAAGGAAGTTGTCCCAGCATTCTCCAAAAACTTCCTGGATTGCCTGTGCACGGCTGTATTGCCCTCCCAGCAGATGTCAGGGTGATTGAAGTCCCCTATGAGAACCAGGGCCTGTGATTGGGAAACTTCAGCTAGATGTCTGAAGAAAGCCTCATCCACTACTTCCTCCTAGTCTAGTGGTTTATAGCAGACACCCAGCACATCACCCTTGTTGCTCTTCCCGCTAAACTTAACCCAGAGACTTTCAACAGGCCTATCTGCAGCTGGAGGTCTGAGCACTCATATGGCTCTTTTACATAAAGTGCAACTCCTCCTTCTCTTCTCCCCTGCCCATCCTTCCTGAACAGTTTATACCCATCGATGTCTCTGTTATTCCAATCACGTCATAGTTCTGTGACCGTGCAAGGACTTCCAGTTCTTCCTGCTTGTTTCCCAGGCTCTGTACATTCGTGTACAGGCACTGGAGGTAACTAGTTGATTGTCCTAATTTCTCAGGAACTATGAGAACACTTTCCCTGTTTCCCCCTCCTGCTTGTTCTTCCTCCAGGTGTCCCGCTTCCCCACTTACCTCAGGGCTTTGGTTTCCATCCTCCAGCACAGCCAGGTGTTGATCTGCAGAATGCAGCTGCTTCTGCCCTGGCCCTTTCCCTTGACTGGAAGAATTGAAGAGAACACAACCTGAGCCCCAGAGCCATTCACCTGCACCCTTGCACCCAGAACCCTGTAGTCACTTTTTATCTGCTGAGGGTCTCCCCTGGCAGTATCATTGGTGCCTACATGGACAAGCAGCTTGGGGTAGTAGTCAGAGGGTGCCAGATGAGTCTCTAATCCCTCCATGACATCTTGGATCTGGGCTCTGGGCAAGCAGCAGACTTCCTGAGCCAACAGGTCAGGCTGGCAGATGGCTCCCTCTGTCCCCTCCAGAAGGGAGTCTCCAGGCACCATCACCCATCATTTCTACTTGGATTTTTGGATTTATGTAGAAGTTGTTTCAGAATTTGTATTGTTCTCTCAACTTCTCTGTTGTTCTGAGGTTAGTGAGGACTGCAAGTATGCTATTAAAAATAAAAGTTTTCTGCAAACTGTAGGATTAACTCTGAGGTAAACTGTGGTCCTTTGTCCAGTAAGAGGACCTTAGGAATGCTGAGCCTTGCAAATATAGACTTCAGTTTTTGAACGACCTATGCCAGTTAGGTCTGTGTAAGTAAAGTTGGGTCAATACAGTCAGGAAAATAATCAACTACAATAACATATGTGTATGCTTTCCAGAAAAATAAATCTGTTGCTAAGTGCTACCAAAGTCTAGTTATTATCTTTGTAGAAATTAATGGCTCCAAAGACACCTTTTGTCTTTGTTGCATCCCTCACAACCTTCTGCTAAAATCTGAATTTGCTAACTCAGTCCAAGCCACTGTATAGATTGTTATGCTCTTGCCCTGCATTTTTTTTTAATCCCTGGTGTCCTTCATGGATCTTTGAAAGCATTTCTGCCTAAAGCACCGAAGAGATCACTGTATCCCCTCCTTTAAGGAGCAGATCATTGACAAAGTGGAAGCCATCTTGATCCTGCCAATATAGATATAGGTCTTTTTAAAGTCACATGCCATGGACCTTCCATTTTGATAGAAATAAACCAGTTTCTGGCAAGTGTAATCCTTTCTTGCTTATATCTCATTTGCTGAAGTCTATTAGCAGATACTGGCAATGCTGTCAGAAGTGGCAATGCTGTAACATGTCTGTGGTATCCTTCTATCTGTCTGCATATGAAGACACGTCCGCTGTGGGGTTACTTAGTGAACTCTGACTGTGCTAAAACATGTGGTGATGCCAGTCATTCTTTGGCTGTATTGAATGCCCTTTGTTGTGCATTCCCCCAGACCCACAGATTGCATCCATTAAAGAGATCTCTTAAGGGTTTTGTTAGCTGTACTAAGTTTGGCAGTTTTTTTTCCAAACTGGTTGGCTATACCCAGCAATCATCTTATGGCAGAATGTCATAGGTAAGTTAGTAGTCTAGATTCTTCAGCAAGAGGTATTTGCCAAAACCCTGCAGTAGCATCTTATTCTGAGAACAGCTGACCCATGTCTATTCTACTGCAGAAACATGTGTCCTTCAATGCATATGTTTTTGTTGAGTACTGTTCACACAAATGTGAATTTTTCCATTGGGTTTTGGTACTACAAATATTCCTGCTTACCAGTCTGGGGGTTCATCTATTTGGGAAATAACCTTCATTGCATCCATCTTCTTTAATCCTTCCTTGACTTTTTGTTGCAAAGGAATGGGGATGTGCTGAGGAGCTGTTAGAGCAAACTGAATTGGCAATGGCACCAATTTAATTTTATATTCCTCTGACAGCTTCCCCAATCCTATGAAAACCATCTCTTGTATGGTTTGTGTTTTGCTATGAATTGAGTCCAGTTTCTCTAATCGGCATAGATAGTCCTTGTATTGCTGGCAATCCCAGTAAGGGAAATATTAACCCTGTTAGCACACAGTGTGTGACAGATTATTTTCCCCTCTTTTTGTCCAATATTTCCTAGAACTGGCCACACACTTCTAATACAGTATTACTTGCTGCCCTGAGAATTTTATCTGACCTTTGCAGATGTCTATCCCAGTACTGATCATAATATTTTTCAATGATGGCAGTAACTGCAACTCCTGTATCTATTTTGAATATAATGATTTGGCCACTGAGAATTGTGTTAGTGTACCAAGTTGTTGATTCGTTTGATGCCACTTCCCCCTCAAATTACTTCCACTATTCTGGATGATCTGGACTCTCCTACAAATGTCCCTTCTTGTGGCACCCCCAGCATTCTGTATTCATTACATGTGTCATACCTTCCACTGCTTTCACAATTAAAGTTTTGCCTCATTTTTGCTCTCTTTTATATTGTGTCTTGGATGTTAGGGTTCCTTCCCTCTCTTAGGTCTTGTCTCTTTGTTATGAAGTTTTAGGTACACTGTTAGTCTGTAAGCCATACTGATGTTTCTTTATTGTTTCTTCCATCTTAACTTTTGTTATGGCTTTTATTATTGTGCGTTCTGGATCTAACTGCAGTTGTGCTGATAAACTGACGTCTCTGATGCCTACCACAATCCTGTCTCTTATGAGTTCTTTCAATACTCCATAATTGTAGTGTTCAGCAAGAGCATGAACTACAGCAATAAAAGAGTCAGCTGTTTTCCCTGGCATCTCATATTAAATTTGGCCCTTTTGTTATATAACATTTCTTTTCTCCATAAAATGGGCCTCAAAAGCCTCTTTCACCTTTTTATAGTCTTCCTTTTCTTCCTCAGTGAGGGGGAGGGCACATAGAACATCATCTGCAGTCCCTCCCATGGCAAAGATGAGGGCATTTACCTGGTATTTCTCTGTTCTTTGTACTAAGCCCAAAACCATCAAAAAACACTCAAACTTTTTGATACAGCAAGGCCAGCTGCCTGCATTTCTACAGGCAAACTTCTCTAGCAGAACCATTTATGTTATGGCCTCCACAGCTGCCCTAGGCTTTCAGCCTGTCTCCTCCCTGCTGCAGTGCATACAGCTTCTCTGTGGCTCTTGTCTGCACTCTGGCATTTTGGGAGCTCTTCTTTCTCTTTCTCTCTTTTGTTTCTGAAGGGAGAGATCAGGCCCACTGCTGACACCACATGGTTTAAAGGAAACAGAGACACATGCAGCCATAGTGTGGGGCTGTAATCTGGCTGTCCCCCAGGGAATGTCCAACCTTTCTTACAGTCCTCCAGTACAGCCAACTGAGTGGGTATGAAGGACCAGGACTCTTTGATTACTTCACAGGTGCCATCCCAAGATAAGTGTAGTCCATGGAAAAGACAACTTACACAATAACAGTTATGATCCTGATAGAGCTTGCTGCAGTGATGAGATAGCTGGGGCCAGTGAACACAGCAGCCATTCCTTTTCCCTCTATTGGCACAAATAGTCTTCTACCCAGTGAGTACATCTACATATGCACCCAACTGCGTAGTTGTTACTGCACAGTGATTTAGTACTTGCTTTAGTGGCCCTGGTGTAAACTGCTCTGCCCCAGCTCAACCTTCAGACAAACCCACTGGGCACATCTACATGACATGCTATCTCACCATAGCAATGAGCTACAGCAATGCAGCTTGTCGCTACACCAATGTAGCATCAGTGGGCATGAACCATGATGCAAAGGCTACTGCACAGTAGCAACAAGCTACTGCATAGTAGGGTCAGAAACAATCCATGCACCACCAGGACTGCACAGTCATCTGGTATACTTGCTTTAGTACTAAATGACTGCACAGTAATCGCCGGTACTGTGCAACCCCAGCAGTGCACAGGTTGTTTCCAACCCTACTGTGCAGTGCACAGTGGCGTTGGCATCACAGGTTGTGCCCGCTGCTGCTGTGTCACTGTAGTGATGAGCTACATCACTGTAGCTCTTTACCATGGCAACATAGTGTCTCATGTAGATGTGCCCAGTGGTTTCATCTAAAACTTGAGCTGGGGCAAAGCAGTTTATGCGAGGGCCACTCATCCCCGGGCTTCGGGTGATAGCATTGGGGGTGGAGGGGCTGGCTGAAAGTGTGGAGTTGCATGGCTAAGCAGCAGGTAGGAGTATGGCCCCTGGCTGGCTGGGCTCAACTTACACCCACAGTCAGCATCTACACATGTGTTTAATCACTGTAAAGTACCCATGACAGCACTATCTTACTGTGGCTTTAGTTTGCTGCAACCTAATACCATCACAAGTGTAGATGGCGAGGTCAACCAGCCCTTACGGAGTTGGTGCCACCAGGCGGGCCTTGGGTTCCTAGATAATGACCCATGCTTTCAGGCGGGGGACTTGCTGGGGTGGGATGGGCTTCACCTCTCTCCTAAAGGCAAGCATGTCTTCTCTTTCAGGTTGGCTGATCTCATACGATGAGCTTTATACTAGCCTCGCTGGGGGAGGGGGCCGCAGGAAGACGAGGATATGCCACCCGAGCAAGACAGGTGACACGTGCAAGGAGTGCCCAGGTAAGAAACAGGGGTCCAGATAGTCTTCCTAATCGGGGGGTGGCAAGCACAGCTATGCAAGGCCTTAAATGCCTGTATACCAATGCTCGGAGTATGGGGAACAAACAGGAGGAACTCGCCCTCAGAAGAGCAAGTTCAAACCCAGATATAGTGGGGCTTACAGAAACGTGGTGGGATTCATCCCACGACTGGGCAGTTAGCATTAGGCTCTACAGGCGGGATAGAGAAGGAAGGAAGGGAGGGGGTGTGGCGCTCTATGTCAAACAGCAATACACATCTTCTGCCAGCAAAATGGGGTCAGAGGAGGGGCAAGCTGAAGTGCTCTGGGTCAAGATACAAGGGGGTCATGGGGAGAGGGATTTAACAGTGGGGGTCTACTACAGACCCCCCCCAACCAAGGGGAGGAGCTGGACCGGGAATTTTCGGGCCAGCTTGCAGAGGCACTTAAGGCAAGAGATGTAGTTGTCATGGGTGATCTAAATTACCCGGACATCTGCTGGGAGGAGCAGTCAGCCAGGTCGGACCATTCCAGGAGGTTCCTGGCCGAGATACAGGACCTCCACTTAACCCAGGAGGTGCACAGTCCCAGCAGAGGAAATGCCCTGTTGGACCTGGTCCTGGCCACAGGTGATGATCTGGTAAGGGGGCTCCAGGTCCTTGACCACCTGGGTGATAGTGATCATTGCTTGCTGGAATTCATCATCCA
>NW_005841859.1:1816289-1831507 GCF_000455745.1 Alligator sinensis | reverse complement strand
CTCCTACCCTGGGGGTCTTTAAGAAGCGGCTCGATGCCTACCTGGCTGGGGTCACTTGAGCCCAGTTTCCCTCCTGCCCAGGCAGGGGGTCGGACCTGAAGATCTACAAGGTCCCTTCAGACCCTACTGCTACGATTCTATGATTCTATGATTCTATGGTGATGCTTTACTCTTCAGCGAATCAGTCTACTCCTCAGTTAAGCACGCGTAGATATGGTAGTATGTGTGCATGTGTGTGTAAGGCTGATAGTGTTATGTCTGCATATTCTAATACAGCATGGGTGCTGCATATAGTGTGCACTCCAGACTGGCCCTGAGCACTGTGTGTAGCACATACTGGCTCTGGCTCCACCTGGTGTATGTGGTATGCAAGGTTGATACTGGGTGCACGCTACACAGTGCCTGTACTGGCCTGACCCTGCATGCTGCTTCTTGTATGCTGGGCTGATTTGGGGGCTTGAACCTGATCAGTCCAGCATCCAGCATGTCGGGCCAGTCTAGTGTATGCCCCAAACCAGCTACACACACTGGGTGCAAGGCTGGACTGACTCTGTGTGTTACACGTAACATGCGTGCTGGGTTCAGCCCTGTATACCACATGTAGCACATGGGGCTAGGGTGGTGCATGCTGCATGCAACTCATGGGGGTGGTCCAAGATCCACAGGAAATACTGTAGGCCACATGATAGGGCTCTACAGGTTGGATCCAGTCCATGGGCCATATCTTTAACATCCCATTCTAATAACTTCTAGTAGAGCAAGTGGATTTGTTATCCTCTGCTTTTATTTTCAAATGGTTAGAATTAATTTCTTTTCTTTGTCTCCCACACATCAATTTAGAATAAAGGCATAAAGATTTCACAAAGAACTCGGGAAGAATCTTGTCCTCTTTAAGGTTTGCTTAGCTTAAGATACCTGAATACCAGTTAGAAGCATTTAAATAAAATTCAGACAAAAATCTGACTGAAGAGCAAACACTTTGCGATAATTTCTTTTGTTTAACAATGGAATCTAGATTGCAAAAGTACTACAGCAAATTGGACCACATCCCACCAAACCAAACAAGAAAAAATACAGGGGAGGCTATTAAGCTAGTAGTATGAGGAAAGGAAAAGGAATATAAAAATCATATAGTTTTTCAGTGCAAGAAAATAATTTAAAGATATAAAGTACACTACACACCACAGAAATATTTTTTTCCCAAACAATGTATTTTATTTCAAAAGTAGCAGAAAAAGCAATTGACATTTTCAAAAGAAAAAAAAAAGCAATGTTGGCCTGGAGTATAACAAAATATCATTTTGCTGCTATATAGTTTTAGTTAGTGAATAAGGCACAGTTGGTCTGAAGAAGTCAGTGTGTGAGAATGCTATTAAGCAATTTACCTGGAGGGTTAAAGACCACAAAATCCAGCCCACTGCCTTTATATAGGTCTACATGTGCTGTGTAAAATTGCACTGGAATATTTGATGACAAAAAGAAAAGGAGATGACATGTATATTATTTGATTTTTATCACATCTTAGTGACTGTGAAAGTACCCAGTGGCAGAGTGATAGCTGCATTTATGCATTTTTATGTTGTATTTTCTTCCTTATGAACCATCTCTTCCTCCTCCTCCTCTCATTTTAAATGTTTTATATATGTTGTCATTTTGGTCTCTTCTGTAGTGCAGAATCTTTTCCCTGCTCAGCTCAGGCTGTTAGACCCATAAGTCACTTCACATCCTGAGAGGGGATCAGCTGGGATGGCATTTGTGTCATGACTGTCTCATGTTATCCACCAAACAACAGCTTGGGAGTGACATGCCTTTCGGTTGCAGTTGTCTGTTTACAATCCTGAATATGGTTTCAGTCATGTTAGGGCAATTTAGGCTACTTTAGATTCTTTCTCTCACTGTTTAGCAAACCTCATTGAAGAGATCTGAATCATGTCGTCACAAACCCACACTCCCCTTCCTACTCAATTTCTTTCCTCTTCAGGATTCTTCTCCTTGGTTTCCTTCAGCATCTTCTTTCCATGTGAAGTGCCTGAAGTCGGTGAGAAAACCCAGGAACTTTCAAGCTTTTGTGTTTTATGAAGGAAGCTTCAGTTGGCTGCAACATAAATTCCCATTTATGAGTCTCAAACAACACTAAAAGTTAAAGGGAGCCTTTGCTGGGGATAAGCTGAAATCTGAGACCAACAGACTCCTTTTATTTTCAATGTAGGTACAGTGTTTCATTTCAGTGCAGTCTTTTCTAGAACTTATTGTGGTATCTTGCATGCAATCAGTCAATATATTGTTTTTAATCAAATACAAGACAAGGTTTTTTCCTCCAATCAGCATGGGGAAAATAGCCCCTCATCTTACATTTTCATACAAGGAAATCTCATTAAACACATTGGCTCTCGTTAAACTACTGCCAAAAGCAGCATGTGCTCAGCAATAGAAACTAGCTATAAGTTGATTAATTTCAGCCAACACTGAGCATGTATAAAACACATATGGGCCAACATGCTGATGGGCACCTACCGCAAGGATAGGGTAATTCAGCCTAATTTAAAGTGATATATGACAGTCTATTAAGTGCAGTCTCCCTCAGTGCTGACCCTTTTTCAAGTCATTGTGAGCCATGGTGTATTCAGTATAAATGATGAATACATTTTGACTTCCTTTTTACTCCCAGAGCTGAGTTGCAGCTTTCTTTTCCATTTCCAATGATTCCTGTTTCTTCAACAGCCTTAAAAGCCTGGCAAACATCATCAAATGGAGTCCCAAACAGTTCATTCAGAATCCCTCTGTCATACCCTGTCTCAGCTTGTTGCATATGATTAGTGTGGCCCCACATCCATGAGGTGAAGCAGGACCAGGTTGCCTGGCACCTTATCTGCATATAAATTTTTGAAGCATCCTAGAACTTATGACAAGAACACTTGCTTCCAGTCATAAAGAGGGCTTATTGGTACCTGGATCCTTTGCTGGGTGGGGCCGGGGGATGGCGGGTATCTGGAGTACACACACATACTGAGCAGTGCTGAGCTGTGGGGCCACCACGGCTTGAAATCCTGTTGGCTCTGGTGGAGTCCTGCCCAATAAATTATATGTTAAATCATGAGTCTTTTGGCTTTGGACTAATATCTTCATCTACATGAGGCATTTATTGCACAGTAAAATATTTATCTCCACAGTAAACAACTCAGCATCTAAACATGCATCTTTGTTAGGCTGGAGTAAACTAGTTTACTTCACAGCAGTGCATGTGTAGATACTGCTCTAGCTGGCTGGGGCACAAAGGTGCTTCAGTGCTGGGGCCACCATAACAGGCTATTCCAGACCTTGGGGGCTCAGACAGTAAAGAAGTTCTTCCTTATATCCAGCCTGAAACAGTCCTGGAAGAGTTTATAACTCTTCAACCTTGTCATCCCTTGGGGTGCTCTGATGAACAAACATTCCCCCAGATCCTGGTGAACACCCCTTATAAACCTGTAGGTGGATATTAGATCACCCCTGAGCCTGTGCTTTTCCAGACTGAAGAGTCCCATAGCTCTCAGCCTCTCATCATAAGGTCTGTTTTCCTGATCTCTGATCATGCACGTGGCTCTCCTCTGGACTCTCTCAAGCTTCTCCACATCCTTTTTGAATTGTGGAGCCCAAAACTGGATGCAGTACTCCAGCTACGGCCTCATCAAGGCCGAGTACAATGGGAGAATGACATCCTGGGATTTGCTTGAGAAGCATCTAAGGATGCAAGCCAGAGTTTTGCTCGCTTTACTAGCAGCAGCATCACATTGAAGGCTCATGTTCATCTTGTGGTCAATCATGACCCCCAAGTCCCTTTCATCCATAGTGCTAGTCAGTGTAGCACTGCCGAGCTTATAAGGATGCTGCAGGTTTTTCCTCCCAAGGTGGAGAACCTTGCATTTTTCAGTGTTAAACACCATCAGGTTCTCATCCGCCCATTTCATGAGCCTGTCAAGGTCAGCCTGGATCACCCTCCTGTCCTCAGGTGTGGGTGTTTTACCCAAAAGTTTGGTGTCATCGGCGAACTTGGCCAGTCCACATCTGGCTCCAATGTCCACATCATTAATGAAGATGTTGAAAAATATGGGTCCAAGGACAGATCTTTGGGGGACCCCACTGGTCACAGGACACCATGATGATTGACTTCCGTCAACCACCACCCTCTGGGTCTGACCATGGAGCCAATTTCCCAGCCAGTGGATCGTGGTGAAGCCAAGGCCGCAGTTAGCCAGTTTTGCCAACAGGTGATCCTGGGATACCAGATCAAAGGCTTTTTTAAAGTCAAGATATACGACATCAATCTCTTCCCTCTTGTCCAGGTGATAGGTCACCTGGTCATAAAAGGAAATAAGATTGATCAAGCAAGACCTACCTGCAACAAAATCATGCTGGTTATCCCTCAGGATTTTGCCATCAGCCAGTCCGTTAAGAATGGCCTCTTTGATAATCTTTTCTAAGACCTTCCCCGGGATAGAGGTCAGGCTGATGGGCCTGTAGTTTGCTGGATCCACTTTCCTCCCTTTCAAGGTTATTATTTTCAAACTTGTTCCTCACTTCCTTGTGCTTAGGCAGAGCAGGGTCTGACAGTAAGGAAAAGAGGAAGGGGCTGCAGGGGGCATACGTTTGAGGGGCAGAGGGTAAGAGGGCTACCTGACCTCCCAGATTTATTTTCCCTGCTGTTGCCGTGGGAGGGGGACAAATTCAAGGCAAACCTCCAATAATTAGATTCTATACCTGGAAAATTGTAACAATATTTAAAGTTGTATATAAGATATAATTATTGGGGGGTCATTTGACATAATCAGGGTCATTGTATACTTGAGTAAATATGGTAATTTACCATCTCAAGCCTTTGCAGCAAGGAAATTTCCCATTTATATGAGCAAATATTGGTAGGATTTAATTTTAAATTTGAAAACACAAATACTTTTGTTTGTGTATTCATCCATTCCAGAAACAGAAATATTATGTGCCTTAGTCTGTCACTAATAACTCTTATAAGTAGCACATCTTAAATTATGAATAGTCATGAGAAATATATAGAATAATATTAAAGGGATTCTTCAAATATACTTGAGTAACACAGGCAGACAAGGTTCTTTGGGTAAATCCAATATCTTTTATTAGACCAACTAAAAAGTCAACTGTAGACTTCCTCAACCCAGAGAAGGGTGTTTGTACCTGAAAGCTTGCAAAGAATTATTCCAAGTATTTTAGTTGGTCTAAAAAAAGATATTGGATTTACCCAAAGAACCTTGTCTGCCTATGTCCTTAGACCAACATGGTTGCAACCTCTACTCTTAAGTAACAAAGGCATTCAAGAAAGTTGTAGTATGTTCTTGATGAAAGGAAGGAAGGAACGTTTGGCCACTCATTCACTGTAAACAATGAATATGATATTATGACAATAAAACTTTGGATTTCTTCAGCACTTTTCACTGCTAAGAATCTCAGAATGCTTTACAAACATTAAATAGTATTTGCATAGAGCAATAAAAATTACTGCAGATACTGTAAACTCCATATAAATTAGCCTACATAAATCTCCAACTGTCAATAATCACCCATGGCCAGGGTTGAACCATATGAAATTGTGCTTTACTAAGGACTCACAAATAGATAAAGAATACTGGCCAAAAGAGCTAAATAGCTATAAGAGTGTGATTACTCAATAAAGAGGAAACCACTGGTAAGTAAGCCATTTTCATAGACCAGAGTTTGAAGTGATGAATATTAGGAATCTTTAGTGAAATGAATGCATGCCAATGGGTTCAGTGGCCTAGGAGGCTCTTTTCAGCCCTAAATTCCTAAACACCACTTCTAGTGTGGTCAAAAACTTCTGATGCATCTTTTTTTCAATTGAAAAATGCCTTTTTGTTAATAATGAAATGTCTTGCAGGAACTTAGTGTTGTAGTCCAGGAATTATGGGACAGGAAAGGATTGTTGTGTGTGATACCTTTTATTGGACGGACTACATGGCTTCTTCCCTCTCCAGTCTCACAGTCCTACCCACATTTCTTAATCATTGCTATGCTTGCTTCTTTCTTTAGACATGATGAAAAATGCTTTGCATTTAAAAGCTTGTTTCCACTCATGCAATTTGTCCAGTAAAAGATACTACCCACTACAATCTTTGCTTCTTGCAGGAATGTAGTAATTTAAAAAAGAAGGCGTTTGAAAAATGTTATAGAGGAATTTGAAGGAGTGTTGGAGGTGCGTTGCGGAAGAAAGAGAATGCCCAAGCCATCTTAGAATAGCCACTATTTCAGTGTTTAGGAAACTCCCTTAGCATATGCCTGACCAACTTGATTTCATTCAATAAGGTGACAAGCTCTGTGGATGGTGAGGAGAGCATTGGAGCAGGGCTTCTGATACCTTCTCACATAACATTCTTATTAATAAGCAAAGGAAATACAGACAAAATGAAAATACTGTAAGGTGGATAAACAACTGGTTGGATCGTCATAGTCAATGAATAGTCACCAAAGTCTCAATGTCTAATTGGGAGGATGTATTAAGTGGGGATCCTCAGGGGTCTGTTCTAGGTCTGGCATTGTTTAATATCTTCTTTAAAGATTTGGATGATGGGATTGAGTGTGCTTTTAGCAACTTTGTGGATGACACTAAATTGGGTAGAGTTACAGACACTCAGAAGGGCAGGGCTAGGATCCAGAATGATCAGGATGAACTTCAGAAATGAAAATTAGATTAAATCAGATGACATTCGACAAGGACAAATCCTGCACTTTAGACAGAATAATTGCATGCACAATTACAGATTAGGGAATGCTTGGTGAGGCTGCATTTACTACAGAGAAGGACCCTGGGGTTGCAGTGGATTATCAGCTGAATATGAGCCAACCATATATTCTTGTTGCAAAAAAGTCAACAGCATATTGGGTTGTATTAACAGAAGTATCACTTTAAAAATCAAAGGAAGTGATTTTTCTGTTCTCTCCAGTACTGGTGAGGCCACCTGGAATAATATGTCCAGTTTGGGGCCCCAAACATCAAGAAAGACGTGGACAAATTGGGAAGAGTTCAGCTTCCCCCAAATGATTAGGGGCCTGGTTATTTAGTCTGGAGAAGAGAAGACGGGGGGTAAGGAGGGGGCGCGGGGGCATTTGATAGCAGCTCTGGGAGCTTTGCCATCACTGCCTTCCCCCTACATGGCTCCAGGTCAACAGCAGTTGAGAGACAGGAGCCATTCTTCCACAGTGGAAGCCATTCTGGGAAGGTTCCCTTCACCTTCCACTGATCAGCGGATATTCTTTAATCTTTGTGACAGGAGGAGAAGGATCTTTATGACTGTTTCTCAAACTTTTAAAACTCAAAGCACACTTTGTTAGACTCAAAATACCTCTTGAAAAATGCCAGCTCTTGGGTCTCTTTTAAATGTGATCCGAGATTGGGGGGTAGCTCTTTAATTAGAGTGGCTCTGAGAGTTGATCTAATTAAAGTACTGCCATGTCTCCTGTATCAGCATCCCCACACTTAAAAATGGTGGTGAGGTGCTTGAACTAAAGCTTATTTGATGAGCTTTAGTTCAAGTGCCCTCGCCACCATTTTTAAGTGTGGCGATGCTGATGCACGAGATGCAGGAGGCTGCTGGAGTGCGGCAATTGCCAGGCTCCAGCAGACTCAGTTACCTAAGTCTGGTCTGATGTGCTGGAATTCCAGTGTGTCAGAACAGGCTCTGTGCTCATGGATAGGCACCCTTAGGGTGTAGTTACATGTTACAAACAGCACGTGCTTCCTCTATGGGATGTTGGTTGGCATGTGCTGTGAGCTTGTAGTTTGTGAGCTTGTTACGTGCTGTGTTGCTTATTAGGAGTTATTACTCTCTCTAGCCTGCAGAGCTCTGACTTGCTTTGAGAGCAGGTGAGCAGGGGTACAGCTAAGACCTGCCACGTCTGCTTCATGCCTGCCCAGCTCATTGGCTCTCTAGTGGCACTGCATGTTTTTTGGTCAAGTGCTTCAGCACAAGTTCTGCACTGCCCCTGCCCATTCAGCTTGGGCCCCACCAGGTCTCACGTACCTGGATCATCCAGCACTGTCTCTGCTCTCCAGGATTGGGCCCATGTTGCCTTTGTGCACCTGGATCAGTTTCCACCACCATCACATGATGAGATCAAGCCAGCATCACTCCTGCCAGGCCCTGGATTGGGTCCCATCCCTCCCTCATGCCTGATCAAACCCATGTTACCCCTGTTTGTCCAGATCAGCACCACTATTCCCCACAAGTCCAGACTGGGCCCCACACACCCAGATGGAGTTTGCACTGCTCCCACTGGGCCCTGGGTCAGGCCTTTCTGCCCCAATGCACCTGGACTGATCCTGTGCTGCCCCCATCTGGCCTTGTGACTGCTCACTCATCTGCACCCCACTGTGACTGCCCAGGGGTGTGGTGCAACCTGATTTAGGTGTGTACAGGTGGGGCTTGATCAAGTTGTGTGTGGCTCAGCAGGGCTCAGTGGGGCCCAACTGGAGCGGTGCAGGCTCCATCTAGGTGTATGGGGCCTGTCACCCCTCCCTTTCCTCTCCTTCCACTTCCCCTCTTCCATTCCTTCTGCTCTTGCCTTATGCCCCTCTTTCCTCCCCCTGCTTTTCCCTTCCCTCTCCAGGCACCCAGAGCTGTTCAGCTGTCCTGACTGTCAGTCCAGGGCATAACAATCTGGGAGGATAGCTAGTCCATGTGTGTGTAGGAGGGGAGCTTATACTGCCACTCCTAGGATACTGGAGGACAGCTAATTGCTGTTATTAGACTCATGGAGTAGACTGACATTACTGTAACATGGGCTATCTAATACCAGTTGAAGATAATTCTCACCTCGAGAGGAGTAACTTTGAGAGGCTCAGAGGGTATGTGGGTCATCTTTTCCTGCCTTAATGTGCGGACACTCCCATCTTAAAAGCTTTTAGCAGGTATGAAAGGTAATGTGTAACTACTACCCCAGTTTTCACTCATATTTTGACTGTGGATAAATAATACAGTAATTTTTCCATTGCAAAGAACTCAAAAAGTACAAGTACTCAAAATAATACAGCAGTTTTTCCATTGCAAAGAACCATGACATGCCAGAATGTTTTTAGCACTATGGATTCCTATTTAAAATGATCAGGTTTATCTTGTGAATCATGTTTGCACACCTAACAGTGCTAACATGTGTGGCATCTGCAACACCCCTGAAGGGATCTCATGGCACCCCAGGGTGCTGTGGCACCCTGGTTGAGAATTAGTGCTTTACATTTTTCAGAAGAGGCTTTAATTGGCACTGTTCCCAAAGGAGCCAGCACCCAGCTTTGCTTAGTTTTCACTGCTGAAGTGCTACAATGGGAATGTAAAGCAGATGCACATCTCTAGTGAAGAGGGAGCTATTATAGTTCATTCCTATGACAAAGCCCGATAGCACTTGGCAAAAGATCAGTAGTGTTTCTAGGGGTGAGAAGGTGGGGCACCAGCCCTGGCTCCAATTTAGGAGAGGTGCCTGAATTGCTCTTACCACCATGGAGTCTATGCCCTGGCAGCAAAGGCAGCCTATGGCATTGCTTGAGCAATAGCCACTGGGTGCATGGACACAAGTTGCTGCTATAAGAGAAACAGCTGAGCTGGGGAGACCATGTGGCAACAGCTGCAGCATGGGGTCTGTTTTTGAAACCCTGGCATCCTCCCAACTCTTCCCCCCAGTTCTTGGCACCCATGCCCATCTGGTGCTCTTCCCACTCTCACCCACTCTCCTGCAGGGTTTGCTCAGGGTGCCAAACCCTCATGCCTGTATTCCTCTGCAAAAGAGGAATGTCAAGAACAGGAGGGAAGAGAAGGGAAGAAGCTGTAGCCAGAGGACACTGGGTGCAGACAGGAGTGCAGCTCCCCACTGTAATGGAGAATGCTTTGCAGGAAGTGTTCAGAGTTACAGAAGTTCACTGTTGGTTCCAGGGGGAAGGGGAAACTAGCCGCTGGCTTTGAGTCTGTAGCTGGTTTCCCCTAGCAATGGCCCCTCCTCTCTCCCAGCCTGTCCCTGTTTCAGAATAGGAGGGGGCTTGTTCTAGTGGGTCCCCAGCCAGACCTTGAGGGTGGGGTGGGTGAATTGGAGCCCCCCCCCACCTCAGGGGGTGCTCCAATACACCCACCCCACCCTCCTGTGGGGGCTGAACCCCCCCCCAAACCAAACTCCTTCCATTCCCTTTTTCCTTCCTATTCTGAAAACAGCTCAAGGCTGGGAGACAGTGCAGACAGAAGTTACAGAAGACCCTATATTGTGAAATGTCTTCATTAGACCTCTCATGCAATGAGGGTTCAGATTCTCACCGGATTGGCCTTTTGTAAGCAGTCTTCAGTCATACACTTTTGTTTCAACATGGCTATATACCACTTTCTGTGACCAGATTGGGCAAAAATTGTGACTTCTGTTTGTGCCCCCTGTGATCATCATGCTACCTGGTGCATGATGTCCAGTTGTAGCTTGCAGAAGCCTTTAGACTGCTCTACTTTACTCTGGTGCCCAGGTCTTAGGATGTTCCCTGAGGCTGGCAAGATATAGTTGGCTCCATTTTGCTCTCCCCACATTATTAGCCCTGAGAGTTGAAGCCAGATCATTTTCACTGAAATTACTGCAGTTTTTAAATTGTGAGTAGCAATTAATATTGCTACCCAATAACAGTAATAATTCTTAGCATTATAATAACATTTTTCAGCTTCAAAGCACATAACTAAGATGGACTAATTATTTTTTTAGTTTTCTTCTGAGACAGAATTGCAAACTGTGATGGTGCAAAACAGCTAAATAATTATATATATTTTTATAATGAAGATTATTCTGAAGACTTTTGTTCTGTTAGGTATAGCCTAGTAAATGCTAATTTGATCAGATAAGGGTTAAAGAAAAACTGATTAAATAGTAGATTTTTGGTTTTAAAGGCTTGAAGAGTGGCACCTTAGTAATCTTGATTGAAAGAGAACCTCTTTCATGTAAAGCTTGACTATTATATAGTAAAAAGTAGTGCTATAATGTTGAAAGGTCTGGGTTTTCACAGAATCCAAGCACAGACAGAAAATGAGTGAATCTAAGTTTTATGCTATCAGAAAAGTGAAGTGATGAAATTGAATATTCAAAATTGCACACAGCCTTTTTCAGTTTCCATACTAGTCTGTTTCCAACATTTTCAGCAATGATTTTCTGTGCAATATTAAGTGGAAATTGGTCCTTTTCGCCTAAAAGGAGAAATACAAAAGCTTTAGTTTGCAATAAATAATTTGCTCAGGATGTATAATTCATGAACCACTCTGTGTTCTTTTGACCACAGCTTTCCCAGTTACTGACTACTTCTATTATTTAAGTGATTACTTCATATAATTTCAGGGAGACAGATTGTTTAAAAAACTTAAACTTCCTAACTCTGTTGTTTCGTATAGTAATAATAACATTTAATAACAATATTCATTCCAAAGAATAGTTCAAATTCTTTAAATGTCTTCTTTCTCTTTTCTCTCCAGAGATGAGCAGAAAAAAGTGAATCTCATCATTATTCTTCTTTTCAAGGGCAAAGCCGTGATAGACAGGGCTTAATGTGTATCTTGGTAGAATTGGATTTGATCCTCAGGGCTGGGCCAGAGGGCTGCTTTGTTAGATTTGTTAGATTTACTCTCTTTCTCTCTCTCCCACAAACAAAATTACCTCTTGGAGGCCTGCATCAACCCCAGCATCCTGAGACTATCTCCTTTTCTTGATTTCAGTCACATCTAAATCTGTTTAAATTGTCGACATGATGATTTGTGGAGAGACAGGGATTAAGCAGAAGGGAGATTAACACAGTTGTCTGTCTTCTTCGAAATAATATACCTGCTGACAGTAAGGGCATTCTTCAATTTACATAACTTAGTTCACAAGGAAAGCTTTGCAGTTGTTATTGGGTTGCTTTTTTGCCATCAGCAGAACAAACTCACCTGCTTCTTTCACATTTAAAACCTTGACAGTCGATCTTTTCAATTCCTGTAAGATAGAGAGACATGGACTCTACCCTTTTCAGATAGAGTTTCTTTGGCATCTGATTAACCTGAATTCAAATGACTATTTAAAAAATGTGTGATACATTTCCCTCAATATATGATGAACTTCTATTGTCCTAAGCAAAACTATTTACATTTTATCCTTTTCTCAAGAGAATAGCAGTTCTGCAGCATATTGTTTTGAAATAGAATCATAGGTTATTTGCTCCTTTCTTTTGAATTGTTTGGCAAAAAAATAGATTTTTATTCATCTAATTTTAGGAAAAGGAATATAGAGTTCTCTCTTTTTGGTACCTATCATTCTTGTAATTTTCATTAGTATTTGCATAAAAAAGCTACTTGTAAATAGTTATGTTCTTGGCATTGGTGTATGAGAAAAGGAAGCATTAATTCTGGATCAGAACAATTCATCAACTGTAGAATGGGAATAATTTTCTGCCAACCGTTATTCCTTTTGTCTATTTCAGTTGCAAGAGATAAAGGGGCATGTCTTTCTATGGGTACGTCAAGTGCCTAGCGCAAAGTGATCTCAAGATCAGTTAAGACCTGTATTATGTACAACCATAAACAAATCCTAACGGTGGAATAGAATTTCATGCCAGTAGGCTGGTCTATGTAGGGCATCAGGAGAGTTGAGCATATACAAAGAAGGGAATTATAAAAATGAAAGGAAAGTGAAAAGTTGTTCAGTTATTTTTTCCTTTCTTTTTTTCTTGCACATCATTTCTTTAGTCTGATTTTTTTCTTTATTATAGCTTGATTATTGATTATCTAGTAACTTGTTATCCCAAGGAAAAAAGGGAGCTTATGTAAGTTTCCTCAAAGCTTCCTTTCCAAGAGTCTGTGCACTGTGGAAACATCTTTTGCTTCAGAACTGGAAAACGTAATCTACTGTGACGCTTGCAGTTCGGCAAGTTAAATAACAGTGCATCTGAAGAATTAAACTTCCTTGTTTTCAGATCAGTGAGCTCTTAGAAAGTTATTTTATGGAAGCATTACATATTTTAAATACTAACAAATAAAGAAAGCAATTTAAAAAAAATGAAAGCCCGTCCAAACCTTCACATATTTCCTACCTCACACCAGAAGCGAACCTTTATTTCTGAGGCCTGAAACTTCGGTCAATTCTTGCCTTTTTAAACTCTGCATGAGTTTCAGGTCAGAAGCTTAAATTACTGGAAATCTTGTGAGGCAGCTTGTCTCCTTTGTTTACCATCCAAATTGAGCAAAGTCAGACCATTTGGATTATTTAGTTAATGAGCTGTAGATAAGCATCCATACTTTTGGGTGCTTACCCAAGTTGAACTGAATCTTTTGGAGTTCACCCATTAATGAAAGACATCCTAACTGAAAGTGCTTTTCTTAGTGCTAAAGCAGCATTTACAAGCACTTTGTGTTAATATTTTGGTTGTTTAACAGTTACTGGTGATAGCATTTCTTAGAGAGAATAATGGTGCGATTCCTGTGAAGTAAATAATGTAGATCAAGTGAAACAGGAGAGGATGATGAGAGAGATTATATCAGGCAAGAAGCAGGAAGAAATGAATACCTGGTATGATCAGGATGCCTGCACTATGGGTTTATTTCAAAGCTAATCAGAGTTCATTGGAATATTTCCACTGACTCCAGTATGTTTTGGACAAATCCCTAGGCTACATTCAACTGTCCAACAATTCATTCCTTTACTTTATTTTTGCTATGACTACGTTAAAAGGCTATTATGATAATAGGGGGCAACATCACAATTGACAGTCGCTAGTGGAAAAAGGGATTTGAAAAAGAAGGTTGTGTGTCCTACAGGACTGAAGGACAATTATTCCAAGGACAAGGCACTTCATGAAAGAGGGAAGATGGTGATTAGCAGAGGGAAATGGTTGATGAATGGCCCCTAATGAAGTGCAGATTTGGGTAGTTGTTTGCTATGCCTTCCACTGCTCTGATGGTAACTGTATTTTGACCTACAGAAGCAGTGTCATTTTTTTGCTAATTACCTTGCTAAATTGCTGAGCTGGGGGTTTGAAGGAAGGGATATCTTAATTCTAGCCTTAGGATCCTAAAAGGCTTCTTTCCAAATAAATAAACCATTCAGACAGAATAGGGTGCCTCTATAAATTATCCTGACACTCCACTTAAAGGAAGAATCTCTGAAAATTACCTTTCATTGTCTCAGAGGCAAGAAGGACCAGAAATGCCAAAAGGATGAAGTGAATGGCCTCTGAATGCTTCCTGGCTACTTTAACCCATTAATTCAGCCCACTTCATACTTGGGACTGTTACACATAATTGCAATCAGCCTCTTGTCAGAAAACATCTGACAGTTCCTTTGTCGATGTTTTGTGAAACAGAGTCAGCTGATGCTGCTAAACTCATTGCATGGAGGGCTTTCAAAATGTCCCCTCTCTGAATGATTTATTTGCACACATTAGCTCAGGAAAATAACAAATGCTTTTTATGCCAGTGATATGTAGCCTAACAAACATGTATGGAAATAGATAAACCTCTCCTTTTAGGCCCAATCTGCAATATTTCTCCTTCATATGCCCTGAGAGGAGAATTTGCAAGAATATCCTATGTAAAGAAGAATTTGGATTAAAAGCTAAGACATTCACCTAAGTGTGGTTTCCTATCAGTGTGTTAAATTGGGTAAAAAAATTATATATTCACATCATTTCAAGCTGCTGGGTACATCAGTTGAATGAATAAATTTGCTGTTGTTTTTTTGACTCATCAGTAAATCTAGTACAAAATCCAATCGTATACCAGTAGGATTTACATTGCTGCAACAGATACAGATTATTGTCGGTGCCAAAAAAGACTGATTTTCTGCTGAGTTGATTAGGAGCATGTCTGTACAAAACTGTATTTTAATACAAATGAGCACCATAGTCCACTGGAAACAATCAGAGCAGAATTTCTCAGTTGGACTTGGCAGCCAGCAGGCCAGTCGTTGCTTTTTCCTGTTGCGTCTATTAGAAATTTCATACAAATTTTTTAATCAACCTTTCCATGTGTGCTAGGAAATGGGCATTCCATATTAACCAGGGAAATGTCAATTCAAGGCTATAGGGGCTGGCATTAATAAGGTTAATGAATAGTTGGCCTGAAAAGCAACAGATGGGCCTAGCAGAGCGAGAGCCTTAATGGCATTTATAATGCCTAGGGTCAACTGCAGTTTATCTTCATTTTTTCCTCATTTAAAATATTCCA
>NW_005841859.1:1800222-1816258 GCF_000455745.1 Alligator sinensis | reverse complement strand
AGGGAACTGAAATTTTATGCGGCGCTGTTTATTGAATGTCAATGTGTTTGGTTATAAACAGGGGATTTCTGCATAATGCTAGTACTGTAGTTGTTGCATATTCGTATCTGCATGAGGAATCTTTCCTTTAGATCATTTAAAATAGTATATTGCTTTTCTTAAATGCCATTGAGGAATTCTGTTTTCTTTACCCTTGTTGTATTGCACAGGAGATTGAATTCTTGTCACTGAGTACACAACTGTGATATTGAGGTGGGAATGGGAAATTATAGGGTACAATTGTAGGGGTATGACCAGTACTCCCCCCTGCAAAAAAAGCCACAGGGATCACACAGTTCTTCAGCACCATAGGAAATATTCAGGTCAAGGTGTAGCTCATAGGTTACATGAACTTCCTTTAACCTGGCTTTCCCCTGTTTCAGATAGATTAGCTTTGTTCCTGGCAGGAATAACTACAGAATGTCAGGTTATTTCTGGTCTGAATATTGGCTCTCTGTAATGTTAAAAATCATATTAGTGCATATTTGTGTTGATGCTAAAAGTGCACACGGCCTGAATGTAGTTTATGAACTCCAGAATGTAGTAACAATTTAAATCAAATAAAGCAGTATAACCCAGAGAGAGTTTAAAACTAATGTTTGAATGAAAATTATTTTAACGAAAAATGTAGATTAAACTGTTTCCCTAATTCAACTTCAACTCTGTCATTTCATTTTAAAATAAATATAAGGACCCAATGAATACAATGGGAGTGCAGGAGGATCAGTAAGACCAGAATTTCAATCATAGATTTATAATATATGGATGTGATTTGTACAGACATGTGGGTTTTTTTTGCAGTCTTCAGTGTTCAACTGATATAATTCACTACACCAAAAACTTTCTGATGGTTCCCTCTCTGTTTCTGTACTGTTCCCATCTGCTAGAGGTAGAAATCTCAATGACTTTAGAGGCAAGGTTAGACCAACCTGAAGATATAGACATTCATAATTTACGGGGAGTAAAAGAGGGTGGGGTTTTATGATTCATCAGCTGCTCTGCGATTACTATCTGTATTCATGCTTTTACTCTGTATAGCTGGAAGCTCAACTGCAGTAATTTACTACTCAGTGAAAGAGGGCTAAATCACCATGGTTTAGATTTTACTTATTGCACATGTATATATGGATATTTGCCATGGAACAGCTTATATATGGTAAAGCCTCACCGCCTTCCATCCTGAGGCAAACTGTTTGAATTGCTGTGTCTTTAGGGTTGGACTTTCTACGCACAATGAGTTGTTTATGTGTCTGTAAATCCCACTTTCTGTGGATTATTAAGATACCCCAGACAATTTATAATGCACAATAATAATTAACTGAATCTGTTCACAATGTGTAGCACAATGTTTTCAAAGCATCATGTCTCCCATTTATTTCACATTCTGTTTGTCATGGGATTTGATATAATGGAAAGTGTGATGAAACACAAGAGACACGATAGGCTAATTTTTAATGGACGAATTCACTTCTGCATTTATTACTAACAAGGTATACTCCTGCTTGACAGGCATCTCACTATTCCAGAGCTCTGCTTTATAATACTGTTAACTGACTTACACACACACACACACACACACACACACACACATATGCAATGTACCTTTAAGAGGCCTGCAGTGAGATGATCCAGTCCCTCCCCATAATGCTCTGTGGGTGTGGTTTGTGGTGTGGGTAGTTGTAGTTCTCCCTGCAAGCTGTGAGCATGTGACTTTATGAATCCTGTTCCTAATAAAGCTAAAGCTGTTTACCACCCCACTGGTCTTTGCTGAATGGTGACTCAAGGACAGAACCCCAAAGGCATGGAGGTCTGAGTGAGTGCCCCATCCTTGAACCCAGTGGCATAGAGTAAACATTATACATTATACACACACTATTCTGAAAGTGAAATTTAGATAGCTGTAACTTCCATTTGGGTACATAATGTGAAACAGAATTCTCCCCAAATGCTCCATTATAGACCAAGTTCACTCTGGTGTAACTGTATTTATTTCAGTGGAGTAACTTCTGGGACAAAAATGTGTTTACCTGAATGGTTACCTGCAACTGAGGAAGCAAAGGATGGCAAATGGAATATTTCTAATGTGGCAGAGGATACTAGGAGCTGAATAGGAGAGTGAAAAGACCACTTACCCTTCTGTATCTTCTGTGTAAGTCAGGTAATGCCTCCTTTTCCCTCTGTGCTACCCTCCCATGTTTCAGATTACAAATTGGAACAAGGGAGGGATAGAAGAATACAGCCTCTATACCTTTCAGTCCTTTAATGTTTATTTCAAGTTCAAGCTTCTTGCTTCATTTTCTAGTTTCAGAAGTTCCACTTCCTTTTTCTCTTGTCTTCTCTTATTTATGTTCTAAATTAGTTTTTGCTTTTCTCTTCTCCTATGATTTCATATATTTCATAGATATTAGGGCTAGAAGGGACCTTGGAAGATCATCGAGTCCAGCCCCCTGCCCCAGCAAGATAAACATCCAAATTTCTCTTGAAGGCGTTCAAAGTAGGTGATCGAACCACCTCCAGTTACAGGCTATTCCAGACCTTGGGGGCTCGGACAGTAAAGAAGTTCTTCCTTTTGTCCAGCCTGACATGGTCTTGGAGGAGTTTATGACCATGTCGACCTTGTTTGTTCACCACAGCGACCTTGGGGCGCTCTGGTGAAAAAACATTCCCCCAGATCCTGGTGAGCACCCCTTATAAACTTATAGGCAGCCATCAGATCACCCCCGAACCTGTGCTTTTCCAGGCTGAAGAGTCCCATAGCTCTCAGCCTCTCATCATGAGGCCTGTTTTCCTGACCTCTGATCATGTTCTCCTCTGGACTCTCTCAAGCATCTCCACATCCTTTTTGAATTGTGGAGTCCAGAACCGGATGCAATACTCCAGCTGTGGCCTCACCAAGGCAGAAAGCAATGGGAGAATGACATCCTGGGATTTGCTTGAGAAGCATCTATGGATGCGAGTCAGTGTGTTGTTTGCTTTACTAGCAGCAGCATCACACTGAAGGCTCATGTTCATCTTGTGGTCAATCATGACCCCCAAGTCCCTTTCATCCGTAGTGCTAGCCAGCGTAGCACTGCGAAGCTTATAAGCACGCTGAGGATTTTTTTTCTCAAGGTGGCGAACCTTGCATTTTTCAGTGTTAAACAACATCAGGTTCTCATCCACCCATTTCCTGAGCCTGTCGAGGTCAGCCTGGATCACCCTCCTGTCCTCAGTTGTGGATTATTTACCCCAAAGTTTGGTGTCATTGGCAAACTTGGCCAGTCCACTTCTGACTCCAATGTCCACATCATTAATGAAGATGTTGAATAATATAAGTCCAAGGACAGAGCCTTGAGGGACCCCACTCATCACAGTGCACCACGATGATTGACTTCTGTCAACCACCACCCTCTGGGTCCGACCATGGAGCCAGTTCCCCAGCCAGCGGATCATGGTGGACCTGAGGCTGCAGTTGGCCAGTTTTGCCAAGAGGTGATCATGGGATACCAGATTGAAGGCTTTTTTAAAGTCAAGATATACGACATCAATCTCCTCTCCCTTGTCCAGGTGATAGTTCACCTGGTCATAAAAAGAAATAAGATTGGTCAAGCAAGACCTACCCACAACAAACCCATGCTGGCTATCCCTCAGGATGTTGCCATTAGCCAGTCTGTTAAGAATGGTCTCTTTGATAATCTTTTCTAAGACCTTCCCCGGGATAGAGGTCAGGCTGATGGGCCTGTAGTTTGCCGGATCCACTTTCCTCCCTTTCTTGAAGAAAGGTACCACATTGGCCTTCTTCTAATCTTCAGGCATTTCATCAGAGCACCAGGAGTTCTCAAAGATCCGTGCCAGGGGCTGATGCTAGCCAGCTCCTTGAGTACCCTGGGGTGTAGATTATCAGGGCCGGCTCACTTGAAGGTGTCCAGCCTCTCAAGGTGTCCCTTCCTGAGGTCAGCATTGATGGAGGGCAGGGGATCTCCCTCACCTGGGCCTCCCTGTCCCATAATGAGCAGGGGTGAAAGACCAACACAAAGTACCCATTTAGCAAGTTGGCTTTTTCCTGGGCGCTGGTTCTCAGTTCTCCCATCTGCTTTAGCAGGGGTCCAATGTTGTCCTTGCTTTTCCTCCGGCTCCCCACATATCTAAAAAATGCCTTTTTATTATCCTTGATACTTGTAGCCAGTTGGAGTTCCGTTGCAGCCTTGGATTTCCTGGTTCACTCCCTGCAGGTCCAGACCAGTGCAGAGTATTCCTCCTTGGAGGTGAATCCCATCCTCCATCCTTTGTAGGTCTTTCTTTTTAGATGCAGGAGGTCCACTAGTTTCCTGCAGAGCCAAGGGTGCTGCTGTGACCTTTTGCTGCCTTTCCTCCGAAACAGAATAGACTTAGCTTGTGCATCCAGGATCGCTTCATTGAGGAGCAACCACTCTTCCTGAACTCCTCTCCCCTTTGGGTTGTGGTCCCTTAGGGCCTCACTGACAAGCCTCGTGAACTTGTCAAAGTCAGCTTTCCTGAAGTCGAGGACTTCTGTATTGCTGAATGACTTGCCAGCTTTACAGCAGATGGTGAAGGCGATCAGCTCATGGTCGCTGTCACCCAGTTTCCCTTCAATCGTTAGGTTGCTGATTAGGTCATCCCCGGTTGCCAGTACCAGGTCAAGCGGTGCTTTACCTCTCATTGGCCTGTAGACTTCTTGTGTCAGATAGAGCTCATCCACGCATATAAGGAAGCTTTGCGACCATTCAAATTTAGCTGAGCACTTTTTCCACAAGATATCTGGGTAGTTGAAGTCTCCTGTGACAACCATGCACTGGGAGCGTGCGGCCTCAGCCAATTCCCTGGTGAACTTCTGGTCAAGCTCTTGATTCTGAGTGGGAGGTCTGTAGTAGACTCCCACCATTTTGTCCCCTGTGCTGTGTTCCCCATGGATTTTAACCCGAGGGTCTCCAGTCGTCCATCCTGGGTGCCAATGTCAGCTTGCAGGGACGCGTATCTCTCCTTGACATAGAGAGCATAGATTTCTCTATTCAATCTCTCCTGTACAGGGTATAGCCATCTATACCCATGATCCAGTCATGGGTGGAGTCCCACCAGGTCTCCGTAATCCCTATGACATTGTAATTATTTGTGTTAAGCAGGAGGGCAAGTTCCTTCTGTTTATTCCCCAAGCTCCTGGCATTTGTGTACAGGCAGGCCCACAGATTGTTCCAGGGCTGGGGCATGGGTGGGCTCCCTTAAATGCCTTAGCCTGCTGCCTTTGCAAGGGTTGATCAGTGGGCCAGCAGTGGCGGTAGTCCCCTCATCCCCCAGCAGGCTTAGTTTAGAGCCTGGTGGATCAGGTCAGCCAGTCTGGCTGAGAAGAGCCTCCTCCCCAGCGGAGGGGGGAGGAAGCCATCCCTTCCCAGTAGCTTGCTGCCTCTCTCGCCAAACAGCGGGCTGTGGTCATGGAAGCCGAAGCCTTCCTGATGACACCAGCACTGCAGTCTTTGGTTCACTACCTGGTTCCTCCTCTCCCTCAGCCCGTAGCCCAAAACCGGGAGGATTGAGGAAAACACCACCTGCACCCCCAACCCCCTAAGCCCCACTCCCAAATCCCTGTAGCCCTTCATGACCCAGTTGGGAGTGCTATGAGCCATGTTATTTGTGCCCACATAGATAAGGAGCATAGAGTAGTGGTCAGTGGGCCAGAGGAGCTCAGGGATCCTCTCTGCGATATGGGCTTTTGGGAAACAGCGGACTTCCCGGGCTAAGGGGTCAGGGTGGAAGTTTGCCCCCTCAGTCCCCCTCAGGATGGAGTCTCCCATGACAAACACTTTGCGTTTTGTCTTAGGTAGAGTGGGGGTGGTACTTCCTGTATTGGGGTTTCCTTTCTTATATTTTCTTTGGCACAAGATTTGGCACAAGATTTTCTGTGTTACCCCTTCATGGAAATGGGGTCTTCCAAACTAGGCTCTCTAGGTCCCCAGCAGGAGTTTTGACTTTTAAGACTTCTTTGCTGCCTTCTCCAGAACTCAGATCTTGTGGGCGTTCTGGGTTCACAGTTTAACTTTTCGAGGACATGTTAGCTGTAGTGGATAACATATGCAGGACAGGACTCTAAAACAAATTAGCCTTTACTTAGGTAGCATGAGAAATGCATAGGTCTAATAAAAAATTTAATTCCCTACATATATTTCCCATCCTGAGGTTTCTCTCAACCCTGGAGTGTTCTTTACTCAGTGTTCTCTAGGTTTCTAGGATCTTCGACTCAAATGCAGGACTTCTTTTCAGAATCATGGAACTTTTCCAGGTTGGACAGTTTTCTCTGACCTTGGCCAGTCCTGCAGTCAAACTGCACACCTTCCTGCTGTCTATCTCTTCCTTTCTCATGCCTAAATCCTTTGTGGTTCTGTGAACACTTGCCTATATTACAAAGCTTTTCACGCAAAACACTAGATATAATTGTGACTTCCCCAGTCCTCAGAATTGTTCTCACAGTTCAAGCGATCTTGCACCTGTTTGAAAGGAAGATTTTTCCACTCACATTGCTTCCTATGACTACCTGGGTCTGAAAATTGTTCCCTAACAAAACTTTTATAACTGTGGATCCTATAAATAGGAGATGAAAAAATATGCTCTCTTGTCCTTATCATACACTTTGTTTGTTTGTTTTTAGCATGGATTTCCTGCCACTTCCTTTAAAACATTAGCTGGAGGCAGCTACTGAGGTCCATCCTATTCAATGTCTTAAGAATGGTTTCCAAGAAGCAAAAGTTAAAGATTCTGTATGGTAAATTATTTTTATCTCATATGAGTTACCTCTGTCATATTAGGTTTGCTTTTTACACTATTCCTGATTTTTAATCTCATGTGAGTGCCTTGTGTATACTAGATATGATTGTCACATATAAGCCGGGAAAAAATTGTATCATGATCTGTAGTCAAATAATTCCAATGTACTCTACATCCATATGCTTTCTTAACATTAATACTGCAGATCCTTTCCCTCCACATATATTTCTTGCAAATACATATTTCTTTTTGAGATGGATGAGTGTGGCAAAGTTAGGAATTTACATCAGAATTTTTGGAAGGTATGTTTTGATCATAAAAATAATTTATTTCAGATAAGGTGTTTGGTACACATATTGGGTATGTCAGCACTCTTGAATCCAAATTTTCTCGAAGCCTGAGAGGGTTCATATCAGTTTTCCTACCTAAGTTTTGAAGGGAATGCAAGAACAAATTTGCTTTCTTTTTGTATTTCATTTCCCATATACTCTTTGTACTACATATCAGAGGACATAATAGGATAATCTTATTTCACGGTAAGTGTATTTGGGCATCACTCCTTAAAACTAAAGCACAAAGTACTTCTGACCTGAAGGGTCAATTGTTTTGTCTTTGGAAAATCAATATTCACCCACCAATCTTGACATGTGAAGAAAGAAGGGTTAGGCCTGCTGCTTCCATAGCATTCCTTGGGAGTACTCTTTTAAATCATACCACAACACCTGCTCCAGTTCCTCATGCGTCAATCCCAAAAATAAAGTTGCGAAGCTGTCCTGGGTGGATGGTGCTTCAGAAACACACAGACATACTTATGCTCAAGGTAAGATTTTGTCCAGTGGTGCTCAGTGGTTTGTCCCCACAGGCCAGGTGAGTGGTATGGGGGCCTCTGCAGGCTGGATCAGACCCTGTGCACTAGGATTGGTCCCTGGAGCACTATGCTGCCCCTGCCTGGTTTCATCTGCCAGAATCAGACTCTGGGACAGGGGTGGGCAAAATGCAGCCTGCGGGCCAGATGCGGCCCACTAGGCCAGTCTATCCAGCCTGCGGGGCCCCTAAAAAATTTAGAAAATTAATATTGATCTGGCCCTGGCTGCTTGTCACTCAGCCCTCAATGGCTTGCCAAAACTCAGTAAGCGGCCCTCTGCCCAAAATAATTGCCCGCCCCTGCTCTGGGACCTTGCAATGCCTCTACGCAGCCCCCCACACCAGGATTGGGCCCTGTGCTGCCATGTGCAGAGAGCCCTAGGGAGCCCCATGGGGAGCATTGGGGGATGGATCTGGCCAGCACGTTGGGCGTTGAGCACCCCTCTTTGGCCCACCGACAAAGAGCGTGTCAAAGGACATTAATAATCAAAGATGTTATAAAATTGCAACTCTACTGTACGCTGCCAAAAACTGCTTCCTTTTCGGGATTTTATTTGATAATTCCAGTTTGGTTTTAGAATAAGATACTTTCCTTGTATTCCCAGCTTCTATGGGTCATCATAAGGGAGACAATACCTCTTGCTAATGGCTAATTCATACTGTAATTTTATAAATTACTTTGCCTATAAATACTAGTCCTTTTCCTGATTATTGATATTTAACTTATTCTACTTTGCAAATGTGATGTTCTTTCTGTCCTTGCACACCTGTCTCAGTACCTTCTGTTATTGTTAGAGAATTCCTCAATGAATAGGAAAGGATTTTACACTTTTTGGTATAAGAGCTCTCAGGTACTCACCTGATGCCATCTCAGAGTGAGAAATGATAACTCAATAGATGAAAAATGATCTGTAAGAAATAAAAGTTGCTTCTAAATCAAAGGCAATCAATTTTTATTTCTCAAACAGAGACAAGATTGAATTCATCACTGTATTGCATTTAAAATGGATTGTATTTCTGTGACCTAATAATGCCCCACATGCATGAGTTAGTGTATGAATGATCTGTAGTTAGTGTATGAATTGCTCTGTCTCCTACTTTCTATAATTTAAAGCTTATAAGTGTTTAAGCATTCGAAAATGAACTTTGGACTGTGTTGGTATAAGCAACAGTATAATTTTAATGAACTCTGATAGATGGCACTGTTGGATTGTTGATGAACCATATTGAGAAGAATGAGTCCTATATTACTGGTATTCTAAAACTCAGAAGCATATCATTTGTTTGCCGAGCAGTAGCCTTGAAGCATTTGATAGAAATGCATTCATTTTATAAACTATCTGCTTTTGGTGCTGGCAGCATCCCCCTTGATCTGAAAGTCTGGGTGGGTTTCAAATAGGTACTTAGGAAGAGGTGGCTGTTTATTAGCACAGATGAAGTGACTTCCAACCAGAGCAATCCCTGTGGGTGGAGAGAACGTGATTCTTTCATTCCTTCTTTTATTGTAGGGCACTGCTTTTCACATACTTTTCCCCATTCATTCCCTCTTTCTGTGAAGGCATCCTCCTTTGAGACTGCTTGATGATTCAAGTGGTCTGTAAGAAAGGCAATTTAAGGGGTTGCTTTTCTTACCCTTGCACTGGATTTGGCCCAAGTGGCCCAGGTCCCAGGAACAGCTACTACATTGGTTTGGTCTAGGAACAGCTACTGCTTTGTCAGGAATTATAGGAGGAGACTCACCCAGTATCTGAAATGTTGTGTAGAGGAGTACAACCAAACAAATGTGGCTAAACAATAAACAGCAAGAAAATGATGCAGCTGTCCTTCAATACATAATGATGTTGTTGAGTAACATGTACATTAAAGAGTTATTTTTATGCACAACTGGGATTTTGTTATACATAAATCTGCATACCAGTTGTGAATTCTTGATTGCTAAGACAAAAATCAAAGCTAGATAGAGACTTGTTGAACATCTGCTTTGCAATATTAATGCTGTCTCTGCTGTGTCATTTAGTCCCAATTTTCTCAGCATTTTGGAAGATTGGATCCATAGTGGAAGACTTAATGAAAGCAGTAAAATGTATAGTATTATTAAACAATTTATACAGTTTTTGCTGTTATGTTATCAGAGATAATTGTGCAGTTTGTGTCATTTTCAGCCACAACGAATTTAGCTAAAATCACTAAATCCACTAATCCACTTAGAAGATCTAAGAACCCTTTGGAGGAGCTAATAGATTTAATGAGGCAGGATGAATCAGTGCTATTATCACATAATTCTAAATTTACTAAATGCCATCAGACTTCTCCCTTATGATGACAGTAAATGAGCTGACAATGAGTTTACTGATTAGCTTTTTCAGGATTGAAGATTCTTGATAAATAGAGAACCAGATTATTCCTTCTCTCTAACAGCACAGCTTCAATAAAACTCTGATGCCTCATGAAATGCCTACATGGCACAGTAGAGCTAGCTTGGGTACTTAAGCCAGTATAGCCATGTTAGCAATGTGCTCTGCAAGGCTTATCACAGCTCTCCTGAGAAGCAAGGTACATTAGCCTAGATGGAGCACTGTGCTAATGCAAATATATTGCTTTCAGGACTTGAGTTATTTCACTGATAGCTAGCTTGGACACCTCTGCACAACACTCCACTGTGCCATGTAGTGTCTACAGTTGGCGTTAGCACCAAGGCTTCCCTTTTATTAATGCATTCAAAATACAGATATGAGAGTTGTGGCTGCATTATTTTTCTATATTTATGCCCATGATATGGTTATGAAGGGTTACTTGGCCTTTTCCATGCCCACCTCTTCCAGCCTTCCCAGTCTTTCCTTGACCCACTTCCTATACCACATGCCTCCTTGTCCCTGGAGAATTCCTTTCATAGTCCAAGGGAAGAGGGGAATGTGACGGCAGATGTGGTACAGCCTGATCTACTTCTATATATGGGAGGGGGTGGAATCTATAAGCAATGTGGCCCACCATATATGGATCTTAAGGGAATAATCCAGAACACAGTTATTTTTGTAGTTAATGGTTAAAGATCACATATGGATGCTAATTAAGTGCAGAAGTAAATCACAGGGATAGCATGCACTAAAATTTTAGTGGGCTGTGATATATCTGCATTGAGCTGAATCATACCACCAGGGAGGGGTTTCTGCAAAGAAAATAACTTGTGCACAAATATATCATCCTTATTATTCACGTCTTGTAGAGGTTTATAATTTCATGGATACATGGGGCTACTAGACTATAATAAAGATGCTAGGGGAGTTCAGGTAATTCAATGATTCACAATTAGTTGAATCCTCAAATAATAACCTTTGATACAGTGGAAGTCTGTTTGCAGTAAACTATTGGAGCCTTTAAGGAAAAAGAAAACAGTTATACTAATGAATGTTTCCCCTTTCTTTTCTGAAAACATTTTTCACAATAAAATGATTATTGTTCAGGTAAACACATTTGTCCCAAAAGTAACTCCACTGAAATAAATGCAGTTACACCAGCGTGAACTTAGCCTGTAATGGATTTGCGCATTTGGGGAGAATTCTGTTTCACTTTATGTACCCAAAAGGAAGTCTGCCAGCTGTGTAAATGGTATTTTTGTCATTTATGCACAGTTTGTGATTCTATTACCTGAGCAGTGTGAAGGCTGATGCTTCCACCTGGATACTGAGCCTGTGGAGCAGGCTACATACTAGCCAAACAGGTATGTGATTATGTATGTGTATATGCTGGTCATATGGAAGTCATAAAATTCTACTCAGCAAAAACTCATGATGGGGAGATACACAGTGCTAGGAGGAAGAGTGCAAACCAGAGGGTGTGTGGCTCAGTGGGATGTTCCTCCAATGGGACAGAAACTTCATAGATTCATAGATGTTCGGGTAGGAAGGGACCTTAGCAGATCTTGAGTCCGACCCCCTGCCCTGGGCAGGAAAGAGCGCTGGGGTCAGATGACCCCGGCCAGGTGCATGTCCAGCCTCCTCTTAAAGACTCCCAAGGTAGGAGAGAGCACTGCCTCCCTTGGAAGCCCTGTCCAGATTCTGACAGCCCTTATTGTAAAGAAGTTCTTCTTGATGTCTAACCTACATCTGCTCTCTGTCAGTTTGTAGCCATTGTTCCTAGTTACCCCAAGGGGTGCCCTGGTAAACAGAGCATCTCCTATTTCTTGCTGCCTCCCCAGATGAATTTGTAGGTGGCCACAAGATCACCTCTCAATCTTCTCTTGTAGAGGCTGAAGAGATCCAGGTCCCTCAGTCTCTCCTCGTAGGGCTTTGCCTGCAGGCCCCTAACAATATGAGTGGCTCTCCTCTGAACCCTATCGAGGCTGTCCACATCCCTCTTGAAGTGTGGTGCCCAAAACTAGATGCAGTACTCCAACTGCAGCTTGACCAATACCGCATAAAGGGGAAGTATCACGTCCCTAGACCTGTTCATCATTCACCCACTAATGCATGATAGAGTGCAGTTAGCTTTACTGATCACTTCGTGACACTGACCACTCATGTTCATCTTGGAGTCAACGGTGACTCTGAGATCCCTTTCTGCTGCTGTGCTTGGGAGAAGTTCCTCCCCTAGCCTGTAAGTGTGCTGGTGATTCCTTCTCCCTAGGTGCAGCACCTTGCATTTGTCCTTATTGAACTGCATCCTATTCTCTTCCGCACACTTTTCCAACCTGTCTAGATCCACCTGGATTCATTCCTTACCTTCTGTTGTGCTAACTTTACCCCATAATTTGGTATCATCTGTGAATTTGGACAGAGTGCTTTCCATGCCCTCATCCAAGTCACTGATGAAGACATTGAACAGCACCAGTCTGAGGACCGAGCCTTGTGGGACTCCACTGCCCCCATCTTTCCAGATTTCATAGATTTCATAGACATTAGGGCTGGAAGGGACCTCAGAAGATCATCGAGTCCAGCCCCCTGGCCAAGGGCAGGAAGTCAGCTGGGTTCATAGGATCCCAGCAAGATGAGCATCCAGTTTGCTCTTGAAGGTGTTCAATGAACTGGTGGTCACCCTTGATAAACTTGTAGGTGGCCATCAGATCACCCCTGAGCCTGCGCTTTTCGAGGCTAAAGAGCCCCAGGGCTCTCAGCCTGTCATCGTAGGGTCTGCTTCCCTGACCTCTGATCATGCGCGTGGCTCTTCTCTGGACTCTCTCAAGCTTCTCCACATCCTTTTTGAATTGTGGAGCCCAAAACTGGACGCAGTGCTCCAGCTGCGGCCTCACTAAGGCCGAGTACAAGGGGAGAATGACGTCCCAGGATTTGCTTGAGAAGCATCTATGGATGCAAGCCAGTGTTTTGGTCACTTTACTAGCCGCAGCATCACACTGCAGGCTCACGTTCATCTTGTGGTCAATGATGAGCCCCAAGTCTCTTTCTTGAATAGTGCTAGCCAACATAGCACAGCTATCAGATTGATACTGACCCGTCCACCACCACTCTCTGGGTGCAACTCCTCAGCCAGTTTGCCACCCATCTGACTGTGTAATCATCTACGTCACAGCTGCTCAGTTAATCTGTGAGAATAGGATGAGATACCATATCAAAGACCTTCTTAAAATCCAAGTAGATGACATCTACCTCAATTCCTGCATCTAAGCATTTTGTGACCTGGTCATAAAAAGAAACAAGGTTAGTGAGGCAGGATCTATCTGCTATGAACCCGTGCCGGTTGCCCTTCAGCATTGTTTTCCCTGCTGGACTCCCACAAATGTGATCCTTAATAATTTTTTCAAAGGTTTGCCTGAGGATAGAGGAACTGGCCTATAGTTACCCAGATCCTGCTTCCTCCCCTTCTTGAAGATAGGGACCACACTGGCCCTTTTCCAGTCCTCTGCTATGACACCGACCAATTCCTTCAGCACCCAGCACTTCTCTACTTCTCTCCATTTATTTTATCCAATGACTGCTAAATGCAAGATTCAGAGGCTCAGCTCTACTCAGCTCCAAAAGGAGTCCCAGAGAAGGGACTGGTTAATACTTGATCTGCGTCCTGGAGCACTGTGCTGAGAAGTCATAGAGATGCATATTTTAACCCATCTGGGCACAGGAGGCTGAGAATTTAGGACTTCTAATTCCTAGGCAGGTGCCCTAACCTAGTAGTTGGGACTAAAACATGGGAGGGTTGTCCTTCTCTGCTTTCAGGACCTATGCTCAGGAGTGACTTGCCAGTGTACAGCCAGCTATGTGGCTATGTATTGATGTGGATGCTTACACATTCACACTGCAAAGATAATAGAATCACACCGGCCACACAGTGTGACAAAAATGCCTCTTATGCAGCTGGAAAAATGCCATTCGGGTGTGGAAAGGGAAATGGAAGTCTGCCTTTTACATCTTAAAAATGTCTGATGACTTCAAAAACCCTTCCCTTTGCTAGCTTGATTCAACAATACACTTAATTATGTGTTTCAGTGCTTTGTTGAATTAAAGCCATAATGGACAAAGATTTTAACTATCATATGTATACCCAATGGGCACGCCTCACCTGGAACTGCCAAGGGTGACCAGCTGGGACCTTTGGGATATGTTAAGTTCTTAAATATTTCTGTGACCAGATGCTTAATATTCAGAAAAAAATTAGTTAGTATATGTTTTTAAAAAAAGCTCATTTAGTCAGAATAAAAAAGATCCTAGAAGTAATCGGGGACTACTTGAGTGCCTGTAAGAATTCATCAAGGCAGCCTTTTTGCCTAATGATCTAGCCTTGGACATAAATTATGAGAGTAATGTAGTTTCAGCTAGTTTTTTGCTTCAACTAAAGAGAAAGAAAATAAGGTGACTAAAGAAGAGAGAAAACTTATCTCCATTTGTGGGCATAAGTAGAAATTTATAGTTATTCCCAGATTTCAATTTAAAAAGGGTGAGCTATAATTGTTTTCCATTGGGATCTTTCTTTGTCATCTCAATAGCCTGTTCACGATGATGACTCCTCCTCTGGATGGGGATTATAGTCTGGGGATGTCTTTATTTTATATTTATAAAAAGTTAACAGTTATCATCTAATGATTTATGCCACTCATTTGGAATATCTGCAAGACCTTTGAAGGAAAGTTGTTTTAGTAAGACAAATACAATTTTGAACTGTGCTCAAATACTCACGCACATTTTACATTTTAATTGAAGCAAATGAGTTCTTATTAGCAAAATTGGGAAGGACTTTTTGCTTTAAAAAATAAGATTGGAAACTGGAAAGTCTGGCAGCCTTTAAAAAGTGGAGTCCAGTAAATTATTGGTGTGATAGAAATATACAAAGTTCTGAAATACAGGTAAGAGAAACAGGGAAACAATTTCTGATGCCACTCAATAACTGGCAAAGAATTGTGAACTATGAATACAAAAATACTATTCTTATTTCCCTCTTATATTGCAAACTATTATAATGCGATCAGTCCTTATTTATGCTGAGGGACTTTTACGGATATCTTATATAAATTCTATTTGTGGCAACAGTTTACAAGTGCTATCGCCTAAGGAAGATGAGCATACAGTAACATATACGCCACGTTGATGGAATGTGACAGCATTATCAAATGTTGGGAGAGGTCAGCTCAAGCCTGCAAATGTTAGCTGTTCAAACTACCAGCACAGCATATTATGTTTTAGCATATTATATATTTCACTAGTCAGTGAAAGGGCCATTAGGGCTTCATAAGCAGTATAGAAAGAAAATGGTTGATGTGACATTTTAAGCAACCCAGGCCCTGGAGCTTTTCCAACAGAAGAGAGATTGACAAACTGAGGCAAAAATAAATGATGGGGGACTTGGGAAAATCCCCCACACCATGAAGAATATTAAATTCCTGATGCAATTTTCTGCCTGTTAGAAAATTATAAGCATTTGAATACAAAAATAATGTATATTTCAAAAGCAAGTCTACTGGGTATTTGTCTAGGAATCTGCAGTAGGATAAATTGCCAGTAGCAAATTATGTTCTGTTAAATTATCAACAAACATTGCACACCAAAACCATAGAGCCTCAAATGCCCCAATGCATTTTCCATCAAGAATGCAAAAATATTTATAAAATATTCAACAAAGAATTTTAACCCATCCCAGTTATCAGAAAATATATGGGAATATCATTTACAGAAATGCACATGAATGTTTGTGACAGTAACAGCTTAAATTAGATTTTCTATTAATTAATACTAAATACACCCATCACTATATTTCTGTTGTGGCTATTTTTCTTTTTTCCTCGTTGATTACATAAGTTGATATATCTTTTCTTACTGAAAGTCAATAGGCTTCTAAGTACTTAAGTCACTTACGAAAATGATTCATAGATTCATAGATGTTAGGGTCGGAAGGGACCTCAATAGATCATCGAGTCTGACCCCCTGCATAGGCAGGAAAG
>NW_005841859.1:1792339-1799441 GCF_000455745.1 Alligator sinensis | reverse complement strand
AGCCAATTCGCCACCCACCGGACTGTGTAGTCATCCAAGTCACAGCCTCTTAACTTGTTCACCAGTATGGGGTGGGATACCGTATCGAAGGCCTTCCTGAAGTCTAAGTAAACAACGTCAACCCTTACTCCTGTATCCAGGTGTTTTGTAACCTGGTCATAAAAAGAGACTAGATTAGTCAGGCATGATCTACCTGCTATGAATCCGTGCTGGTTTCCCCTCAGCATAATTTTTCCTGCCGGGCTCTCGCAAATGTGAGCCTTGATAATTTTTTCAAAGACTCTGCCAGGGATGGAGGTGAGACTGACTGGCGTAGAGTTGCCAGGGTCCTCCTTCCTCCCTTTCTTGAAAATGGGGACCACATTGGCCCTTTTCCAGTCCTCCGGGACCTGGCCCGTGCGCCATGAGTGTTCAAATATTCCCGCCAGTGGCTGTGCAATGATGTCAGCCAGCGCCTTCAGTACCCTCGGATGGAGCTCATCCGGACCTGCCGACTTAAACGCATCCAGTTCCTCCAGGTGACTGCACCATAGATTTAGTTTATCAAGCTGGATCTATTCTTAATCCAGTTTAGGCAGGTTTGGTATATACATCACAAAAACAGTCTAGAATACTTCTACAAAACCCCATAGGAATAGGGACAAGCATTACACATAAACCAGTTTAAGTGATCAGAAACTGGTTTAAACCTGTAACAGAACAGATGTTCAATGCACATAAACCAAATTGAAAATGGCCGAAACCGGTTTGAGATAAACCTGGTTGAATGTAATATCAGACTTAACTGATTTGGCTCAAACTGGTTTATGCAATGTCTGTCCCAGACCCCTTGCTGGTTTAAGATAAACCAGACTTCCCCAGATGGCAGGATTATGACATGCTGGGGCCCTAAACTATGTCAAGCTTAAGAGGCCCCATAACATTACCGAAAAAATGTATTATTCTAACAGAAAGGACAATGAAAATAGAAATATTAAAGCTTTATATTTGCATATATACATAGGTGAAGGTGTAATGAAAAACTAATAATCTAACTAAAACAAATGTCTTGCAAAATCTGGCACTTCCCCTGCTGCTTCAGGACTGGCCGCTGCTCTGTTCCCCCCCTCCCCCCGCTGTCCCAGAAGTGGCAGGGGAAGCTTGCATGAGGCTGTTGCCACCTCCATTAAGCACCTCGTGCTGCTGCTCTGCATGTGGCTGGTGCTTCAGGACTGGCCGCCGCTACCGCCGCACCGCTCCCCAGTTCTGCGACCAACTGCAGTGCCGGTTTAAAAAAACCCAGCATTTTCAAATTTCTAGCCCGTGCTTGGTCGTAAGCATGCCAGATTTGTGAGGTTTTAGGGTAATTTTTTTTTTTTTAAATTTAGAGGCCTCTCATAATGTGAGGCCTTAAGCTGTAGCTTACTTAGCTTGTGCCTAAATCCAGCACTGCTCCCCCAGCATTCCGGCATGCTCACCCACTAAGCAGGAATTCCCCTCTGCTCTCTGCCTTGATGAGAAGTATCTGTGTATTAGCACAGACCAGATGCTGGCTCCAGTCCATGCTGTGACAAAGGCAGAGTCAACGGGTAGCTGGTAATGTCCCTCTGTTTTCTTAATGGGGTGACACACTGAGTTAGGGGTGATAAACGCTGTTATCAATTCCCTGCTGGGCTAATCAGAGTATCCTGCTGGGGCCTGGCCATGCCCCCCACTCAGCTCAGTGCTGTGAAAAGGGAAGGGAGGGCTGCTCTAGTGCCTCCCAGGTTTTAGCCCGATCCACTGCAGGCATGTACCTGCATTTCTGGAATGAAAAAGGAATGGCTATCCACCTCCAAATCGGTCCAAGCCTTGCAGGCTTGACTAACCTGCAAAGATTGAATCAATTTAGGCTCAGGCTTTTTGAATGTCTGTCCCTAACCAAGGTGTCTCTGTTCATTAGGTGACTATATTTGAGATTGCATAGGCCCTTACATTTAGGTGCTTACATTTAGGCTTTCAAGTAAGTGTGAAAGAAATCAAGCATGAGCATCTGCTTGTCTGGTTTCTGTTGCAGTCTAGATACCAGACAAAACAGTATCTAAATTCTGCCTAAGTCTCCAAAGTGGCCAATTCATTAAGTGTGCTGAGTTCACTACAAAGCGCAGAAACTATGATAGCCTTCATTTAAAGCAAAGCTGTCCAACTGGCATCCTGTAGGCTGAGTGTAGCCTGCAAGGAGTTAATAGGGACAAAGATAAAGGGGTTAATTTGTTACTAGCAACTTATCCTGGGTTTTTACCCAGCTGCCCTTCCCCTCAGAGAACAGAGAAACAGATTCTGTAGCCACTGGGTTAGAGCACTCAGCTGGTTTGGGTTCCTGTTTCAAGGAATATTGATGCATTTTTACATAAAACAGGCATTGGGTGAGAAACAGAAACAGCCCTGAGACCAGAGACCAGAATTATAGAAAATCATAGAAAATTAGGATTGGCAGGGACCACAGGAGGTCATCTAGTCCAGTGGTACTCAACCCATTTGTAAACTTTGATGGCCAGTCCCGACCCAGTGCCCCTCACTCCTGACCTGTTGACCCCCACCCTGTGTGGGGTACATGGGGGTGGCGGGGGTGGAGCCCCAAGCAGCCCCTTGGAGGCTGGAACTCTGCCACCCTGCAAGGGACAAGCCACCATTTCCCATGTTTTTCTCCTTTAAAGGAGAATCCATTTGAAAAGTTTGTTTGTGACCCTTTCATATATTCTTGTGACCCACTTTTGGGTCACAATCCATGGGTTGAAAAATGCTGATCTAGTCCAACCCCCTGCTCAAAGCAGGACCATCCCCAACTAGATCATCTCAGCCAAGGCTTTGTCTAGCTGGGTATTAAAAACCTCCAAGGATGGAGATTCCATAACATCTATGGATAATCTGTTCTCTTAGTGAGAGAGCCCTTCTTAATATCTAACCTAAACTTCCCTTGCTGTAACTTGAGACCGTTGCTCCTTGTTCTGTCATCTGCCACCACTGAGAACAGTCTAGCTCCATCCTTTTTCGAATCCACCTTCAGGTAGTTGAAGGTTGCTATTAAATTCCCCCTCAGTCTTCCCTTCTCTAGACTAAATAAGCCCAGTTCTCTCAGCCTCTCATCGTATGTTATGGGCCCTAGTTCCCTAAATACAGAAATATGATATATCTCATTCAGTGCACCAAGTGCCCTGATGAAAATTATGTAGGAGAAACCAAATAACAACTGTGTGAATGCACACTGAACACACACTGTAAATCTATCAAAGACAAGAATACCCAATTGCCTGTGGGGGCACATTTCTCACAAGAAAACCTCTCTCTCTCCAGTTCTAATCCTCAAAGGGAATTTACAAAATACTTTTCACAAAGTAGCCTATGAACTCCACTTCATCAATCTACTGTATACAAAAAATCATGGACTAAATATAGATATTGGATTTATGACACACAACCTGCCTAGCATTTGACACCTCAGGTAAACCCTCCACTTTGTACCAGCTATTTTCACTCCCTTCCCCACACCCTCCCATTTCTCATCCTTTGACTACAGCTACATTCATTCCCTTTTCCCCTGCCCTCCCCACATCTGTCTTTCACCTACTGACCACCTCAATTTACATATTAACTGATTGGCTTTCTTGCATATGTACTGGCCTCTGGCTGCCTTACCACCCCATCCAGGAAAAGCGCACACCATTTTCAGATGCTTCCTCAGCCTGACAAAGGGTATTTGTGTCCAAAAGCTTGCTAAGAAGAATTTTTCCAACTATTGAAGTTGGTCTAATAAAAGATATCAGATTTACCCAAAGAACTTTGTCTGCCCTAGTCCCCTAAACATGTTTGTTGCCATCCAGTGGACTCTCTCCAATTTGTCCACATCCTTTCTGTAGTTGGAAGCCCCAGACTGGACACACTACTTCAGTTATGGCCTCACCAGTGCTGAATAGAGGGGAATAATCACTTCCCTAGATCTGCTGGCAACACCTCTACTAATGCAGCCCAGTATATTGTTAGCCTTCTTGGCAACAAGGGTGCTCTGTTGGGTCATGTTTAACTTCTTGTCCACTGTAACCCCCAGGTCCTTTTCTGCAGAGCTGCTGCTTAACCAGTCAGTCTCCAGCCTGCACTGGTGCATGGGATCGTTCTGTCCGATGTGCAGGACTTTGTACTTATCCTGACTGAACTTCTTGAGTATTCTTTTCCTCTAGTCCTGTAATTTGTCATGGTCTCTGTATCCTAGCCCTATCCTCCAGCATATCTACTAACTCCCCGCAGTTTGGTGTCACCAGCAAACTAGCTAAGTTTGTGGGTCACACTGCAAACTTGGTGTCATCTGCAAACTCCATCCCCATCATCCAACTCACTGATGAAGATATTGAACAAAACCAGACCCAGGAATTGTTCTAAGACTGGTCAATAGATCACTCCTACTATGACATAAGAGAAAGGCAAGTGCTGGGTGACCCTTTGGGGACTAACTGGTTCAGAGAGGCATAAACTTTTGTAAGTGCTAGCCTACTTCATCAGATGCTATGAACAGACTTGCAGGTGTCACCCTGCCTTCTGCCTGACTTTAGAATAACACAGTGAACTACCTCTCTTCACAACATAGGAGATATGGATCTAAATCCCCTAAGGGTGAATGCTGTTTCAAATCCAAATCTCCCATTTCTTTGGCAAGTGATTTAGCAAATAGGCTACTGTGTTAGCCTAGAGGTAAACCTAATTATACCAAAGAATGAGACCATTCAGAAAGGAAGAGGGTCATTATGAGCTGTGAAGTACAGAGAGGCTAGCAGAAGGATCAAGTAAACCGTAATGATCAACAAAAACATTGTCTGTGTTCAGTTTAGTCCATGCTCCAGGATTAACTCTCACAGAAACATAAAGGACCCAATCATCTGCAAGGGTACACTTCTTACAGAGTAATCACTCCCTGTCTGACCTCACAGTCCCTGTGCTCATGGGAAACCTTGAGATGGGCTTGAGAATGAGACGATGGGTTTGAGAACAAAATTCCTAACTTTTCTGGTACCAGGGTCATAGCCATATTGGTTTAGAGGAAAAAGCAATTTTTCCTCTACACCAATATGGCTATCACCTGGATACCTGACACATGGAAGATATTGAATTTTAGCTGACTTTTGAAATGAAATCTTCATAATTTTCCTAGCAGGAAGCAACTGTGACCACCTGAAACCTGAGATACTGCTCCTGCCTTTGTTCAAGGTAATTTGCATCATAACAGAGCCTCACAGGAGAGATGAGACTTTTCACCAGCTAAGAACTGCCTGCCCAGAGGAGTTTTCTATCAACTGACTCCTCTGTGAAATCCTATGAAATATGAACTTTCATTTCTACCCAGGAGAACTTTACAATCTTTTCACTGATGCCTGATGAAGGGTGTTTGCACCCAAAAGCGTGCAATTAAGGAATTTTTTTTGCAAAAATCTTGTTGGAATAATAAAAGATACCACCTCTACCATGAGCCCTGATAACTTTTCTGGACAACTAACAACCATAGAATAAACACTGGCACTTGTTTTATGGCTCCTTTCAATTTACCTGCTCCTTCTGCTAACCTGCCTACAATCCACAGGTATTAAAAAGCTTCCTCCCTTTTTTATAGTCTTTTTCTTTTTACATAATTAGGTTTATCTTTCTGTTTGTAGCCATTTCAGTTCTACAGATTTACTTTCCTCTTCCCCTTCCTTAAGAGACTATTTTCATTTACATGATGGTATTAAACAGAAATCACTGTTTTAACTGGTATTCAGCTTACACTGTACCTTCTTCTTTCCCAGACTTGAGAAGGGCACTTTGCCAAAAATCTTGTCTAATATCTCTCCCTGCTGTAAAAGATATTGCCAAACAAACCTTACTTCTCACATTCTCCAGACCATCACGGCTACAAAAGTGCTATGACATTACTGTTTCAAGACAGTTCTCTGCATGTCCACACAAGCTGCCTTATTTCTCACAGGTCACTTTTATTTTTCATAATAACCCTAAATCTGATAAAACCAAAGAAATTTAAAATAGCTCTGCAGAAGTCAGTATCCTATGTTAATAACCCCACGAACCCCAGTACTTGTTTTCAGTTTTAGGTTTTGTCATTGTTTAGTTTAATGGCACGTGTTATGGCTTCAGACAAAAAAGGCACAAACTTATTCAGAGTAACAAATATAACCCTTCAGTTACCCCCTCACTATGCACTCAGCCATGTGCTTATAACTGAAATAAAACCGCAGATCCTGTAAATCATCTGTATGAACAGTGCAGCTTTTGTTATTAAATGTGAGCTGTGAGGGTGACTGATGATTGGCATTAAGGATGTTGAGCTGTAGACTAACTTTACCAACCAATATATAGCAGATCATTATGGTAGAATTTTTTTGACATTAATAAGAGCGAGCCTTCCTTGCTGTATAATTTTATTTGTTTCAGCAAGAACAGATTGTTTGATGTTTCTGGATAGCTTTACTTTAATACTTTTTGGGGGGGAGATAGCATTACTGTAATTTCTGCTCCTGCCAGAAAGTTTTGGAATGTTATAAATTCTGCAGCTCACTGTCTAATATTGTCATTTTTTATCAGAAAAAGTATCAAATAATGCATAATGTTTCTACTGCAAATCCAGACCAATAAATACTATTGATTAATCAAAATAATATTTTATAGTAAGTTATGGAAAAATATAACTCTGTGGAGAAGATGATGTAGTTTCACTTTAAAGATACAGGAAAGATTGATAAAATAACAGACCAGAGAAAAAGCTTTTCTAATTGAAAAGTTAATCCTATATATATTTTAATTCAAGCCAAATCACCTTGTTATCTTTATAATTAATTTTGGTTTTTGAACAGCCAAAGAATACAATCAAACCAGTTAAGTTTCAATCTCCATTATCCATAGAAAGGCGCATATAAATATCTGGTTATGTAATTAAAATGTTAAACCCTGCTTGAACATTATCTTTTTGAATATTTACTGCTCCATATTTATTAATAAAATACAGCTGTTAGACAAACAGAAATATTCATATGATGGAACTGCTTATGTATATTTTCTTTACGTTCTCTGATTTCTGCTTACATTAGATAATGAGCTGCTTTGT
>NW_005841859.1:1786401-1792329 GCF_000455745.1 Alligator sinensis | reverse complement strand
AATTGACCCCCTGAAATGTCTCTCACCATCCTTTTATATTGTAGCTGAATCTTGTGTCAAGCTAAAATATTTTGAACCTGATTCTGGGGATAAGGTACTAGGATAAAATACTAAATAACAAAACGCTCACTGAGTTAGAGGCAGTAACCACTCTAGAACTTGAGTCCAACTTGCTGCTTACTACAAGTCTGATTTACAAAATCTCTCCCCAACTTTTCTCCCCAAAACCCTCATTCCCTCCTGAAGTTTCACCTGCTACATTTTCTCTTAGAGTAAGCTGCCCAAGAAACATAATGATATAGCATGCATGGGTTTGTCTATATGGTTTGTTACAATATAATAAAAAGAGAAGTATAACAGCAGAATTCCAACTTCATTTATTTTACAAGCCTAGGTGAGATAAATCATGTGAAATATCCTGACTATGCTTTAAGGAGCTTAGCTATCAGGACCTTGATCCTTGATGAATACTTGATGAAGCTCAAAATTGGTGCAAAGTTCTATAATGTGGTTGATCTTTAAGGAAGAGTGCCTATTGTGTTACAATCCAAATTCTGATGCAAATAACAAGCAAGGTGATTTGCAATACATCTTGGATTCCACAAAAGTTTCGCAATCTGCTATAAAACAAAAAAAGGTGACATAAAATATTTGCAGAACAATTTCTAATCTTCAGAAACACTCCTTGCTTTCCTAAACTGGAGTTTCTTAAACAAAATAAAGTCTGGATGCAATGTCTTTGAAAATTACCAAAATAAATGTGGTGAGAAGAGGACAGTCCACTAAATTGGATTCTACTAAATGCCCCAGAGTTACTAAAATAACAACAGGAATGTTGAAAATGTGATGGTATTGCTCATGGACTCAAGATCCATATGATTTACTGATTTCCGTGGTTTTCTTGGAATAATAAGAGAACACCTGGTGATTGGCCAGAAGCCATTTTGTAGCAGCATTACTTGAAAAGACCTAGAACACTCACCACCTGCCCATATTGTTTTTTGTTTTATGCTACACAGCCCATCCATTTAGGCAATCTGTTACCCACCTTTTGTGTAAGGAACAACAAATGGAAAGGGGCCTTTTTTGCTTACAATGAGCTCCACTGTGGGGGAAAAAGGTTCATATTTTTTATTCTGTTCTTAAATTACAGATACGTTTTTCCTTTTGGGATCACCTTGAATTATTTTTTTGAATTGTTTGGAATATGATGTTTTTGTTGATAACCTATTCGCTTATGAATTTTTCATTTAAATGCAACCTCCTCTCCCATTCATCAGTTTTGGGGGTCAGATTTGGATGCCCAGATATATCTTGAGTAGCATGTTACACCATAAGTCCCACTCACAATGGAGCTACTGAAAAGGTAAGGTATTTGGTACTCAAGATGTAAATAAGGATATCAGAATCCAGCCCATGTTTAATGAAAGAAACCTCATACAAGAAGGGCTTTTCCTTCTCAAAGTGTTCAAAACAACAACAACAAATTTAATGAGAAAAAGGTTCAGTTGTGCGCCTGGATAAATCTTCCATTTTTCAAGCGCTGGACTGCTCTCAGGTTTTTGTAGGCCGCTCTTTCAGTAACATGTCTGGTTCAGCATTCTCAATGCCAATCATGTATTCCGATTTTAGATTCTTTACTGCTTAAATTGATTGATAGTGTGTATGAACTGGGCAGTTTCTGATATTTTCTCCCATTCTAATTTGAGCTTCCTGAATGCCATCCAGATAAAAGTTCAGTGATTAGGGCTTGAGTGTTGTATTCTGCACCATCTCACAGAAAATGTATTTCTTGAATGTGTACGTTTCTGATAGCATAAGTCAATCACTTGTAATTCTTCATCTGAAAGGCATTGTGAATGTCTGAGAACTACCTATCATCTTTAAAACGGAACCTTGATTCTCATTCAGCGAGATCAATGCGGGTGGTTAAATTAAGTATTTTTTTAGAATTTCTATACCACTCTCCCATAAAAATAGCTTTTAGTGTTTTCACATTTCTCAGAAAAGGTAATACTTTTTTAGGACTGAAAATAATATACACTAAAATATTGTTGTAAATAGCAGTTCAAATAGGCTCTGAACTTCAGTTGTGCTCTTCAGCTCAAGTCACAACTGAACTTCAGTTGTGCCTATGAATTGTGAAACAATATTCATTTCAAGTGAGGTGAAAGATTATCACTTTACTCATTTAAAGCACCTAGATTCAGGAAGCATGTTGCTAAATTCTGCCATATGAATAATCTCATTAAATTCATTCATTTTTTCAGCCTGAACACTAGGCTGAAACCAGTGGAAATTTGATATTGGGACAGTAGAATCTGGTCTTTAAATCCTTTCTGCATTAGTCATTAAATAGTGTGTGTGTGTCAGAAAATTGTCCTTTTCTGCAAGCTTTCGGGATCAAAGAATGCTCACTGGATTGGACTCTGAAGGCAAAATAGGTGGGGGTGGATCATCATTGGCAGTGGCAGTCCCTTGCTATGATGACAATTTTTCAATAAACAGAGAGTCCTTAGATGACTGAGGCGGCCAAACTGAAACCTGCGTGGTTTACTGCAGAGGTAGCAAATAGTTGTGGGAGGAAGGAATATATCCTTTTTGGTGTTGGGTTACTGCTCTTTTCCTTTGCCTCTCTTGTTTATTTGCCACCACAGTGAGGTGACATTGATATTACTATCATGTTCCTTCAAGGTGTCCTCGAATCTCTTCTTTTGCCAGCTTCTAGAGTGACACCATTGGTGAGTTGGGAGTATAGGACCTGTTTTGGGAGCCAGTCATCAGGCATCCTTAATCTGTGCCCTGCTCCATGGAACATGGCTTCAACATTGGTGGTGTTTGCTTGAGTCAGAATGCAGGCATTTATTCTCTTTCCAAATTATATGGAGGATTTTGAAGACATTGCTGATGGTAACTGTTATAAACCTGTTTGAGGGGGACCACCAAATTTCTTCCTACTCTACCATTGCTTGTTGCCAGGGACTGACCAAGGTTTGCCTGGGATAACTCCTTCTCCCCACAACCCTCAGCTCCAGAGCTTTTATACTGGACTCAACAGCTGCAGCAAGGGAATCTCTGCCAGCCTGAGGCGATCCCTTCTGTGGGTTGCGAAAGACATTTTTACAAAATGTTAAAATGTTCACAAGTTTACACCAAGAAAAAACCCCTTCCTCACAAGCAGTGCAAACAAAAGACAGATTTATTACAGAAAACAGAGTAAAACACCAAATGCAATTTAAAACATTACTAACTACTAGACATAGTCTATAGGTTGCACTGCGACAGGGGAAGCTGTTAGAGAGCGTGGGTCCCCTTGTTGCTCTTGGAGGAATGGTAGCATGCCAATCTTTGCTCCCACAGAGAGGCTTTTGTGTGTGTGTGGGTCTGAGGCTGCAGACAGCATGCACGCACCCCAAAACTTCTGGGATGGATTATATGGCCTGCTAAAATGAAACTGCAGGAAAAAACTCCAAAAGGAGCCAGGTTGATTAATAGTTACAGCTAGCCCAAACTGGCAGGATTAGACACTCCCAGGTTTCAACCCTGTTTAAACTTTCAGGCCTAACTCCTGGCTAGCAAACCCAAGGAAACAATACTCTTTTCCCCAGTGTTAATCCCTTAAAAACTCAAAAGAAAAAAAAAAGGGGGGGAAGAAGACACTGGGACTGTCCTCCCTCTCTCTCTCTCTCCTGTACCTGAGCTTCCCTTTTTCCTATCTGCAACTCCTCCTCCCTGGGATGAGACCTCACCCTTCAGCAGCCCCTAGCAGCTTCTCCTCTCCCCAAACCAGCCAAGCTCATATAGCCCTCTGCATGACATCACCCTGGCTTTGTCCAGTCAGGGAGTGCCAACTGCAGTCTTTTTTCCAACCAATCTGCCTGAAAAATCCCTTTTTTCAGGGAGGAGGCCAGAGGGTTTGACATATTTTGACCAGATACAGGCCCCAGCTTGCCATGTGCTGAGCACATGGCCAAAACAACATCTTGCCCACATAAAAAACACACACAAAGAAAAAATATAATACACAACCCAAGTGTGAGTGGGTGTTAGAATAATAATGACACGTGGTAGTGGGAGAGCTTTTTCAAACTTTGCTTCTAGGTTTCAGCTGGTATTCTGTCAGGACCACATGATCTGTAGTTCTTCATCTACTTAATGGTTTTCAGGGCCTCTTAATAAATTGATGGATCTCCAAAGTAGTGGGGTGTTGTAGAACGGCATTGATGGTATTGTCTTTGACATTAGGTTCAGGAGCTCTTGGAAGTGTTCTGTCCACCATTGCTTGATGATGACACTGTCTTTAAAGAATCTTGTTCTGTCCTTGGACCTTAGGGAAATGGCTCCTTGTGCACTTGACTTATAGTGAACTTTGGTTGCACTGAAGAAACTACACATTGTGGCTATTGGCGAGCTTTTGAATCTTTTTGCTTTGACCTCAAACCACTTGCTCTTTCTCTCTTGAATTTTCCTTTGGGTCTCAGATTTAATGTAGTGACAAATGGTTTGCTTCTATTTGGAGTTGATGTCATTTTGCCAAGCTTTGAAGGCTGTCTTTGTCAATGAGAGCTTCAGTTTCCATATTATTGTCATCAAACCAATCCTGAAGTTTCTTTGTGGAGAAGCCTAGAGATTCTTTGCAAATGCCTAGTTTGTGAACCCTGATAGGGCTAAGATACAAAGAGGCACCTTACTGCTCAAGACTGTTAACATATAGGCAGTTCTGCACATGCCCAGGAGCCTAAATTTGGGTACATAAGGTGTTTTATTGATGGATGCTTACATGTCTAATGACTTTAGCTGCTTATTTTTGATTTAGGCAGCTGTCATCCTGTTTTGGATCTAGCTTGGAGTGTCTTCCAGGAGTGCCCTTAGTAATATTGTTAACATCTTGCCCACGTGGTTCATTGTCTCATTCTTTCTTTCCAGAAGGAGAGAAAAGTCTGTGTGTACTATGCAGTCTATCTTGTTTGTTTGCTGGAGCTGTTTGCTGTTGTTTGTACGCAGTTTGTTTTGTTGTAGCCTATTCTTGTTGTTTTGAATGTACAGACTTCATCTATGAGGTAGGACACAGCCCACTGCTACACTGGTATCAAGGACACACGTAGCTCAGCAATCAAATACATTAAGTTATAAATGAGCAGGATAGAACATGAAAGCTGAAAAATTAGACAGCCTCTCCCTTTCTCTCCTTGAAAACTCTGTAGGACAACCCCATTTAAAACAAAAACATTGTAAAACAATATTGTCTATTCTTTACTATTCATTGCAAAGCCAGAAACAAAGCTTATTGATTTCAAGGGGGCAGGATTGCAGACATTTTTTTCTTAAATCTAACAAACAATAATGCTGGGAAAGCAATACAATTTTCAAAGTGTTTTCTTCTTTGTTTGCCATAGAAATGCCTTTAATAAGACTATACTACATAACAAAATTCCTTTCTTTATTAAGAAAGGATAGCTACCATTAATATGGAGATCTTGATTTATTCCTATCCCAAACTAACCATAGTTCTTTGGTTAAATCTGATATCTTTTATTAGACCAACTCAAATAGTTGGTAAAGTTCTTTTTTGCAAATGTTCAGGTATAAATACCCTTTATCAGGCTAAGGAAGGCCATCTGCAGATGCTTCCTCAGCCTGATCAAGGGTATTTATACCTGAAAGCTTTCAAAGAAGAACTTTTCAAACTATTTGAGTTGATCTAATAAAAGATATCAGATTTACCCAAAGAAACTTGTCTGCCTATATCATGACAAGTAATTTTCATCACATATTACAACTGATTTCAGTGAGGAGATCTGATTAAATGCTGACTGCACTGTATGGACCAAACCATTATACAATCATTAAAAGCCAAACTTTTCATAGTTTCATAGTTGGTAGGGTCAGAAGGGACCTGAGCAGATCATCAAGTCCGACCCCCTGCCA
>NW_005841859.1:1776012-1785738 GCF_000455745.1 Alligator sinensis | reverse complement strand
ACCTTGCACTTGTCAGTGTTGAAACCCATCCTGTTCTCATCCACCCACTCCTGTAACCTGTATAGGTCCGATTGCAGCCTATTCCTCCATTCTACCATGCCCACTTCCCCCCACATCTTAGTGTCGTCTGCGAATTTGAATAGGATGCTTTTTACCCCCTCGTCCAAGTCGCTGTGGAAGATGTTGAGCAGTGCAGGCCCAAGGACCGAGCCCTGGGGAACCCCACTGCCCACATCTCTTCAGGTCGAAAATGACCTGTCCACCACCAGTCTCTGGGTGCAGCCCTCCAGCCGGTTAGCGACCCATCTGACTGTGTAGGTGTCAGTGCCACAGTCCCCTAGTTTTTTAATGAGAATGGGGTGAGAGAGAGTGTCAAAGGCCTTCCTGAAGTCCAGAAAGACTACGTCCACTGTGACACCTGTGTCTAAGGATTTTGTGACCTGGTCATAGAAGGCCACCAGGTTGGTCTGACAGGACCTGCCTCTAATGAACCCATGTTGGTTGCCCCTAAGCATACTCTCCCCTGCTGGTCCCTCGTGGACATGCGCTATGATAATTCTCTCAAAAAGCTTACCCAGGATCGAGGTAAGACTAACTGGCCTATAGTTTCCTGGATCCCCCTTCCTCCCTTTTCTGAAAATGGGAACCACATTGGCCCTTTTCCAGTCCTCTGGCACCATGCCAGAGCACCATGAGTGCTCGTGAAGCCGTGCCAGGCGTCCCGCAATGACATCTGCTAATTCCCTCAGCGCTCTGGGATGGAGATCGTCAGGACCAGCTGATTTAAATATGTCTAGCCCCTCCAGAAGTTCTCTAACTATGTCCTCATTGACCCTAGGCCTGGGTGCACCTCCCCTGGGGCCTACGGAGGTCGGTGGGGCAGGGTGACCAGTCCCTGCTCAGAAAAATGGAGGCAAAGAAATAGTTAAATAGATTAGTTTTGTCATCTGGTGTGATGACCAGATTGCCTAGTGTGTCTTGTAGAGGCCCCACATTACCCGGTACCTTCTTTTAACCCCCTATGTATTTAAAAAAGGACTTCTTGTTGTCCTTGATCTGGGTAGCTGGTCCCAGTTCCATCTCCGCCTTGGCCTTCCTCACTGCCCCCCCTACAGCCCCTAGCAACCAGGGAGGTATAGTCCTCCCTGGTAAAGGCCGTATTTTTTGCATTAGGAAGTTATAAATAAGGTATCTGTATTAGCATTTTTAGTATAATAGCTTGCCTGTGTGATGTGATGGTAGGGCAGTTACGGTACCTTGCTGCCAGTTCAGATGTAGGAGTTAATATCACTGGAGATCCTCCCACTTGGCTGTTTTAAGATTGATAGTCAGACCTATCCTTGGGATGCCACAGGGACGTGCTAAATATCCTGAAAGGGTAAGCTGGAGCTTGACAGATAGTTATAGTGTGGAAAGTGGATTGAAATGGTAATGAGCTAATAGACAAGAGAAAGCAATACTGCTTCATCTCTATGAGGATTCATGTGTTAGCTTGTGATTGGAGAGTTCAAAGAAGGATGTATGTCTAAAGATGTTTGTTTTCTGAAAAGCTTTTGATTTGTGTGTATCCCAGCATATTTCCTGTCTCAGGTCCTCTCTACACATGCAGGTAAAGGCGTGATGGGATCTAAGGTGCAATCCACACAATTGCATCTCCTGCCATGCCACACAAGATGTGGGATTGTGGGATTGCACATTAGATCCCACTATGCCTTACTACCAGTGCAGGGGAAGCCTGGGATTGGGTTCCCCCTTCACCATCAAGATGCAAGCTCCCATGGCTGGGATCCCCCTCAGTTGAGGGGCTCCCAGTTGCAGAGGCACCCGATGTACCCCTGGGGCTGGGGGATTGTGGATGCTATGATCCCCTAGCCTTGGGGCTGTGTAAATGGTACCTCAGCCCTGAGGGTTTTATGTGCCTCCAAGCTTGAGAGATTGCAGCAGCCATGTTCCCCTAGCCCTGGAGGTTTCAGGCACCTTTGGGACAGCCATATCCCCTGGCTGCTGGGAGCCAGCTGGATCCTAGCACCTAGAGTTTTTAACTTCAGGACCTTGGGTCCCCACACTGTAGGGATCCAGAGTTGGCAGTTGCTGGGACTGAGAGTCCCCTCTATTGCAGGACTCCCAGCTCTGCCTGGGCAGGGTGCACCCTGTGGTTGGGAGCCCCATCAGCTGCTAGGGCTCCCAGACTCAGGGGAGACCCTGCTACACATGCAAATTAAAGCTCACTAGCAACCAGCTATAAAGTTAATATATATTTTCAAGGTCTAACTTTATAGCTGGTTGGAGCTTTTATGGTTTGATAGCTACTTTGCACGTGTAGCTGGTCTCCAGTTAAATCCTCAATTAACCAGTTAATTGCATGACACCTGTATTGTGTAGAGGGCACCTCAGTTGGACTGACCAACTGGCAGTGAATAAAGGCCGTCTTATTTCTATTTGGTTTCCTTTACTCACTGGTGAACCTGCAGCAGTGGGACTGGAGTAAGTGTCCCTGGAAGTTGCAACGGTCCTCACTCAACCCAGCTATAAATGGTCATTTGGGCTGCAGCTAGATGTGATGCTAGCCATATCACCCCCTGTGTACTGCTGGTACAGATATTGATGTGTCTTAACTATATTAGTCTACTGGGATATCAAAGCTCAGGTAGCATTTGAACTTTTTAAGGGATCAGACAAGAGTGGAACCCTATTACAATCACTGCCTGATGGAATCTACAATCTAATTACAGACACCATGGTCAGCCTAACTCAGAAGCTATCCACCATCTTTAGGTACTTAATTTCTATCAGTAAAGTTCTCCACATGCCCAATTTTCTGCTGATACACACTTGATTAAATCCTGCTAATGCTGAACAGCTAAGTGCCTAGACCATAATTAAGCCCTGTCAGGTTTCTCAAACTAGGGGCCAGATTCAAACATGAATCTGGACATAGTAAAGCATTGGGTGGGCTTGTCAAAAATGTAGGCTTGCACATGTTAGTAACCGCAACACTCACCAGGCGGTTTACCAGTTGAACCAGGGGGCGGGTGGATGACCAACCCGCCTTGCGGACAGGCCGGGGATGAAAGGGACACTGACTCAGTTGGAAGATAGTAAAATTGAACTTAACGTTTACTTACAGTAAGATTCCAACAGTGGTTACACAACAAAACGACAGTGGTGAAGCAGTAGTCAAAGATGACAGGTAGGAGATAGCAATTGCTTTTTCCGATGTACGTGCGGATGGAGAGCTCACTGTTCGGTGAAATAATAGCCAGGGTGTGACTATTCGTATGCGTATGACTATTCATATGACTATTCGTCCATGGGGACACAGATTCCTGGACAGGGTGATCAGTCCTATCCGAGGGCCTGTGTGGAACCCGGGACCCTGCGCTTTAGCGCGCTGTCCCTTTTATAAACTCTTCAGCCAATCAGAGGAGGCTGCTGATTTACAGTTAAGAGAGTGTGTCTGCTGGCCAGGCAGGCACGCTTCTCCCGCAGCTCCTGATTTGTTAAGGCTGTCTGATCACGAGCTGGTCGGCCTCATGATCATGAGCTCTTCACACGCTGAACATGACCCGCTCTCGTGTTCTGCATTGGTCTGGCATGTGGGCTGAGCGTTTGGTCACCTTTTCTACTCAGACAGCACATACGTACATGGAATTCAGAGAAAAGAGAGTTATGTTCTGGGTCTCCATAACTCTGTTGGAGACACCTAAGTGCCCTTTGGTTGGGATTCATAGCAGCCAGTACACTATGCAGGGGATATGCTTAGGAAGCCAGTGAGAAGAGAGGAAGAAGAGTATGTCTGGTACCCTAACTCCTGGAGCTGGGAAACATTTTTGAAGTACTATATAGCCCTGACTTGTAGATTGCTTATAGGTTGGGATTCAATGCCATAAACACCTGCATACATATAGGTATATACTTTCACTTCTAGTTGAACTGAGCTTAAGTTTGTATACCCTAAAGTAATATTGTCTAAATATTAAAACAGTCCTGAGAATTCTCCATTTAACCATGACTAAAGTCTCTAGCCAGCTTTCTGTTTTCAAAATAGCAGAACCTGCATTTTTCATATGGAGATGGTTCCCAACCTGTTTAGTTTGCTGTGGTTGCTGCATTAAGAATGAGCCAGTCAGGTGCTTGCTGTGAATTTTACTTCACGGCTAAGTACAGCCTGAGGCTGAACCAATTCAATCTTCACAGGTTAGTCTAAGCTGCTAGATTGAACTGATAAGCAAGTGAACACACATTCACTTTTGATTCCGGAAATCCAGCCACATGCTTGCAGTGCTTCTAGAGCACATCTCCCTGCTTGGCTGGAGCAGACTGCTTGAATCAAGGCTAGCCTGCCCACCCTGTGAGTGGGATTGTGGAGGAGGGCAAAGCATCCTGGGATCCTGGGAGACTGAGAGTTAACTTGAATCTGAAGGGGATATGGAACAGAGTTCAAAAAACCAATTTAATCTAAATCAGTTAAGTTTGATACTACTTCCATCCAGGTTTATCTTAAACTGGTTTCAGTCATTTTGAAAGTGGTTTATGTGCACTGATCTTCTATTGTGTTGCAGATTTGAACTGGTTTCCAATCACTTGTAGCAGTTATGTGTAATTTCTGTCCCTAGACCAAAGGGTGCCACCTCTCTCATCAGCTGGAGCTCATTAGTCATGCTAGTTAGCTGATAGAAGTGGCACTCTTTAAAATAAAATCTGCAGTGAACCACTGAAGTATCTCTTCTGCCTATGAAGTTATTTGCTGCAGTTATATGTACTTCTAGCTATTTCACATATCTACATTTTAGCAGGGGGGCAAAGAAGTTAACCCTGCAAAAAATCCAGGTTCTACAATACTCTGTTGTCTTATGTTACTTTTCCCATGTCAAATTTCTTTATACTCTTTTTGTTGTTGTTGGATTCTCTCCACACTTTGGGAAGAAGTGGCCATGTGAAGGTACCTTTCACAAAAGCTAATCTCCAAGTGAGGTATGCCTATATCATTACTTAAATGGGTACTGTTCTTCTGTGTGCCTTTATTCAACCGCAGTTTCAAATGCTTCCAAAATGTTCAGTGCTTCATTCACTGAAACCCTGAAGACAAGAGCTTCATGCACTACTCACACAGTAAACTTACCGAAACAATTGTTATAGTCAGCGAATGCACTGAGGAGATGTCCTCATTGGAAACACAAGGACACTTGAACTAACTGACTCTACCACATAGTAAAAGTGAAGCGAGAGAAGCTTCACAGTCCTATTATCTGGTAAATCACTCAGATCCAGGGCAAAGTTACCCTCTGAAAAATGTGTAGTAACTTTACCAGGTCAGAAAGTAAAAATATGGAACATCCTGCCTGTCTACTCCCTTCTCCATTTCATCCCAGGGTAACAATTCACTCAATGCAAACTGGCTCCCCGGCTATGTAATGGCCAGAAGCTGTAAGTGTCTATTGTGGCAACCATCTTGGGAGAGATGGTCATGTGTTCACTCCTTTATGGAGTAAATTTACTACAGAGTAAAATCATGGAGTAATAATGCCAAGTGCCTGTACTCCTTAGTATTTTTAAAGATAATAATTCTATCTATTACAAAGAGTCATATCAAGATGGAAAGCACAGCTTCCATAAATGGCCAAATCAAACTTGCCTTTAGTAAAAATCTGCCTATGCCTCCTTGAAGTTGCCACCCTAAACAGCTGCAGAAAGCACATCATAGCACTTGCTAATGCACCACAAACAATGAGAGCACTTGCATGCATGCTTAAATTAGGACTGAATGCTTAAAAGCCAGTCAGCTTGCTGGAAAAGTGGAGATTTTGAGGGTTGTGGCATAGTGTAGCTGCCTGGCATATTGTAAGCATGCTTAGGAAACTCAACTAATCAAGTGCCTCATGCTTGCCTGCAGGGGTTTAGGTTGTAGCCGTGTTGGTCTAAGGACACAGGCAGACAAGGTTCCTTGGGTGAATTTGATATCTTTTATTAGACCAACCCAAATAGTTGGAGAATAGTTATTAAGCAAGCTTTCGGGTTCAAAAACCCTTCGTCAGGCTAAGGAAGTTTCTGCAGTTGGTGTGCGCTGTTCCTGGATGGAATGAAAAGTAAAGAAGCCAGGGGCTGGGCTGGGCTGGGGAGTCAGTTGCCAGGCAGATTATAATGTATCAAAAATCCAATGTCTGTGTTTAGTCCCTGATCTCTAGTATCCAGCAGGTTGATGAAATGGAGCTCATAGGCTTGTCTCTGGGAAGTGTTGTGTAAATTTCCCTTGAGGATCAGGACTGAGAGATTGGAGATCATGCTTGCCTGTGCTTTCTTACCATATCAGCCTGGCATTAATGTTCCACTTCTGTTGTCCTGAATAGGGGGGTAAAGATGCTTTTCTGATGCTCTCCAGCTTCATTTAGCTGTTGCTCAACACTCATATTACATTGGAGGTGCAAGCTTTTCATGATAAATCAGAAGTAAAAATGTGATAATGTGTTCATGTTCTGTAATCTTCCTCTATAAACCTGCGGTTTTGTGTAAGATTAAAGGGGATTCATATGTCACAGCTGTTTTATCAGCTAATTTGCTAACATTAGTCAAAGAATGTTTTATCTTTTCCATCATTTTACTCATTGCTAAAACAATGGTTTGTTTTAGAATTTGTTGGTTACATTTGAATCAAAATGGTGATCACATTATATATTTTCATGAGATATATGCCAAGGCCCTTAGAAATCTTTTTTCCATATAAATGCTGTCTGGTGAAATAAAATGTTTTCCTAATAATTAAATGACTTCTCCAATTATTTGACTATGGAGAAAAATAGCTGCATTCTGTAGGCAATAGTGGCAACACTTCACGTTGAATAACATTATAGTAGCAACAAAATGCTTATCTTTTATGAAGGTATTTAAACTTAATTAGGTAAAAAGAAATTAAACAACTCTATCATTACAACATAAACATCAGTGCATTTTGAATGTTCTGGGAAGGTTTTATTTTCTCTTTATACAATCTATTGCTGAAACTCCATTGAGGATAAAGACCTAACTCATACATTACACAGAGTATGTAAAGGCCCCATAGCAGAGTTTAGTGCACAACCTTAGTTACAATATCTGAAAACGTGAGATTATCTTGTTTGGGGATTTTCAGGGAAGTTTCAGGTCAGGAGGACTAATTGATGGTTTTCATTGAAATGTGGTGAAACTTGCAATTTTTCACGACTCCAGCATGAAACCGTGAAACTAGTAGGGGCTCCTATTCATCAAGTTACTTGCATACTTAAAGTTAGACATGTACTCATGTACTTGCTAACTTGGGGCCTTGATCAGCACACCAATGAAAGTAACAATGAAAAACTTCTTTACAAAGAACATTGGATTGGATTTTGGAGGTGTTTTCCTCTGAGGTTTTGATTTATCCTCGGAAGATTTTCAGGCTCTCTCTGAAATTTAAATCTCGCGATTCTTAAAATAAGATAGGGCTCAAATTCAGATTATGAAAGGAACAATGGTTTTGTTTTGAACCCTGGTGTGATGCTGTGGAGACCTGAATTAACTTCTAGGCTCAGATACAACTTCCTGTTTGGATCAGTTAGTGAATCTGCTGAGTAGTTTCCCACCTCACAAGTACATTGCTAAAAGGAGTTAAGGAGTTCTTATGAGGTACTTAAGTATGACAGCCAAAAACCAAGGAGAAAAAACCACCCTCAAAATACCCTTCCTGCTCTGGTGTTTCACTTTGGGCTCTTCTCTAGCCAACGTTACAGCAGTTCCAGATTTCATGTGCTGTGGTTCTTTTTTATTTAAAGATGGGGAAGTACTTTCTTTAAAAAGTGAGAAGAGGACACAGCTTGATACCTGATATTCTTTGGGGCCAGGTACAGACATTACACATAAAGTGCTATAAGTGATAAGAAACTGGTCTAAACCTGTAATAGAACAGAAGTTCAGTGCATATACACAGGTTTAAAAATGGCAAAATCCAGTCTAAAATACACCTGGATGGAAGTAGCATCAGATTTAATCAGCTTAGGTTAGACTGTTTTATTGAACTTCTATCCCTGACTCAGGTTAGATTGCTATCCACTGGCATCCCAGGTGCCTTTGCAGGTCCCTTGCTCCCTACCCTCGCATTGAGGCAGGCTGAAACTCTGCTCCCACGTGGCTGCTTCAAGCTGTCAGTCACAGGTGGTGGTTGGGGGGGCGAAATGGGATGGAGGGCAGGAAGGGAGCAACTGTAGATCTATATTTTTCTATCTTTATACAATGTCCCTAGGCAGGTGGGTGGAGAGTCACTCTGGTGGCACCAGGGCAGGCAGAGTGAGACGGCAAGGGCTGTGGGTTGCTGTGCCCTGTATGCATGGGGCCCAGTGAGGTCATGGGATTGGGGAGCAGGGACTGCTGCCTCCTCCCTGTGCTGCTGCCTGGTGGGGGGTGTTTCAGGGGGGTGTGTGTGTGTGTGTGTAAGCAAGAGAGAGAGAGAGAGAGACCCTCTCTTCCTCAATACATCCCCCAGTCCCCATCTCTTGCTGTGCTTCTGCTTCTCTCCCTGCAAGCAGCAGCACAGGGTGGGGGTGGGACAGCTGGGCACCCTCTCTTCCCTTTAGCAGGAGCAGGACAAAACTGGGCAGAGTGAAAAGGCAATGTTGCAGGGGCAAAGGAAAAGGGGAGCATGAGGAGGAGGGGGATCAGGTCAGAGCAAGAGCCATGTGCAAGGTGGATAGATCCCAAAGTGATGGGAATCACACTTGGGAAGCACTGGGGTGGTGCTCTGGGAGGGGGAAAGAAATCAGCTACTCTACCCCACCCCCAGGCCACCCGTGCTCACCTCCAAATGTGATCTGCCTCACAGAGTCTTCCTGCCAAGTTTCATGAAATGTCCCTGCCGTAGCACAGGGTGGAGCAGCTTTCCATGCTACCAAGGGAAAGGCTGGGGGGAGGCGCGGGAGGGAGATATCACAGGATGTTGTGTGTTCATTTCTCTCCCGAACTAACCTAAGGTGCTTAGACTAAGTGCGAAACTTAAATCGCTTCCACATCAGACTTTTTGAATGTCTGTACCTAGCCTTGGTGATATATCATGCAATGAGAAATAGCTTAGGAATTCAGCTTTGGCAGTTATGTTTGGAAACTCTGGCTTCAAATATACTGTTTCATTTGTTGGCAAAAACACAAGCTGACTTACTAACAACATTTGGTTATTATTTTTTGAGTTGCTGAGTACCACATCTAAGATGCAGAGTCCTTTCAATTCTGTCAGTGTTGGGGAAGTTAAAAGACACAGACTACGTGAGGATTTATACACAATTCCTTAAATTTTTTTGCTAGTGATGAAAATCAATTTGTTTGTTGTTTTGGGCTCATTAAAATGAAATATATTTGTAGGCATTCTTTATTTCTTAAATTATGGGGTTTAAATATAGTTACTCTAAGTTATCAACATGTCATATGTCTTAGGCCTGGTCCCTCTGAGTAGAGTGAATGACTGATTTTTTTTCAGGGGGTAATAGCTAAGCAGTAAGTATAAGTCACCATCTAGTAAAGTATGACTTTATAAGAGCCTAGGTCAACTATGGTGTCACACTTGTACTGAACTTCTGGTCCTTTCAATTTTCAGCTTCAGACACTGACTACTGAACCATTCCACATATAATTACACTTCTTTTCCCAAGAGGCACACCCCCCGTTGCTAAAAGTATGTTTCATTAAGTCTAACAACTACTGCTCAGGCATTTGACAGTGAGGGACAGA
>NW_005841859.1:1752952-1775981 GCF_000455745.1 Alligator sinensis | reverse complement strand
GATGGTAAGAGTCTTTGTGAGTATATTTCTTTAGTAATATCAAGGAAAAACATTATGTGAACTAGATTGTTTCATGAAGTCATGTGAAATGGAACAAATATGTAGATGGTTGGTGTATCCTTTCTGAGGCAAAGGAAAAGCGTGGAAGGCTGCTTGGACTCTTGGAAGAAAGCCAGTGGCAGTTGTTTTCCTCTTTAAACCTGGAAGGGAAGAATTGTTTTCTCCTGCACTTAGTGTGAGGACAAAACAACGGTATTAAGAGTGTATCAACTGTTACTAATAATATTAACAGTACTAACTGAAGCAGTATTAACTGTCTGCTGCCAGAAAGGTAAGCTGATGATTCAAGGAATGAGGAGCCTCTCTTCTTCCTGAACATGTCTTCAAAGGGGTGTTGTGCTATCTCTCTCCGTATGCCCCAAAACCCTGAGTGGGAGAAAGCACATACAGCAACTACAGATACATGGTTGCTTAGGGCCACATCCCAGCCTACTCCTAGATTAAGTAGCTATGGGGAAAATCACCCTTGCCCCTTTCGCATATTCCTCGCCAGCCTTTCTTAGGGCATGTATCTGCCTGTGAGATGAAGCTTCTGCTGCTACAGAATCTGGTCATAGCACAGCTGTGTCATTGCAACCATGTTGAAGCCAAAATATCTCTTTCTCTATTTCTAAGCATATCTCAGGAGACCAGTTAATAAATCCCTACAGTATGTATATCTGCCTTCAGGAGTGATGATTCAACAGATGGTCATAATAAACTTTGGAACATACTTGTAAAAAAAATTAGGTGTCTGTACTTTGCTGAGTTGCCAGAGTAAATATATATAGTTTACTTTGGATAATTTGCCAGATAATATCAGCACAATCAACTTAATCTGACCACTGTTTGCATTTTTACACATCCTGGTGCATCAGCCAGTTATTTCTCATGACCGATCTCAAGAAGTGTTGCAAAAAATCTCTCCTCTTGTTGCTATAACTTGCCAAATGCATGTATTTCATGCTAATCTAGTGTTCAAACGAGTCTGCTGTAAATCCTAAAGTAGATCAAGCATGTAATAATGTAAACAGTTTAAAGAGAGATGCTTTCCAGAAGCTTAAAACTTCAAATATTTGAGACTTGGGGATCCAGTTCAGCAAGGCATTTAAGCACGAGGGTAACTTACAACAGAAGAATCCCTCCAGGCTAAGCAAAAACCGGGAAGTGGAATTGATCTAAATTATGTGGTTTTCTGTAAGCAGCTTAGGTTAGATCAGTAAGGAAACGTATGCATGTTCATCGTTTGGTGCGGAGGGGGGACATGCAGGGTGCCTGCACTGGCCAAGGCCTGCTGGTTGGGGGTACTCCTGCATGACTGTCAGCATGCCCTGCAGGCTCCCTGGGCTGCTGGAGACTGCTGAGTTTGCTGAGCACCTGTGCCACCCCTAATTGGCTGCCAGGCATGGGCAAGCATGTGCATCCACTGCTGCCATAGTACTCTGGGACCCTGTAACTGTGGGCCAAAAAACCTTGTGGCACCTCACATGCCAGTGTCCCAGGTACATGCCAGCAGTGGCTGAGCTGCGGAGGTCACAGGGCTGCCTCTATGTAGGCCTGTAGCAAACCCCCCAGTTCTTCTTTTATTAATTTATTTTAAAATGCATTCCCTCCCCTTCTTCAACCATTTCTGACTTTTTCTCTCCCTCTCTAGTCCCTATAGATAAGTATAAGTGAGCTCAGACTTAGGATAAGCTTTAACATTTTTATTTTGGTAGCAAGTTTTTGGTTTTGGATATCCAGTGTTTTATATTGTATTATTATTAGGTTTGTATTGATTCTTACTGTTGTATATTGTATTATTATCATTTTTGTATTGATTTTTATTGTTTCATATGGATATTGTATGGTTTAGGCCTGTGTTTGTAAGTGAACCAAAGTCATGTCAAGTTTCCATTTTATATGTCAAGCCTCCATCTTGTGTCCTCTGCCTGGGCATCCCATGTTGCAACTGTATGAGTCACATATCCCTCCCATGTACATTGGTACCCGGGGCCCATGCAGGGGACACAGACATCTCCCCTCTAACCTCGCTACTGCCTGTGCTGCTGGTCTGTGCTGGCTCAACTCGGGGAGAGCTTGGGGGCAGGGCCTGCTGGGCATTCAACTGCAGCATCGGGGGATGAGCCAAGTGATAGCATTCCTCACAGCAAGGTGGAAAGGAGCTGCAGGGAGCTGCAAAGGAAGTTGGGATGCCAGAGGATACAGGTCTAACTTAAATCAATAGGGGATATGGTACACAAGTTGGATTCAGCAGTCTAACCTAAATTAATTAGGTTGAATGAACATGAGCCTGCAATGCGATGCGGCGGCTAGTAAAGTGACCAAAACGCTGGCTTGCATCCATAGATGCTTCTCAAGCAAATCCCGGGACGTCATTCTCCCCTTGTACTCGGCCTTAGTGAGGCCGCAGCTGGAGTACTGCGTCCAGTTTTGGGCTCCACAATTCAAAAAGGATGTGGAAAAGCTTGAGAGAGTCCAGAGAAGAGCCACGCGCATGATCAGAGGTCAGGGAAACAGACCCTACGATGACAGGCTGAGAGCCCTGGGGCTCTTTAGCCTGGAAAAGCGCAGGCTCAGGGGTGATCTGATGGCCACCTACAAGTTTATCAGGGGTGACCACCAGTATCTGGGGGAACGTTTGTTCACCAGAGCGCCCCAAGGGATGATGAGGTCGAATGGTCACAAACTACTTCAAGATCGTTTCAGGCTGGACATAAGGAAGAATTTCTTTACTGTCCGAGCCCCCAAGGTCTGGAACAGCCTGCCACCGGAGGTGGTTCAAGCACCTTCATTGAACACCTTCAAGATGAAACTGGATGCTTATCTTGCTGGGATCCTATGACCCCAGCTGACTTCCTGCCCTTGGGCAGGGGGCTGGACTCGATGATCTTCCGAGGTCCCTTCCAGCCCTGATGTCTATGAAATCTATGAAATCTATGAATGCACATCAAACCAGGTCTGTCTTAGACTGGGTTCTGCCATTTTTATACTGGTCTGTGCACACCAAACTTCTGTATGATTATGGGTTTAGATCAATTTCCAATCACTTAGACTAACTTACGTGTAATGTTTGTACCTGACCCAAATGTCAGTGGAGCTGCACAAGCTTAACATTAAGTACTCATTTGAGTATCCAAATGGCTGGGATTTAAGCACACAATTCTGTGACATGCTGACAATCCTCACTCAGGAGTTAGGTATTTGTTAGCCTTGCAGTTGTGGAACCATACTATTCTTCTTAAAGCCCTAGATGAAAAGAATCAGCTTCCAAAATTACCAAGAGCATTTTCAATCGCTAGTACAGTTTCAGCACAACATGAGTGCCAGATAACTGAAGGGCAAACACTTAAAGAGGCAGCTTGGTTCCAGAGGGTATGTGCTAGCATTACATTTAGATGGACCTATCCAAGGTTAGGCTGATTTAAATGGCCAGTCACGCAGGTGTTTGCTGGGCATAAATCATCCCCAAAATGGCATACCCAATTTAAGTTAGTTCACCCCAGGAAGTGAACTAACTTTAGATTAATGAAGATTTAACCCAATCTATGAAGGGTTAACTCAATTTAGTTAATGCCTGTACACATTCACAGTGCAGCCCCAGGACTGGTAAAGTGAAGCCACTCACCCCAGCCGCAGGGCTGTGATGTTCCTACCCCTAGCCCCTGACCCTGACTGGATTATTTTTCTCCCCCCAGCTATCAACCCTGGACCAGGCAACCATTTCCCCTGTGTGGATCCACCAGCTCCCCCTGGACCCATCAATCCCCTCTGAACCTGACAGACCCCCTGATCCCACCAGCCCCTCTCCCCGCTCCAAGTTACTTAGCTCAGGCAGTCCATGCTGCTTCTGGAAGTGGTAAACACCTGCACATGCTGCTTGCAGGTTAGATTTAAGCCACCTAAACCTAAACTGGGCTCAGTGAACAGTTGTACGTACCCAGAGATGCTAAGCACGTATGACTCTCAGACTTCTGGCAGTTTCAGATTCTTGGCAGCAGCAAAACCAAGTAGTTTGTAAGCTTTTGAAGCAGACCTGTGCAAAGCCTAGCAAGAAGGGTCCTAATCTCATTTGGTCTGTAGACACTACCATGAGTAATGGTATTAATAATAGGTGCATAAGAAAGATGATTTAGGAGTGACTACTCCAAAGGTGCTAAATTAGAAAATTCTGACCAAGACTTTTCAGAGGGCATGATATGAACAACCTGGAGAGAGCCTGGTTGTGTCTACACTTGAATTCACAGGGGCAATTGTAGTTTTACAGTAGTTGGGTTACCACTACCAGTTTGCTTGTGGCAGCATAGTTTTTTACGTTAATTGCATGAACCCACCCACTTGTAGGGTACCAGGCCATAGATGGTCTGTTGTAGTGATTAGAGCCAGTGCATAAGCCAGAGAGCAGGGCAGATAGGCAGAGGCAGATACCAAGCAAAGAACTAAAAATCAGTGGCAAGAACCAGGGCAGGAATTGACTAGGTCAGGGCTATCCAACCCACAGCACGTGTCACGTGCACAGGCACCCTCTGTGTGGCACATGGCAAATAAGGGAGGGAGCAGGGACCACAACAGAGTGAGGAGCAGAGCAACTCAGCAGGCAAGTGAAAGGAATTGGACTGGCACTCAGGGAGGATGTCGGACTGACTTTGAGCCACACCTTGCAAAAAGCTTGGTTTCTACTGGACTAGGTAAATGAAGAGCTGTAGCAGGAACTGAGGGCAAGGCAATTCAGGAACAAGAAATTGGGACATAGAAGCAGTGAAAGAATCATAAATGGCTCCACATCAGTGAAGCACAGAGCAACCAAAATTCAACCAAGGGTATTTTTATTTTTGATTTTAGCTGCCCACAGCCATTAGGGTAATCAGCAGGGATCCTGGTTTTCTCTGATTAAAAAGCCCCTCAATTTTTGGTTAAAAAAGTATCCCCAAATCCACATTTTTCCATGATTTAAATGAAACATCATATATATATATTAGAGTATTTTTTACCTAAATCTATTGGGGACCTTTTCATTTCACAGTAATATCTTGATACAATGGTTAAGATGTTTTTGATATGTAGCTGAGAACTGATATCACAAAGGGTAATGATTATCATGCATAGAAAACATAACTCGGTATGATGGGTTATAATTAAGTGCATTAACATGCAAGGATACCTGGTAATAGCAACAATAGAAGGCAAATATTCTAATCATTCTCTGAGTCAAAATTGCAGTAAAAAATAGAAGCATAATGTTTTTAAGGTAAAAATATTAGTAGTTTTACCAGCACTTCATATGAAATAATGTAAGTTGTAAATTTTAAAGAGGACTAACGTTTTTCTATTAAACTGTCATGGCTCTCCTCATCTTTTCATAATGTAACTGTTCGTGAGCAGAATACTAAAGACAACTGTGGATCATTGCTAATTCTGTTAACTGGATGATTAAAATGACAAGAACATCTGCAAACAACTGTTGCTAGTAGTATTGCCGTGCCTGGAAGCTCTGCTATAGTTAAAGATCTGACAGTGCTTTCATTATTAAATCTCATTTTAATCCTCATTGGACGTAAACTTGCCATGCATAGTTTCAGTCCAGATGACAATTTTGGGGCAACATTTTGAATTAGCCACACTTTAGTTACTGAAAAGCAAGCCACTAGTGTTTGATATTTTGTAAGGTGCATTCTGTGCTCTAAAAGGCTCTGTTTAAAAGAAAAGAAAATGTGGAAATGACAAAATAATTGTGTTGACTTGGCTTTCTTGCTATTTTGAAGACCAGCAAAATGTAGCAAGATACAATCATTTAAATTAGAAAAGTGGTTAATGAGCATGGACAGCGAGTCCACAAACACTTATGCATGTACTTAACTCTGCAAATGTGAGTAGCCCCAGGCTCTTCAGTAGAACTACTCAAATGCAGACAATTAAACACACATGTAAGTGTTTGTAGAATAGGGTAATAAATGGTAAGGAGTCATGCTGTTTTTCATAACTATTTTTATGCTTTTTGCAGGCTACATTGTATATTGTGGTTGAAGTCTTGGATTAACTGAGATCAATAACAGAACTCCCATTGATTTCTGAAGGAGCAGGATTTGTAAAGAAACAAAATAATTAATATTACTTGTTTTTCATGGCGGATACAGCACATGGGGGCTGGCAGAGAACAAGATTCACAGATGGACTTAAGCACTGGAACGTGGAGTATTCCTGTTCTTAGAATAGTTTAGTTCCTGTCTCTAGCAGTCTCTAGATAAAAATGGCTATAACCTGGATACCTGTCTCCAGGAGTGGAATTCACAAACCCAAGCAAAGTGCCTAACCTCCATGTGCATTAAGTGACAAGAGTTAGGGGTTGTCAACACTGTAGTGGCTAGGGCCATGGTTTCCTGACCACGCATTGCCTACCCACTCCTGCTCTAATGCTCTGATGAAAATCTGGGAATTTTCAAGTCTGAAAAAAACAAAAAATGGTGGCACAGTAATACCTTGGTTAACGATTCCTCTGGGAATGAAGCTCCTTTATAACAAAGTTGGCTGGTTTTTTTGCAAAAAACCCAAACATTTTTTCAAGGCAAACACAAATTTCTCATTTTACCAGAGAAACTCATGGATTTTGCAATGAGCTCCCTGCAGGCAGAGTTCCAGCCTGCAGGGAGCTGGGAGAGAGCGGGAGGAAGGTGGTGAGACAGGGGGTGCCATGTGCATGTACATGCATGTGACCCCAGGCAGCCTGCAGAGCAGCTCCAGCAGGTATGTTGGGGAAAAGGGAGATTGAAGGCACTGTAGGGTGAGAGCTGGGCAGGGCTAGGGATGCTGCCCAGCTGGGCGGTGCTTGGAGCTTGGGGCTTGGAGCAGGATGGGGCTGCAGGTGGCCAGTCCAGGAGAGGGGGAGGGCTGACTTCCTGATGCCACATGCACTCCTGGGGGTAGGGGGGACCTGTGCCCCTCAGATCTGTATGCAAGGCAGGTGCAGGCTGTGGGCTTGGGCTTTCACCCTGTTTCCTGCCCCTGGGGCCTCCACAGCCCAGCAGGCATGACCCAGCATGGCAGGGAGCAGCGGGACTGCATGGGGATCTTCTCACTGCTGTGAGCTCTGCGCTGCCCTGGCAATGCACCCCCAATGCATGCCCCTGCTTTCAGGGGTGCAACCCCATGGTGCTGCTCTCACTGCAGCCCCACGTGCAGGAGGTGCATCACCAGGGCAGCGTGGAGCTTGCAGTGGTAAGAAGCTTCTTTGCACAGCTCAGCTGCTCCCTGCCATGCTGGGTGATGCCTGCCCGGCTGCAGAGGCCCTGTGGGAGGGAAGCAGTGTAGACCTAACAACAGTGAGCAGCTTCTCCGTGTGAGCCTGCTGTTCCCTGCTGCCCTACCTCTCTTCCCTGGGGCCTCCACAGCCCAACGGGTGCCACTCGGCATGGCAGGGAGCAGCTGAACCATGTGGAGAAGCTGCTTGCTGCTGGGAGCTCCACACTGCCCTGTCAATGTGCCTCCTGTGCGTGGGGCTGCAGTGAGGGCAGTGGCATGGGGTTGTGCCCCTCAAAGCAGCAGCATGTGCAGGAGGCACATCACCAGGGTTGTGCGGAGGTGATAGTGGCGAGGAGATCCTCACATGGCCCTGTTGCGCTGGGTCATGCCCCCTGGGCTGTGGAGGCTCCTGTGGGGGAGGGAAGTAGGGTGGGATCCTGAGCCCACAGCTTGCTCCTGCCCCTGCCCTGCCCTGTGTACAGATCTGGGGGGCAGGAGTCCCCCCTGCCCCCTGGGAGTGTGTGCGGTGGCGGGGAGTCACTTAAACCAAGCCTGCAGCAGTGGGGAGCGGGGGCAGGAGGCTGTGGACCTAGGTCCGTAACCCTGGCAGTTGAGTATCTTTGTGAGTATTTATCACTTACCTTTGAGTATTTAATGATATTTTCCTACTGTACCTTGCCTTCTTTGAAGTCCTGGAACACATCCCTATGCCTCCTATGTTATTTCTACCTCTGGTAATGAAGTTTCTGATAATGAAGTGATGTCATGAAAGGCATCTACTTTGTTAACTGAGGTATTACTGTACTGCTCTAGGCCATCCTTAGTGGCTGCTCCTGAACACACTGGAGACCGAGGTCTTGAGAGGCACAACAGGGGGATGTTCCAGAGCAGACTCATGGGCTATGTCCAGATGAGCGCGGATGTGTGGTATGTGGCACACACCACACATGCATGTGTTTCTCATGCTGCTACCTTGCTGCTCAGGGTGGGGTTTGACCCTAGGAGATCCTGGGGTCAAAAAAAACCATGCCAAGAAAAAGCAGGGCAGCGCACATAGCAGCAGCACATGCCATCCAAAACCAGAGCCTGGCTGGCCAGAGTCACACTCTGGCTGGGTCCAAACCCAATCTGCAAGCCTAATGAATTGAACCAGCTTTATATAAATATATATATATATATATATATATGTATGTGTGTGTGTATGTATGTGTGTGAAAGCTAGAGAGGAATAATTACAGTAATGGAGGACCTCCTGACTGGAGACACAGCTGTGGACTCGGTGATGACTGAAACAGCCTAACTGTGCTCCAGGACTGCATAACAGTTCATGACTCTGTTCTGCTGTCTGCTTATTATTATAGCTTTTTAAATAAAAGCTGATAACATAGTCTATGAAAATCCTATTAAATAAAGCTGGTTCAATTCATTAGGCTTGCAGATTGGGTTTGGACCCACATCCTTCACTTAACATGACAGAGCCACACAGCTGGTGCTAGAACTGGTGCCCATGTTTTCATAATAGTCTAGTGGTTACAGTATTCACATAGGCTATAGGAGAGCTGGCCTTTAGTCCAGGGAGGTTCAAACCAACTATCAGGAGTTCTGTAAAAGCCAGCCTAGAAGTCAGACTGGATTGTGGGTATTTGCCATCCCTCCTTTGGATGCAACTGTGTTGAAGGTAATGCAGAAGATTTGGCTGTTAGTGCCATAAGGAGAGGAAGCAAGAGAGAACCTGATTCCACAACTCAGTGATAGGGCACGCTTTGGGGGCAGAGCTGGGCCTCTACCTCATAGAGCCCCTTGCAGAAGTTCTGTATTGGGCCCCTGCTCTTTTACTAGGCAACCACATTAATAGCATCTATAAAACTGATGGATGGAGGCAGTTTTTCTTGCTGCAAAACAAGATGGCCCTGGAGCAGCTAGAAGCCCCTGCCACTGTACAGTTTGCATTGCCCTAATGCTGTCCTTGCTTGAGAGGTTGGCATCCTTTCTATGTCTGTGAAAGGTCATTGGATAAAAATGCATGAACACCATTAGTATCAGGTTTATCATACATCTCTCAGAGTGCCCTTGTCATGTGGAGACAGAGTCACACTTTCTCTAGCTTACAGTTTTGCCGGCCCCATGTATCCTGCAGTTCTTTTTACACAGTGTTTCAGTTCCAACAAGAGGGGGCTTCAGAGGAGGGAGTACTCCCATCTCTACCTGGTCTCTAGTTTGGTTGTTAGAAAGCTCACTTGGGAAATGGAAGATATGTGTTTGAACCCAGGTCTCCTCCTCCTGGAGAGAGTTCTGAATGACTTGGCTACTCTGTAAAAGATGAAAACTATCTTAATTTTTGGATGAATGTTGCTGTGAGTGCTGAACTCAATGCTCTTAACAATGCTCCGAGCACACCTATTGAATTAGGCCCCTCCCATAGGTATAGGAATGCCTTACATCTGAAATCCAGATGGCTTTAGGCATGGGATTAAGTGTTTAGGGGCAGATTGAGAGGGGTCTAGTTGTACTCCCTTTTGGCTGTGCCACATGTGAGCTTTTGGTGCAGGGTCTGTCCTTGCCCCTGCTTTCACATGGCTCTAGAACCCAGGGGATGAACATCACCGCTGCTCATTCCCTCCTTTCCCCTGCTTCTGAATTCAGTGAGGAGGGGGATTGTCCTTACTACTTCCTGCATCTTATTGTGGTTCATCAGGGTCACTGAGGCCTCATTGTGCAGCTCATATTTGTTCTGGAAGTGTTGTAGGATCCTGTAGAACCATGGCAATTCCACAGTCCACAGGCTTAAGTTGGACATTGTGTACATCCACCATTGTTGTCGCAGATGTCCTGCAAAATACTTTCCAAAGCAGGCTGTTTTGCATTCGTTACTTGTCACCAGTTTCCAGATCTGGCTCATGTATTTGGCCCAGAGGAAGAGCAGGGCATCTGGCATTCTTCCCCCAAAATTGTTTTGCTTTGTACAGTGTGGTCCTTGCCACCTTCTTCTATATCAAGTCACAGAAGAAAATGCACATGGCTCTTAAGATTCTGGACTTGGTCCAAGTGGGGGGAAAAGCCAGTGCAGTGTACTGGTAGCAACAATGCTGTTATGATTGCCATGTGCCCTTCCCCCCCGCTCCCAACCCCTCCCCGCCCATTTACAAGCAGTGCCATAATCCCAGCCTCTGTCTGACTTTGGTTCTGGTACCTGGGTCTGAGGGTTCTCCACCCTGCATAGTGTTGCCTGAATGCCTGCTGTATCTTTTCATCATCCAGGTGGCTTCTTACATTCAGCTTCCACATGCTGTCACCCCATTTTTGCTTTCATAGTCATAAGGCAATGGTTTGAGAAGTGGACAGGTGTGGATTCAGCTTTCAGTACCAACCACTCCTTGGGGAGGAAGATAAAGTCTATGCATGATTTTGTCTGATCCTAGGGGTCTGCCTGGATTAAGGTCTGCAGGAGAACAGACCCTATGATGAGAGGCTGAGAGCCATGGGACTCTTCAGCCTGGAAAAGCGTAGGCTCAGGGGGGACCTGATGGCTGCCTATAAGTATATAAGGAGTGTATATCAGGATCTAGGGGAACACCTATTCTCCAGAACACCCCAAGGGATGACAAGGTCAAATGGTCACAAAGTCCTCCAAGACTGTTTTAGGCTGGACATAAAGAAAAACTTCTTTACTGTCTGAACCCCCAAGGCCCGGAATAGATTGCCTCCAGAGGTGGTGTAAGCACCTACTCCGGACTCCTTTAAGAAACATTTGGATGTCTATCTTGCTGGGATCATTTGACCCCAGCTGACTTCCTGCCCCTGGGACAGGGGGCTGGACTCAATGATCCGCTGAGGTCCCTTCCAGCCCTAATGTCTATGAAATCTATTAAATTCCCCCTGGGCCCCATGGCTCCTTTGCCCGCATCTACCAGACTGTGGTCACAGGCAAGATGCTTCAGCAGCTTGGAGCATATGTCCAGTCCCTTCTTTTGGCCTCTGCTTATTCTGTCTCCCTTGTCGATGACCATAGATTCATAGAAAATTAAGGTTGGAAGAGATTCAGGATGTTATCTAGTCCAGCAGTTCTCAACCTTTCGCACCTTATGTCTCACCAGCCATTTTATCAAAAAACCCTGGTCTCACCATAATAAAAACAAAACCCCACAAAATTTCACTGTTCAAGATATCTGTTGATTTATCTATTTCAAGTGAAAACAACTGATGTTTTCAATTGGGCAGTGAGTTGAATGCCTACCCTCATGACCTTTGAGTCCCACCAGTGGGACATGTCCCACTGGTTGAGAAACAGTTACAGTCCAACCCCCTGCTCAAAGCAGGACCACCTCAAACTAGATCATTTCAGCTAGGGCTTTGTTGAGCTGGGTTTAAGAAACCTCCAAAGTTTTTCTACCACCTCTCTAGGTAAACTGTTTCAGTGCTTCACTACCTTCCTAGTGAGAGTTCTTCCTAATATTAACCTGAACTTCCCCTGCTGCAACTTTGCTACTTGTTTTTTCAGCTGCCTCTACAGGTAGTTGAAGGCTGCTATCAAATCCTCCCACAGTCTTCTCTTCTACAGACTAAATAAACCCAGTTCCCTCAGCCTGTCCTCATAACTCATGTACCCCAGCCTCCTCACCATTATCGTTACGCTCCACTGGACTCTCTCCAACTTGTTCACATCTTATCTGGGGGGGCAAAACTAGGCACAGTACTCCAGATGTGGCCTCACCAGTACAGAATAGAAGAGAATAATTACTTCTCCTGATCTACTGGCAATGCTTGTACTAATGCAGCCCAGGATGCTGTTAGCCTTTTTGGCAAGAAGGGCACACTGTTGACTCATATCCAGCTTATTGGTCACTGTAATCCCCCGGTCCTTTTCTGCAGAGCTGCTGCTTAGCTAGTTGGTCCCAAGCCTGTAGTGGTACACGGGATTGTTCTGTCTTAAGTGCAGGACTTTGCATGTATCCTTGTTGGACGTCATTAGATTTCTTTTGGCCCAGTCCTCTAATTTGTCTAGGTCACTGTGAATCCTAGCCCTACCCTCCAGCATATCTACTATTCCCCCAAGCTTGGTGTATTCTGCAAACTTGTTTAGGTTGCAATCCATCCCATCTTCCAGATTGTTAATGAAGATATTGAACAAAACCGGCCCCAGGCCCAACCCCTGCAGCACTCAATTTGATACCAGCTGCCATCTAGACCTTCAGTCATTGATCACTAGGGGTTTACCCAGGTGCTCTAGTCTTCCTATGGGCTCCCCTGGAGCTCTCCCTTTCCCCCCCAGACTACCATGTCTGAGTTGGTGCTTTCTTCAGCTTCTAGGGTCCCTCCTCAGTTCCCTTTTTGGGGGTTTAGATTTTCCCTTTCTCTCTCATTCTCTTCATCCTCTATTTTTTTAAGTTCCACAACCATCTCTTTCTCTCCCTCTTCTTTTTTTGAGTTCCTCAACTTTCTGTTTTATGGCTCTTGATTTTTCTAGGGAACAAGTTAATTTCTCCTTTTTGGAACAGTTTTCTTCTTCTCTTCACTCCTTTTCCTGGTCCTTTTCTGCCCCCTTCTCAGTTACTTCTGAGGGAGGTGTGTGTGTGTGTGTGTGTGTGTGGTAGGGGGTGGGGGGGGTGGGGGAACTGCTGAGGTTTCTGCAGGCTTTGGCTTGCTCCTAGATTTTGGCCTTTGGATTCTCCCTGCAGACCTGTTTCCTGATTCCTGACCTCAGCTTGGCTTACTCTTAAGCTTCACTCTGTAGATTTTCCTTCAGCTTTGGTAACTAGTTTTCTCATTCCCAGGTCCTGGCTTGTCATTTTAGCTCCTGACTTGTGGCTTCTGATGCTTCCTCCTGTAATGCCCAGCTCCATGCCCAGCTCTACCCACTAGGCAAGCTGGCTTGGTGGACTGTGACAGGCAGCAGTTTAATGATGGACAGTGTAATTAATGAGGTTTCCTTGTGTGTGAATGTAAGATAAGGAGCTTCCCCCTCCCCCCACCCCCCGCCCCAACATGTTGACTGGGGGAAAAAAAACTTTCTTATATTTGAGTAAATGTGTTATTTTTTTGGTTATAATACAGTGGAAATAAAGGCCAATTTTTTTAAATTCAAAATATTCCCCAGTAATAGGAAATTTCTCTAACTGCAACCATAAATATATGAAATGTTTGCCCAGTGTGAGTCATGCCCAGTCTAATTTCTTTCTACAAGAAAGTGATGGGCTTTGTAGGTAGATGATGGAAATTAGTAGATGTGATGTACCTTGGCTTTATTAAGGCTTTTGATACTGACTCTGTCACAGGGCACTAAGGTACCTGCTCCTTTAAGAGCAGAAACTACCTAGGGAGAGGGCCCTAAGAGTCAGACAGAAACCCAACAGGAGCAGGTTACTATGGCAGCAGGCTAACAAGGGAATTAGCCTGCACCTGCACCTGCACCTGCACCTGGCCAGCTGACCGGAAGAGGGCAGGGCCCTGCGCATATATAAACCCTAGGGCTGAGCCCAGCAGGGGTTAGTTCTCTGGCAGCAGCCAGGGGAAGGAGCGTCCAGGGAGGAATTGCCCAGAGATGCTGTGGCTGCCTGATGTGCTACATTTAGGGCTAATGGGGCTCCAGGAGCTCACCAGGTAACCTGGCCTGCAAAGCAGTTAGTGCTGGGGGGGGTGTTTCCCTTTTTTTAAAGGGACAGAGCACACCCTGAACTGCGTGTGTTATGTTATAGCCCAGGGCTATATTTTAGTTGCTGTTTATAAACTGGTGGATTGGGCTGAGGCTATTGGGGAAGGAGGGGACCTCATTGGGGGGCCCATGACAGTGTGGGGACCTCAGTGCCAGCAGGTGCAGAGACAAAGAGGTTGTGAAGGGACAATGTGTGAATGCCATCTGTGAAGCTTGGGGTGTGGTAAAGGGATGGTTTTGGAGCCACTCATCTAGCCCATAAAGCTGAGGGTGCCCTGTGAGGCAACCATTTTGTACAGGACCTAAAAGGGGTTCAAGAACCCACAGGGTTCAGTGGGGTCCATCAGGACTGTGTCCAAAAAAACTTGAGGGCAGCCTCCCTATTTATGATAATTACCAGCAAGACGTGGCAGGAAAGGAAAAGGCTGCCTGGCCGGATGTGGCGGGTGGAAGAAGCTCGCATACGGTGGCTGCCGCCACTCCATGTGGGGCCACGTGCCAACCCCCTTTCCCCCCCCGGCTCTGCTTTTGTCTGCAGGGGGATACACTGATCCAAAAAGTTTGAAACCCCTCTTCTAGAGAAGATGGCAATTAATTGTTCTCTGTATTCACAAGGGATAGTACAAAAAGTAATGGGCTGAAATTATACTAAGTGCTGTTTAGGGTTATATATTAAAAAAAAAAAAAGCACTAGAAAAGAATGCCTAGAGCCTCTGTCATGGGGAGTTTTTAAGTGTAGGTTGAATAATTATTTTTGTGTGTTGGCTTATATATGGATCATCCTGTCTTAAGCAGGGGTTTGCACTATATCAGGGCTGTCCATATGGTGGCCCATGGATTCCATGTAGCCTGCAAGTGGTTAAGTTGCAGGCCCTGGGCTCCTGCCTGGCTACAACTAACCCTATTGCTCTGGTTGCAATGGCAGCCAGTCTCTGAGGTCCCCCTTCCTCCTCTCATTCTGTGTACTGTGCCCCCTCCAAGGGGTAGTGCAGGGTGGTGTGGCATGACACGGGGAGTGCAGGGTGAGGCTAAGCTGATGTAGCATGCAAGGCAGCTGCAGGGTGTGGGGGGAAAGCATGGGAAGCAGTTGTTGCAATGTTGAGGAAGAGGGAGTGGGTGCCCACACAGGTACACACTACACTTGTTTACTTGGGTGGGCTGGGGGGTAGAATCCATGCCACATGCATCCTACTATTATGGTTCAAAGGGCATGCAACCCCTATTAGAACCACCTGTGGGGTGTGGGGTCCCTGGAAGTTTAGAAGCTGGACAGCTCTGGACTAGTTGAGAACCCGGGGCTCCTTCTGCTCCTACTTTTCTATATTTCTACCAAATACGATGTATGCACTAAGTAATATCAATATAATAGAAGATATATCACTCAAAGCAGTTTAAATTTGGGCTTATTCATCTGTTTATTGTGTATAGTCCTGCTAAAAGCCTTTGTCAAGAATGTATGGATGCAAGCAGGGAGCAGCGCAAGCAGATTTTGATAATTTTAAAATGTGTATAATTTTACCTTATTCTGTTCTCCAGTGCAGGCATATTGAATTCATAAGATTAACAAAGTAGTGAAAAAGAACAGTTTGCATTTTTGATTTACTAATTAATTTTCTTTTCATACATACGTTATACAGACAAATGACCCCAGTTCCTTTGTTAAATATAAGCAACCGTAATGTTTTCTCACAGGAGGAGAATTGCTAATCCTCCTGCTTGCTGATATTATCCACTCCTGATTTTCCACAAGCCTACTATATACTGAGATTAAGCCTGTAAATTCAGTCTTAAGGTATTAGCAGAACACCTGGCAATGTCACACAAAGGAGGATCTTTTCAGAGTTTATTTTAAACTATGATTTTTGAGAGTTTGTAGATTTTTTTTTTCCTAATTGCATTTGATTGAGATTTGCCCAGGCTGCCTATCACCAAACCTCCTTCTTTCTCTTCCAAACACTCCAAGTCCTCAGATCCCATGGTAACAGTTTATACTGAGTGTACCAGGCCAAATCTATGCTTCTGCACTGATGGCAATGTACTAATGTTAGTAAGGATAATGTCTTCAAAGAGGTTAAATTCATATAACTTAGGACAAATTTGTTTCTTGTATTTTTAAAGCTGCAGACTTCCATGCTGATTTCTAACTGAGAAAACAAAATGGGTTTAATGCTGTGACTGTGAACACAGAGCAGGGAATTTCTGTTCACTGGTGCAAGCATTAGAGGAAACTACACCTGTGCCTGAGGCATGATCATCCTCCCTGTGAGGAAGTAAGGCCAAAGGCTTTTTTAATTTTACCCAGGAATTTGCTCTTAAGAGCACATGGTAACAAATTAGTAGGATGTGAGTAGAGAAAGTCTGAGGAGACAGATTTAAGTGGTATCCATCTTACATAAGGGAGGCACTTAAGTTCAGATTCTTTCCTTTGGCCTTGATTTTTGTGAACAGGCAGAAGTAGATTAATGACTGCACAGCAGTTGTGTCAATTTGGCTGTGGACACAACACATTTACTTTGGTGTAATCAGATGTAAGTGTGGAGTGATTACATGGGACAGAATTCTGTTACCCTTTGTGAATATGTATGCCAGTTTTTTCCCCGCTGCATAAGTGGCCTTTTTGCCACTTATGCACACTTGATTTTATTATCCGCGCAGTAAACTGCATGCTGGCTGGGCAGACAAAACTACATACACATACCCAGTGTATGGTGCAAAAGTCACAAAACTGTAGCTGGGTAAAATCCCATGACTAGCAGGTGTTAGATGCCAGAAGAGAAGGAAGAACATCTCCTATGTTTCACCACCCACAATCAACGATTAGGGCACTCGCCCAGGAAGCAGGAGACCTGGATTCCAGGCCTCCCCTCACCCAGGTAGGATTTGCACCTGTGTTGCCCTTAATTCCTAGCATAGTGCTCTAACCAGCAGGCTACAGGTTAGGCATTATCCGGTGCCTCTATCAGGTCCCCTTGGTTACCAAGGGACAGGAGACATAGAGAGGTAGGAGGAAAAGAGCATGCTAGAGAATATGTGAATTAATGAGAGAGATGGTGCTCTGGAAAGGAGCAGGCCCCACATTCTGACCTGCTGCTTTTTCCCCAGAAACTTTGCCAGTCACAGTGCTCTCCATCCAATGAATCTGAAATGCAAGGTGCAGTGGATCATCTTCAAAAGGAGTCCTGTGGAAGGGGCTAACCTGCTGCTTACAGCAATGTGCTGGGAAGTCAGTGTGAGGTATAGGTTCAAACATTGTCTGGGTAAGGGGGGTGGGGAGTTAGAACCTGGGTCTCCCACTTCTTGGGTAGGTGCCAGCCACTCACCACTTGGAGTTAAAAAATGCATGTGTTGAGGGATGGGGAGGGGTCCTCTTCCGCTCTGTTTTTTTCCTGGCACTTGTACCAGTGTATCCATATACAAACCTACATACCTGTCCTACCAATGCTCAATGTAAACAGACTATTACAGGCTTCCCCACCTAGGTGCAATCCTCCTTATTGCAAGTGGCTGTCTTTGCAAGTTTTGCAAGTTGTTTGTGTCCCAAACTGGTATAACTTGTACAAACCTATGCAAATTATACTCATGGGAATGTGTTGTGTGTCTGCAACCTGAGTGCGGGGATAGGTTATTCTCTGCTCCTTATCTATATACATCACCTTTTCCTTTGTTGTTGTAGCCCTCCATTCTGTAAGGGAATCAAGAGCCTACTGTTGATGATTTCTATCTAAGGTTAATTGAGTGGCACAGGGATAAATGGGTGCTGTATTTAGTGAATGCTAGAGTGGAGGGACTTTGAAAAAAATGGTAGAATATGATTTGAAGAGTCCAGGCTACTCCTACTATGTGCTTTTTTCCTTAAGTCACAGTCCAACGCTGTGTAAATAGCATGCTAAATTACAAGCAATAGAGGATGTATACAGGGGCATCTCCACTTTCTGTTTCCCATTTTTAAAACCAACAACATTTCACAAACATCTGCATCCAAACCATGGCCCTACAAACACAGCCCGAGTAGAAAGGCTCTGCCCATGACAGCAGTTCCAAACTTTTCTACAGGTGGCTCCAGTTCTGTCTTGCACCCCCAACTCCTTGTTGTGACCCCATCACCACCCCATTTTTGCAATATAATTTCTGTTGTGCTTGTAATCCCACTTCTCAGTGTTGTGGCCCCACAATGGGTTCCAGTCCCTAAAAGGATAAACATTGGCAGTTCTATGAGATTGTATTCTTATTTGGTGATACATCAGACCAGGATAAACTCTGTAGAGTAAATGTTAGTTTTTTGGTTTGTTGAGGGAGAAAAACAAGAACTTTGAAATATCAAGCACATTTAGATTTGAAAAAAGGCTAGTAAATTTGTTCTTTAGCTATATTTAATTATGTGGGGGAGGGGATTTGTGCTAAAACAAAGCTCCCCTACCCCATTTTTGTTAATGATCTTGTGGATTTAAAGGTTAATTCCTCATGTATTAAAAAAAAAATTGAAGTTGAAGTTTGTTATATAACTGAAGTCCAGAGAGATATTTTTCCAAAAAAAATGGTTCTAACTGCATTATAAATGTTACACACCTTTAGATTTAGTCCACATACAATATTTATCTGGAAAAATTGAAAATAGATTTTTAATAACTCAATAAAAGTTTTGAGTGACATTTGTACAATGGGAAATGATTACATTTTATTTTTTTCAGTTTTGGATCCTTTTAATGTAAATGAGAGAAGTGAGAGCTAATAAGAGCTTTTGATAACATTTTTGAAGAGCAAGTAGTAAATACATTCTTCTTATGGTAATTTAGTTACATAGTATAATTGTAATAAACCCTGATATGGCAGTTTCCTGTCATCCATGGGTAAACTTAAACGAGATGAAAAGCAAAGGACACACTGTTCCACTAACATCAGGTATTAAACACTGTGGTCAGATCCTTGCTGTTGTATATTGTTATAGCACTAATGAAGTTAATGGGGCAATGCTGAAACGCCAGCTGAAGATCTGGACTCATAACACTTCAGCAAATGCACACAAATCTCTTAAATTGAGCTGACACAGAGTTTGCTGCTTTGTCAGGAAATGCCTTTCCTGAGCCTTCTCCTGCGTGCATTGGCAATGTCCTCAACTCCCTGCATTACTTGTGGTAAGTGAAGGAGTGTTTTTGAAGCTTTGGCATTATGCCTGGTAGTTGTGCACGAGGCTTGTTCCCAACATTTTTAGGAACTATGTTGGTTTAAGCAAGGATGATCCTGCCTTCAGCAATGACCTCCTGAGATCTCTTCAAACATTACTTTTCTTCACCTTTCCTATGTTGCAAAGGAATGAGTGAAAGCAAAAAGAGTTCACTTAACAATTGACTTGAATATATCTAACTAATCCAACCCAAGTACAAACCATACAGATGGGAACAAGATACTACTTTTGAATCCCCATCACTCTTGCTAAAATCCTTTCTCAGATCTCACTTAGTGAACATCGGGAGGGCAGCTTTAATTTATACTAAATTCCCTAGAACTTGTATTAGTCTGCATACTCATACTGACCACAGGATGAAGTGAATTGCTGTATTTTCTAGGTATCTTGACAATATCCTCTTGCATGTCAGATCTATCACTCTGGAACTTCCCTGCAAAGCAGGTGTGAACACTTCTTGCAAATGCTTCTCTGTGAACCTGTCTCTGTGGACCTGAATCCAGGTTTCTATTCAGAGAAGCCAGTGGAACCCTGCACTGAATTTGCAGTATGTGGGAATATTATTTGCCATTGTCCTCCTGCTATTGAGGAGGTCACTGTGTTAATGGTCTTGCTAAAATAATTAGTCACAGAGTCTTTAATTAAAATACTGCAGTCACATGTATTCAGTTTCTCACATTTCAAAATGGCCACAGGGGCACTTTAACTATACCGTATTCAACAAGTTTTAGTTAAAGTGCCCCCCATGGCCATTTTGAAATTTGGGACACTGAATACATGTGATGGTGAGGCATGCTGGAGTATTCTAAGTAGCTAGTGACATTCTAATTACAACGCATCGGAGCGCATGTATAGGCCACCAGGAGGACTACAAAAGAAAATGCATTGCATTTGAAAGTTTGGCTAAGCCCACTCCAACAAGGTGGTCCAATAAAAGAGATGACCCACAAAAATTCTTGCATTACAGCTATATCATTTCAACAGTATAGTCACAGAAGTTAGATAAAAAATCTTATAGTTTAAATTCACACCACCTAAATCCCATGCATCTCTAAACTCCAAATAAAATCCTTAAGACGGGGTGTAAGTAGCTTGTGAAACCATGTGCATGTCATCTGCACTGCCCATCAGGTGAGTCTGCCTATGTAAAAATCCAATACCATTTCCAGCTAGAGAACATATCTGGTATTACTGCTGTATTTTATTTTCGTTACTTAGTGAGAGAATTTGTTTATGATGACACGTATAGCATCTTTAAATAAGAGTATGACCCTAAAGTAGCTAATATAGCTCTAAAATAGGGAATCAGTTCTTTCTATATGCAAAATGTTAGCGTTATTAATGTTTATATTGCATAAATATAAAATAATGAATAGAAATCATCACAGCAGAATGGTCAGCACAAGCACCAATCAGTCACCACATCTCTTACCCTGCAGTCAGTCAAGCAGGATTTAATGGCCATGCTGTTATTGGGCACTTCTCAACCATTTTCGATCTGGACAGGCTCATACCTATACCAATGGGGCCTTTGCAATGTCAACAAATGTCCTTGTGAACAAGTTCAAGCCATGTCCTGCATTGCTGACTTGTGTCCATTTACTATGCTACTTGGTGGCCTTCAAGCTCTTCACACTGGTGATGATATTATCTTAAGATGGCTGAAATATTATGCTGAAACTGCATACGGTAAATAAATCACAGCATAGGTTAAATCAATGGATTACTGGTATATCTCATTTTCATTATTTTTAATATGCTTGTTTTGGAATGGGAAGGAAGGAAAGAAAGAGAGAAAGCAAAATAGAAGCCTGAAATTGTGTATATGTGTTGGTTAGCTCTTCCTAGTATTTTTACATACAAAGAAACATTGTGAGCATTCAATTGTTGTTGCATCTGTGCTGTGCTACCAGCAGGATGCTACCTGTAGTGCTTGTATTTAACAAGTTATACTAAATTTCTTTTTACAGCTTTTGAGGAAATTGCACTGATGTAGCCCAGCAAGAACGTGTGCTAATAAGAGAACAGAAAGCAACAAGGCGGAAGTAACAAAACATCTCTGAGATACTTGCCATGCACATCTATCTTGATGAACATAAAAAAAATCTGTGTCTTAGTAGGTACATACATGTGCATTAATGCACATTAAATTTAGTACCTCTGGGCACTTTTACACATGCTTCAGGGGTGGAGGGGGCTGCTTGAATTGCTGCTTAATTAAAGCTCCCAGAGTGTCTTGTATATCAGCGTCCCCATGCTTCAAAATGGTGGCAGGGGCGCTTTATGTAAAGCTCATCAAATGAGCTTTAGATAAAGTGCCCCACCACCATTTTGGAGTGCAGGGATGCTGATATACAAGACACGGAGGCTGACTGGAGTGCAGTATTACATGCTCCAGCAGACTTGATTAATTGAGTTTGCTCCAACGTGCTGTAATTACAATGTGTTGGAGCGGCCTCTGTGCTTGTGCACAGGCACCCTCCGATGTGAGGTACTAAACAAATGGGCATTAGGCTGCACTAATGTGCACTAGCGAAGCACATGCTTTTTGGCTACTGCGCATTCAGCACTACCTAATCTACTGTGCACTAGTGTATTAGCATGGTTTTTTATGTGCTGCTTTAATGTGCAGTAGAATAGGCTACTGAGCATTAAAGCACACATGTAGACGTGCCCAGTGAGTTACAATACAACTGAGCAAACAAAGGTGTTTTCATGGTAAATTCTGATGAATAAGATTGTTGATGTTGTTATTATTATTATTCTGCTAATGTGTTTAACAGGCATAAAAATAAGTCTCTGAGTTAAAGCAAAAAGTATAGTCTCCAAGGAGCGTAAAATCTTAAGGTTTGATGCAGTAAGACAGTGGACAGGTTTTGAGAGGGAGCAACACAGCCCTGTTACTTGAAATTGGAATTTAAGGGTTGTTGTGACTGTCTTAAGAGTTCAGTTAATTGAAAACTGCTTTTGGTGAATTAAACACTCTAGAAATAATTAGCAATGTGATTTTTGGTTTAAAAAAAAAGTAAAAGAAAATGGAACTCTGAGAAGGAGGAATCATTTTGAAAATGCTTTCCCACTTTTTGATCAGCTATATTCTGTACTCTCGGATAGGAACAGATAGGGATATAACACGGTTCTGTTTACTGACTTCAGGCTAGATCTACAAAGGAGTATAGGTACTGCAGTGCCAAGCTTTTAGACAGTTTGTCGAATTCACAGCCCTGAGTTAGGCACCTGTTCTCCCTATACAATGCATGAGGAACGAGAGGCACCTAAGAATGGGATCCACAAAAGTCAATAGGGTGAATAGGAAGCTTCTTGTTTAGGTGTGTCTTAATTGATGCCCTGCAAACAGATTTATTTAGGCACCTACATTCAAGCCATAGGGAGGTGCCTTCATCCACTCAAGATAACAGCCATGTACTCTATGTTGGAGTTAATCACCTATACCTGTCTCTTATGCCAAAACACAGCTACCAAAGGAGAAAACTTCATTTTCATCCAATTGCCCAATGGTTAGCATTAAGGATTTGGGAGACATGGTTTAACAGGGGACCCCTAGTCCCTTCTACTTGAGGGAGAAGAGCAGTGTTGCAGAGGGCAGATTATGGAATACAGCTTGCAGAAAGAGGAACTGCAGGGCTCCAAGCAGCTAACAAGAGGATGGAGAGCCCTTGTTGCTGATAGAAATAATTGGTAGTACCTTGGCCCTGTTTTCCCAGGTAGTCTGGTCAGGTGATTAAAAGGGTTGGGGAGGGCGGTTCATAGATTCATAGATTCATAGATGTTAGGGTCGGAAGGGGCCTCAATAGATCATTGAGTCTGACCCCCTGCATAAGCAGGAAATAGTGCTGGGTCTAGATGACCCCAGCTAGATACTCATCTAGGCTCCTCTTGAAGACCCCCAGGCTAGGGGAGAG
>NW_005841859.1:1731078-1751146 GCF_000455745.1 Alligator sinensis | reverse complement strand
CGAAGGATCATTTCCTTAAGGCACAGCCACCCTTCTTGGGCTCCTATCACTTCAAAACTCCTGCTCTGCAGTGCGTCCTTGACTAATCGCCTGAGTTCATTGAAATCAGCTTTCCTAAAGTCTAGCACTTTCACTCTACTAGTTACCTTACCCACTCGACGTCTTATGGTGAATTCTATTATTAGGTGATCACTGACCCCCAGATGGCTACCGATCTGGAGGTCCCCTACCATGTCATCCCCTGTTGCCAATACCAGATCCAGTATGGCATTCCCCCTAGTGGGACCGTGTACATCCTGTGTCAGGTAGAGGTCCTGTACACAGGTTTGAAACCTGCGTGAGCAGTGGGACTTTGCTGTCTGTGACTCCCAGCAGATGTCCGGGTAGTTTAGGTCCCCCATGACTACCGCCTCTTTAGCTTTTATGGTCTCTGAGAGTTGCCTCAGGACCCCCGAATCTCTTTCTTCCCCTTGATGTGGGGGTCTGTAGCAGACCCCTACCACCAAATCCCTTTCTCCTTGCCCCCCATGTAGCCTAACCCACAATCCTTCTACAATCCTTCTACGGTGGTAGAGCTATAGAGTCTGAACCTAGGGTTGAAGGCTCAGACTAGCTCAGATCCCCTTGGGTGCAGGTTGTGCAGGAAAAGGGCCATAGAGCTCAGCCTGCAGGCAGGGGAATGTGAGGCTGCTGATTTAAGATAAGTAGTAGCACCTGGGTTTGGCTGCCAGAAGGCCAGGTCAGCTGACCAGAAAGATGACGAGAAAGGGTCATAGAAGCCTGAGTCTGGGGGTTCAGACGGGCTCTGCTGAATGCCTCTGAAAGTAAAGAGATTTGTGTTTGTAGTTGTTTACTGCTGGTGTTCCTGGTCTGGTGGGGTGCCTGGGAGTCACTCTGTGTCTAAAAAGTCCTGTGGGAGCCTTGCAAGGGTCCAGGATTTTGTGGGCTGTGGCAGCTGGAGCTGAGACAGAACCAGGGGTCCAGAGAATGGGTAAAACCTGCTAGGCCCAGGGCAGAGTAAGCTGAAGGAGAAAGGGCATATGGTTTTCTGGTGAGCTGACCCTCAGGCAGACCTAGGAGCCCAGGGAAAGCTTGCAGTGAGGGACAGCCTGCAAGGGCCAAGAACCTAGTGGGCTGTTGCCCAGGCAGGTGAGGTAGAATAAGTCCTGTGAGGCATGGGCATGATTATGGAAGAGGCTGGAGGCCATGATTACAGCTCCCTTGGCAATTTAGGGCTGTTAGGACTGTGATCAGGGCTATGGTTGGTGCCTGCAAGAGACAAAGTATTTGGTTTGGGGGCTAGGGCTCAAGGCACTTAGGTAAGGCCAGTGAGCCTAGAGCCAAGAGTAGGAGCAAGCCCTTGCTCAGTCAGGATTGGACTAGAGCTTGATAGTCAGGGTTGAGGGAAGCACCCAAGATTTACTCTGGTCTTTGAGAGCAGCCTCCCTTATTCACATTCATTAAGTATCAAGGCATGGCAGGAAGGCACAAGGTAGTGGCCCCAGAGACTACTGGGGACAGGACAGGATTGGCGTGATCTCTAGGGGGGGTATCACAGCTGTCCTCTGGAGGTGGACCCCATCACACATGGATTCAATTCTTTGTATTTTCTGAGGGGACCTAAATGCACACTTCCAAAGAAAGTACTTTAACCATTAGGGTCTTGAGTAGTCTGTGCCAGGTGGCTCTTAGTCATTCCTCTCGGGATGGTTTCATTTTGTATAAGTACTTAAATATGCACTGGGTCAGGGAGATTTGGTGCGGGGGGAAGGAAAGGAGAAGGAGGGGGAAGAGAGAAACTACTTCCCAGATGAGTTCCTTAACTACTGGGAAGTGGGGACCTGCATGACAGATCCTGCTCCAGACAGTTAATGCTGAACATAAATTGTTTAAACATATTTCCCCTTTCCCACATGAATGACTTAAACAGTAGACTGTCAAATAATTCCCTACCTGCCTTAGGGATTATTTATGTATTTATGCAGAGTTGAATAGATTCAATAGGAGAAACTGGATGGTGTCCTAATAGTGCACTCGGAATATCTCATAGCTTGGTAGCTGGTGCAGTTTTTCAGAAGTTGTGGGTTAAAGTCTTCAGGGTAAAGTGAAGTGATTGTCTTGGGTGAGTCTTCTAACCACTGGGGCATTTTTTACACATGCTCTGGGAGGTGTGTGTGGGGGTAGGGAGGGATGCTTTAATTCATGAGCTGTGCTAATTAAAACGGCCTGAGCATCATGTGTATCAGCATGCCCATGATGAAAAATGGTGCTGGGCACTTGGAAGTAAAGCTCATCAAATGAGCTACAGTTCAAAGCACCCTGCCACCATTTTCAGCACAGGGGTGTCTGATACACATGATGCTAGAGTCTGCTGGAGCATGTTAATTTCGACGTGCTAGATTTCCAGCTCATCAGAGCAGGCTCCCTGAATGTGTTGGCATGGGACGTTAGCAGTTTAAGGGTGGGGGCGGGGGGAGTAATTCTGCTTCCAGCTATGTTCTATACAGGGCCCAATCAAGCAGGAATACTATGTAAACAGCTATTGAATTGGGCCCGAGAAACAATATCGGTGAAAGAATGCTTTGTGACTCCCAGTGGGGCTAGGTGACTAACTTAGTGCGGTCAGGGCTGTGATGCTTCTAGGCAAGTCCAGTGTGCGGGCCGCCTCCCGATCCAGTCCATGTCGCCATGTGCGAGCCGGGAGCGATATGCGGACCCGTCTTTGCGCACACGGGCTGTGGCCAGCAGCCCGGGCACGCGGGGTCAGAAGAGACCGCGCGGCGGCAAGGCTCGCACGGGCTAGAATTAGTCACAGACGCGTAGTGGTTGATTCAAAGATTATTTACTTACACCCAAGATGGTCACGGTGTAGGCTGGACAGTTTCCAGGTTCAGCTCCGCTTAAATCCTTGTTGGAGGACTACGACAAATTCGGTTCTTGGGCCCCGGAGTTGTTAAGGCTCCGCGGGTTCGGCAATTTCTTTCCCAACGGAGTTGTCGAAGCTCCGTGGGTTTGGTTCTTGAGTATATAGGATAGGGATATGTCTAGGATTGGGCTCAGCGACGGGGAGGGGCCAGAGGCTGTTTAGACCTCTGTTGCCTTCTTAAGAAATGCGTTGGGTTCGTAAGGATCCACAGTGCTTAGAGATCTTCACGCTCTCCCTCTCGGACTCCAATTGCTTTCTCTCCAACTTGGGCGGAAACCACCCAAGCTCTTTATACGGCTAGCAAGCCAATTGCTAGCCGCCACGTGTGCATAATTTAACACAAGCCAATAATGGGGCTCGAATCAAAATACAAATGGCAGGAACTCCTTTGCACCGTGCATTTCTGAGATGCAAAAGAAATGCCCATGCAAAGAAAGCTACAAATTGGCGGGAAAATTCTCCGTTGCACCGGAGTTCTCCTTTGCAGCAGAAAACTCCACCGTGCAAAGAAGTTGTAATTTGGCGGGAAAATAATTTAGCAGTGCCGAAGCACACACAAAACAAAACTCACAACTTTGGGTTGTGACATCCAGAAGTAGTGGTGGAAACTTAGGCACACGTGAATTTTAGGTGGCTCCTGGGTGAGTTGACAGGTAACACTGTGCTTTCAGAATCTAAATTTTGGCATATACGTACCTATAGTGACAGTTGGGCAGTACTTAAAATGTATCTATGCTGTAGTCACAGAAGCTAAGCAGGGTAAATTAACCTTCATTGAGCTTCATGCTGCTGTGGCTACCCCGGCTACTTACTGTAGTTTAAAGCTACCTTTACACTGCAGTCACTGCAGTGTACTGCTGTGACTGCAGTATTAGATATACCCTGAGACATGGTGCCTAAGTCCTTTTGATGATCTTGCTTTTATGTTTGAGTTATTAGTTTGAGGTTTGTGTCTGCTTGTGGACCAATAATGTGACCAAGATGTCATGTAACAGTTTATGGTAGCTATTTTATTATTGCAGGTACTGACAGTTCAGCTATAATTAACAACCCAGTCCTGAGAGATGCTAACCACCTTCAGCTTCAGTTAAAGTCTATAGTGCTTGAGGTTTGTTGCAGACATTTGCAAAAAGCATTTTGATTCTCATAGGACCAGGTCCTAAGATTTCTTTTTAAGTATTTCCATTATAACTCTCTCTTTTCCTTCAGCTAAAACAGTTTCTAACAGCAGGGGCTTTCTCTTTGCTGTTGAAAATCTGAGCAAATGTGTTTAGTTAATTTTAAATTCATCAAGGTTTTGAAAAAGAAAGGTCTGCTATTACTTTTACTTCCAAAGCCCTGCAAATAATGATTATTTCAGATAATTGCATTATTGCAAATAATGATTATTCCCCCCCCCCCCACACTTTTGGATGATTTTGATGGGGGTGGGGGGGAAGGTTATTCAGAATTTCACTAGAAAGAGCAAAGTGAATTCAGCTTCTGGAATACTAACCTAAATCTCTTGGAAGAATAGAGCCAATTACGGTGGTTCATTTTGGATTTTATTTTGGACCTGATCCTTACCAGATCAAATCCCTGTGGGAAAACATGTATGTATTTATTTGATTAAAAAAAAAAATCCTAGGAAGATGATGCAACAGGGACTGCCTAATCCTTTCCTCTGCCCAATATTATATTTTACATGGTGTTGCTGGACATATGAGTTGTGATGAAGCCCACTAACAAACAGCTATGTCCTAACTACTACATTAATGTGCAAGAAAGGCAGTGGGTATAGAGAGTTACACTTACTGCAGTGTAAGTATCAGATAAGTGATTCTCAACCGGGATATTCAAGATGCCATTAAGGGTTCCACACTGCCAGCCCATGTGAGAGGAAGGTAGTGTTCTTCTTCTACCACCTGGTTGCCCTACACATGTCCCAACCATCTCAGTAGCACCTATGGTGGCTCCTCTGGGAACTGCCACTACTGTCGCCCTTCTCTGTCCCCAGCAGCTCCCACACTCCCAGTAGTGTGCTCTATGCTGGCAGGCAGGTGGGTAGACATGAGACCAGAGCCGAACTTTGCAGCCTGACTTGTTCCCTCTGTTTTTCCCTTGCTCCCAAGATTGACAAGAAGGGTTAGGGTTGGTCATTGGCATGTGACACTCCTCAGGAGCAGCATTAATTGTAGGGGACACCCTTGTTATCTCAGGTCCAAACTAGGGACAGATAGTGGAAAGAGCAGGACGCATTAGGTTATGTCCTGCCCCTGTAGCCCTCGCCTCACCTGGCACCAGCTAGATCAGTGGTTATTAACATTTTTAGCCTCAAGACACTCCTCCATATCTTTTCTGAATTTAGATTGTGGCTCAGTGATTCTCTGCTGGGGTACCTCAGAATTCATAAGGTATAGAGGGGGACTTGAGAGTAAAAATGTTGAGAACCACTGTACTAGACTCCCCAGTAGTGACAAAGTGGGTAGAAGTAGCTGCTACTTCTCTCCCTGCGCCCCCCCCAAAACAAAACAAAACAAAACAAAACAAAACAAAACAAAACAAAAAAGTCACTCCTCTTAGGTTTTTGGATGTTTCAAAGGGGTGGATGGCCATGTTAGGCTGAAGGCAGGTGGAAATCAGGGTAGGGATGAACCTTATAGATGAACTTGTTTAGAGGTATGAGCTTTTATAGTCAATAGTCTACGTAAGTGCCACCCTGCATTGCCTTATCTTTTTATTATTTCAAGAGCTATTCCTTCCCTATGTGTGAGACTGCATTTCAGTCCCATCAGTGGGACTGTGTGAGGGCCTGTTAAAAGGCCTGGCAATACACATCTTACGGGGTCTGCTGTAGGAAATCTCTGTCAGACCCAAATAGATCAGTACAAAAGATATCGGAGATAGGATTTGTATTCACATCTCTCCAGGGACTCTAATGCTGTGCAAAGTTCCTTGGATATCCCAGTACCACATCTCTTGCAGACTGCAGGCAAGAGAGATACCTGTGGAGGGACTGAGTGGCAGCCTTGTTACCTACTCGTGAGCGGGAAGAGTAAATAATTCCCCAAGGCCAGGCTAGTGTCCCTAATAAAAAATCCTAGTGCATTGCCAGAAGCTTAGAGACAGAGATGTATGAGAAGCTATAAAGAACTAATTACCAGCAGATAGTCATTCTTATTAATGATTGCACCTCAGAAAAAATATCCAAGGTAAAATGGAAGAGTATTTTAATACCTTTCATGTTCATTTCCTTTTTTTGAAAAAAGTGGCTTTTGGAAAGAAAATATGACTAACTGTTTATCTCTGTATATTTTATTCCTCATTAGCTTCATATGAATTATATACAGATAGATAAGCATGGAGCATGCAGCATGAATTTTAACATTTCAAAGAGGTTTTCTCATCATTATGGGAGGGATCGCTCATACATCTGCTTCTCCAAATCCTTCAGAGTGAAGATCTGTAAGAATTCAACTAGTTGCTTTCAGTTTTTGACACAGACTGCCTTTATGGTGCTGAATTGAAGGAGGTTAAGTGCCTGTAATGGATCCCTCTGAGAAACAGTATAATTGCTATGGCACAGGTCCACTCTCTTTCCATTGCCTGTAGGGTAACTATTACCTTTTAGATTTCCTTCAAGATGAAAGGACTTTGCCTGACAGATGGTCTACACATGGAATGCATTGTTATAAGCAAAATGTCTATGGAGAGGAGAATTTTCAGTTCATTTAGTGCCTCAGATATTGCCTATGATATGTCTGGAGAGTTATACACATACTTTTTAGCTACTATGGTTTCTTTCTTTATTCCCTTTGTGGAGATGGGAAAGGAGCAGTATTGTCTCCACGAACTCAGGCAGTTTTCCTGCTGGGAGATCACTGGGTCTTGTTTCTTGCTTGCTATTCAGTCTGTTACAGGGTCAGCTACAATGCTCTCTTATTTCAGCATAGGCTTTTATTGCTTGACTTTGCCCTCTCCTTCATGGCCAGGTATTATTAAATATACAGTAAGGCAGCTATGGTATTATGTAGAGACAGCACCCACTCGTCCACTAAGAAGCATCAAATGCTTTCTCCTCATTTGTCTTTTTTTTATAGTTTCACTTATTCTTTGCTGTCATCCTGGTGGCCTCCCCCATGTTATATTTTCTCCTCCTTTGATCTGTGCTTACTTTCTCATTCATCCACTGTTTTTCCTGCATTCTTTTTTCTCCTGTTGTCGTTCACCTTTCCCCCTCTATTTCTTTGTCTCTTTCCAGTCTACTCCTGTCTTGTCCTCCCGTCCTTTTCCTTGGGAAGCCCCTTCCTTGCTTCCTCTCTTGAAATCATCTTCATCTTCTCTTTTGGCTTTATGGAAGAACTCATGCTTTTCAGCTGCCTCTACCCTCGTGGGATTCCTTGCTTGTGGTTTTATCTCTCCCTAACTCTACCTTCAGATTCCTTCTGCGCTCCCTTTCACAAGCCTGCTGTGCTAGAGAAGAGGCTGAGAGAGGATTTTCCCTTTTCCTCTGTCCTCCATGTTACTCCTGTCTCATCTGCACTGTCTGGTGGTGGTCGCTGCTGCTTTTGAAGTTTTGAGGGGGACAAAGGCAAACTTGTTTTTCCCCATCCACTAATACTAGTTGTACTTGGCTCATGTGATTCATCTAGTATGCTGAACACTGTCAATGAGCTCATTTAGTCTACCACCTTGTTTCTACAGTTTAGTCTCAGTCAAATCAAATGTACTTACTTCTACAGAATGGATAACATTTTCCTCCATTGCACATCTAGGGCTGTACTTCTAACTGACATCACTTTGTAATCTGCACATCATCAGGTTAAAGATGATATAGCAATAAGAATAGAATCTGGATGTGGTCATAGTCAGTTTGCATTGCTGACTGTGCTTTATATGATTCTATTAGAAGTATATCCATGCCCAAATGGTTTAATATAAATATTTTAAAAAAGAATTTGAAATGGATATGGCAGGGAACTGGAGCTGATCTTAAATTATACCAAGTAAACAAATATTTAAATTCTTGGATTTATTGCAAAGGAGCCTATGATGTAAAAAGAGACTGTGAATAAGCAGGGTAGGCTTCTTAGTTTGCATTAGTGAAAAGAATAGATTCTCCGGAAAGATCTCATTTAGGTGCTGATTAGGTGTTTGTGGTGGATTATGTCACTGTTATGGTGTCATCTGATCTATCTCAGTTCATGAGGGTGTTTTTGGATTCAGTTAGGAAGATTTTGTTCAGATTTTGTTTTGTCAAGTCAAAAACCCAGAGCACCTGGCATTGGAAACAACAGTCATCTGCTAGTAAGTTGGCATTTAATGCAATATTAAACAAAAGGAACATAATGCTCAGAAACAAAATCTGAAATCCAGTCAGCATTAAGTCTTGTGATATGCACTGTAGAAATTCCACCACTAGGGATCTGATAATTAAAGTTGTGAATATCCAAATGACAAATAGTAATACCCTCCACCCCTAAAACTCATTATCTTGCATTGTCAATCAAGATCCTTAATGAAAAAGAAAACCCTGACAAGTAACATTCCTTTATATGTATTATCACTGTGTCTTTCACTTGGGGCTAATGCTTTTATTTATTGTATTCTAGTAAAATAGCTGCAATCAACAGTCTTCTCTGAGTGTGAAAAATGCAAATGCCTCTAGCTGCAGGACAGCATATACAGGGTGTGGATAGATATAGCAATCGAACTGTTCCAAGAATGTTACTGATTGGGAACTGGTTCATAATTGTCTATGGACAGAAGTGTTTGCATGTATGCTGTGAAGAGTTCTAAATAGATCCCTCACCTTCGACGTCAGTGGTTCCCAACCTCGAGTCGTGACCCAAATGAGGGTTACAGGGCAATGCCAGCAATGCCACACACAAAGGACGAGCCATACTGCATGCCGGGGCCACCATTGCTGCTACACTCTGCTCCCAGCAGCGGGTCATGGCAAAAAAAAGGGTTGGGAACCACTGTTCTAGGGATTGCACTGCTGCTAAAATGTAGTAGAAGAGTACCCAGATCATCGTGCTTTCTGGGAATCAGTGTCCAGAGTTTCCCAAGGGGGAGGTTAGGTTGGGTGGGAGGGAGGGAGACACAGGCTTCCAAGAAAGAGGAAGATGCTATTCCTTGCAGTGTACTGTATTTTAGGGTGTATAGGTTGACCCACTGTATAGGTCAAGTCCCAGCTTTCTTATCTGAAAGGGAAGGATTTTCATAGGCATGGTGTGCAACTTGGGGCTAGGCTTGGTGCTTGGTTGGCACAGCCCCATTCCCATTTTTTTTTTTTTTTTTGATGTGGCATGGTATATAAGTCGAGTTTGATTTTTAAGAGACAAAAACAGGGCTTCAAAACTCAATTTTATACACTGTGAAATATGGTAAATGTTCTGCTCTCCATTCTTAAAACACTAGGTTAAAAGGACTGATTAGGTTTAGTAAAGGACACCATTAGACTTTGCCAAAATCTGTGCTGACTGGGAATGCACAAACATGTGTGTTTGGGGTGGGGGGAAGGTGGCAGTGAGAGGAGGAGAAAAATGGCTTGGACTCCATCACAGGAAACAGACCCACACAGTGGGGTCCTAGGTTCATTTGGGGTAGGAGTGTGGTGGAAGGACTGCAGGATGCTGAGGGGGGTGGCTTTGTGGCCCCCTGCTTCCTAGTTCCTGTGAGAAGGGGCTGGGTCCTCTGGGCCCACTCTCTTCCCAAGAACTCTATGGTTTTTCAGTCCCTGCCCTGAAAATTATTTAATCAATTTCACCTTCCTGCTATGCTAGGGTTACCATACTTCCAGTTCCAAAAAAGAGGACCTTGGCATGGGCTGGAGGGAGGAGGAGGGGATACATATGGCACCCCCTGCCCTGGGCTGGGGTTCCTGTGCCTTACCAGGTGGCTTGGGAAGTGTCTCCTGGCAATGCCACCCCTGCAAGCACAGGCACTGACTCTGGTGCCACTGGCCTGGCTATGCAGCTCCTTGCCACCCCCAAAGCACCCATCCAATCCCTTCCCCTGCCAGAGGCACAGGCACCTCCCTACTGTGCCTTGGCACAGCCCCAGCCTCCATCTCCCAGTGCTGGCACCTGCCTCCCCTCCCACCCCTCTCCATATACCCCTGACACACACGCACACACACCTGCCCACCCTGACGCTTCAGCCCCTGCTCCCCATAGACTTAGCTGCTCTTACCACCCCTGCCTGGCTGTATGCCACCCATATGCATGTATGCATGCAGGCGCACGTGGTGCCTTTTGTCTCCAATCACACCAAGCAACTCTTTGCAGGCTGGAACACTGCCAGCAGGGGTAAACCCATATTTTCCTCCTTTTAAAGAGGAAAACCTGCATTTTTCCACAACAAATGGCAAGCCTAGATCCCTGGTAAACATGCATACTCCTAGAGCAAGCTGAGAAATGCAGTTCTACCAGCAAAATCCTGGACATTTTTTCTTATTTAAAAAAACTGACGGGATGGAGATTGGAGGATCCAAAAAGAGGACATGTGCAGGAAAATCTAGGTAACCCTATGCTATGGACCCTGCAGCTACTGGGTCCCAGGTTCCTTTGGGAGGTGTGTGAGAGGGGTTGCCGAGTGCTGGTGGAGGGGGAGCGGGAGGGTCATCCCCTGCTTGTGGTGCCCAGGGTCTGTAGCAGGAAGATGAAAATGACAAAGTGGCTTTCCAGGGCAGGGGTTGGAAAAGCTGGGGAGCTCTTGGTGAGCCTCAGAGCCTCCACCCTACCCAAACTACAAACATGGGGCCATACAGACTGGCAACCCCTCCACTTCCTCCAGCCCCAAATGAGCCTGGACCCCTGTAGCAAGGGGTACCACAGGGAAGGGAAACATGTTTTCATACAAGGTAAAAAGCAGAGACCTTGCAGGGAGCCTCCCAGGCATCACCATCAGGGGGTCACTTGGCCCTGCCAAAACCTGGCAACCCCTTCAATTACAATCCAGATGAATCTGGGATCTGCAGTGCAACATCATAGAATAATAGAAAATTAGGGTTGGGAGGGAGTTCAGGAGGCCATCTAGTCCAACCCCCTGCTCAAAGGAGGACTGTCCCCAACTAGATCTTCCCAGACAAGGCTTTGCTTAGGTGGGTCTTAAAAACCTCGAAGGATGGAGATTCCACCATCCCTCTGGGTAAAACACTGGAACAGGTTACTATCCTCCTGGTGAGAGAGTTCTTCCTAATATCTAACCTAAACTTCCCTTGCTGCAACTTGAGACTGTTGCTCCTTGTTCTGTCATCTACCACCACTGAGGACAGCCTGGCTTCATTCTCTTTCAAACCCCAATTCAGGTAGTTGAAAACTGCTATTAAATCCCCTCTCAGATTTTTGTAGACTAAATAAACCCAGTTCCCTCAGCCTGTCTTCATAAGTAATGTGTCCCAGCCCCTTCACCATTTTCATTGCCCTGTGCTGGACTCTCTCCAATTTTTGTCCACATCCTTTCTATAGTGAGGTGCCCAAAACTGAACACAGTACTCCAGATGTGGCCAGCGATGAATAGACGGGAATAATCACTTCCCTTGCCCTTTTGACAACACTCCTACCATTAGCTTTCTTGGAAACAAGGGCACATTGTTGGCTTATTCAACTTCTTGTCCTCTGTAACCCCCAGGTCTTTTTCTGCAGGCTGCTGCCCAGCCAGTCAGCCCCCAGCCTGTACCGGTGCATGGGATTGTTCCATCCTAAGTGCAGGACTTTGCACTTGTCCTTGTTGAACCTCATGACATTTCTTTTGGCCCAATCCCCCAATTTGTCTAGGTCACTCTGAATCCTAGCTCTACCCTCCAGCAGATCCACTATTCTCCTCAGTTTGGTGTCATCTTCAAACTTGTTAAGGGTGTACTCTATGCCATCATGTTCACTGTCCATTGCAAGGCAGACGAATTTGATAGTAGGACTAAAATTATGGACTTCAAAAATGCAAATTTCAACAAAATCAGGTCACTAGTAGAGAAAGGGCTGCAGGACCAGGGGCTGAAGGTGAAAGGAGTGCAGGAAGAGTGGTTGTTCCTTAAAGACACAATCCTCAAAGTACAAAGGAAATCCGTTCCCATGCAGAGGAAAAGTAACAAAAGGGCTGGGAAGCCCTCTTGGCTAAACAGGGATATCATGGTCCTCTTAAGAAAGAAGAAAGAGGTGTACAAACAATGGAAACTTGGGGCATGCCCCAAGGAGGAATATACAACAATGACGTGCACTTGTAGGGAACAGATTTGAAGGGCTAAGATGGCAACTGAACTAAAATTAGCAACAGGAATCAAAGACAACAAGACCTCTGTCCTCCATGTTACTCCTGTCTCATCTGCACTGTCTGGTGGTGGTCGCTGCTGCTTTTGAAGTTTTGAGGGGGACAAAGGCAAACTTGTTTTTCCCCATCCACTAATACTAGTTGTACTTGGCTCATGTGATTCATCTAGTATGCTGAACACTGTCAATGAGCTCATTTAGTCTACCACCTTGTTTCTACAGTTTAGTCTCAGTCAAATCAAATGTACTTACTTCTACAGAATGGATAACATTTTCCTCCATTGCACATCTAGGGCTGTACTTCTAACTGACATCACTTTGTAATCTGCACATCATCAGGTTAAAGATGATATAGCAATAAGAATAGAATCTGGATGTGGTCATAGTCAGTTTGCATTGCTGACTGTGCTTTATATGATTCTATTAGAAGTATATCCATGCCCAAATGGTTTAATATAAATATTTTAAAAAAGAATTTGAAATGGATATGGCAGGGAACTGGAGCTGATCTTAAATTATACCAAGTAAACAAATATTTAAATTCTTGGATTTATTGCAAAGGAGCCTATGATGTAAAAAGAGACTGTGAATAAGCAGGGTAGGCTTCTTAGTTTGCATTAGTGAAAAGAATAGATTCTCCGGAAAGATCTCATTTAGGTGCTGATTAGGTGTTTGTGGTGGATTATGTCACTGTTATGGTGTCATCTGATCTATCTCAGTTCATGAGGGTGTTTTTGGATTCAGTTAGGAAGATTTTGTTCAGATTTTGTTTTGTCAAGTCAAAAACCCAGAGCACCTGGCATTGGAAACAACAGTCATCTGCTAGTAAGTTGGCATTTAATGCAATATTAAACAAAAGGAACATAATGCTCAGAAACAAAATCTGAAATCCAGTCAGCATTAAGTCTTGTGATATGCACTGTAGAAATTCCACCACTAGGGATCTGATAATTAAAGTTGTGAATATCCAAATGACAAATAGTAATACCCTCCACCCCTAAAACTCATTATCTTGCATTGTCAATCAAGATCCTTAATGAAAAAGAAAACCCTGACAAGTAACATTCCTTTATATGTATTATCACTGTGTCTTTCACTTGGGGCTAATGCTTTTATTTATTGTATTCTAGTAAAATAGCTGCAATCAACAGTCTTCTCTGAGTGTGAAAAATGCAAATGCCTCTAGCTGCAGGACAGCATATACAGGGTGTGGATAGATATAGCAATCGAACTGTTCCAAGAATGTTACTGATTGGGAACTGGTTCATAATTGTCTATGGACAGAAGTGTTTGCATGTATGCTGTGAAGAGTTCTAAATAGATCCCTCACCTTCGACGTCAGTGGTTCCCAACCTCGAGTCGTGACCCAAATGAGGGTTACAGGGCAATGCCAGCAATGCCACACACAAAGGACGAGCCATACTGCATGCCGGGGCCACCATTGCTGCTACACTCTGCTCCCAGCAGCGGGTCATGGCAAAAAAAAGGGTTGGGAACCACTGTTCTAGGGATTGCACTGCTGCTAAAATGTAGTAGAAGAGTACCCAGATCATCGTGCTTTCTGGGAATCAGTGTCCAGAGTTTCCCAAGGGGGAGGTTAGGTTGGGTGGGAGGGAGGGAGACACAGGCTTCCAAGAAAGAGGAAGATGCTATTCCTTGCAGTGTACTGTATTTTAGGGTGTATAGGTTGACCCACTGTATAGGTCAAGTCCCAGCTTTCTTATCTGAAAGGGAAGGATTTTCATAGGCATGGTGTGCAACTTGGGGCTAGGCTTGGTGCTTGGTTGGCACAGCCCCATTCCCATTTTTTTTTTTTTTTTTGATGTGGCATGGTATATAAGTCGAGTTTGATTTTTAAGAGACAAAAACAGGGCTTCAAAACTCAATTTTATACACTGTGAAATATGGTAAATGTTCTGCTCTCCATTCTTAAAACACTAGGTTAAAAGGACTGATTAGGTTTAGTAAAGGACACCATTAGACTTTGCCAAAATCTGTGCTGACTGGGAATGCACAAACATGTGTGTTTGGGGTGGGGGGAAGGTGGCAGTGAGAGGAGGAGAAAAATGGCTTGGACTCCATCACAGGAAACAGACCCACACAGTGGGGTCCTAGGTTCATTTGGGGTAGGAGTGTGGTGGAAGGACTGCAGGATGCTGAGGGGGGTGGCTTTGTGGCCCCCTGCTTCCTAGTTCCTGTGAGAAGGGGCTGGGTCCTCTGGGCCCACTCTCTTCCCAAGAACTCTATGGTTTTTCAGTCCCTGCCCTGAAAATTATTTAATCAATTTCACCTTCCTGCTATGCTAGGGTTACCATACTTCCAGTTCCAAAAAAGAGGACCTTGGCATGGGCTGGAGGGAGGAGGAGGGGATACATATGGCACCCCCTGCCCTGGGCTGGGGTTCCTGTGCCTTACCAGGTGGCTTGGGAAGTGTCTCCTGGCAATGCCACCCCTGCAAGCACAGGCACTGACTCTGGTGCCACTGGCCTGGCTATGCAGCTCCTTGCCACCCCCAAAGCACCCATCCAATCCCTTCCCCTGCCAGAGGCACAGGCACCTCCCTACTGTGCCTTGGCACAGCCCCAGCCTCCATCTCCCAGTGCTGGCACCTGCCTCCCCTCCCACCCCTCTCCATATACCCCTGACACACACGCACACACACCTGCCCACCCTGACGCTTCAGCCCCTGCTCCCCATAGACTTAGCTGCTCTTACCACCCCTGCCTGGCTGTATGCCACCCATATGCATGTATGCATGCAGGCGCACGTGGTGCCTTTTGTCTCCAATCACACCAAGCAACTCTTTGCAGGCTGGAACACTGCCAGCAGGGGTAAACCCATATTTTCCTCCTTTTAAAGAGGAAAACCTGCATTTTTCCACAACAAATGGCAAGCCTAGATCCCTGGTAAACATGCATACTCCTAGAGCAAGCTGAGAAATGCAGTTCTACCAGCAAAATCCTGGACATTTTTTCTTATTTAAAAAAACTGACGGGATGGAGATTGGAGGATCCAAAAAGAGGACATGTGCAGGAAAATCTAGGTAACCCTATGCTATGGACCCTGCAGCTACTGGGTCCCAGGTTCCTTTGGGAGGTGTGTGAGAGGGGTTGCCGAGTGCTGGTGGAGGGGGAGCGGGAGGGTCATCCCCTGCTTGTGGTGCCCAGGGTCTGTAGCAGGAAGATGAAAATGACAAAGTGGCTTTCCAGGGCAGGGGTTGGAAAAGCTGGGGAGCTCTTGGTGAGCCTCAGAGCCTCCACCCTACCCAAACTACAAACATGGGGCCATACAGACTGGCAACCCCTCCACTTCCTCCAGCCCCAAATGAGCCTGGACCCCTGTAGCAAGGGGTACCACAGGGAAGGGAAACATGTTTTCATACAAGGTAAAAAGCAGAGACCTTGCAGGGAGCCTCCCAGGCATCACCATCAGGGGGTCACTTGGCCCTGCCAAAACCTGGCAACCCCTTCAATTACAATCCAGATGAATCTGGGATCTGCAGTGCAACATCATAGAATAATAGAAAATTAGGGTTGGGAGGGAGTTCAGGAGGCCATCTAGTCCAACCCCCTGCTCAAAGGAGGACTGTCCCCAACTAGATCTTCCCAGACAAGGCTTTGCTTAGGTGGGTCTTAAAAACCTCGAAGGATGGAGATTCCACCATCCCTCTGGGTAAAACACTGGAACAGGTTACTATCCTCCTGGTGAGAGAGTTCTTCCTAATATCTAACCTAAACTTCCCTTGCTGCAACTTGAGACTGTTGCTCCTTGTTCTGTCATCTACCACCACTGAGGACAGCCTGGCTTCATTCTCTTTCAAACCCCAATTCAGGTAGTTGAAAACTGCTATTAAATCCCCTCTCAGATTTTTGTAGACTAAATAAACCCAGTTCCCTCAGCCTGTCTTCATAAGTAATGTGTCCCAGCCCCTTCACCATTTTCATTGCCCTGTGCTGGACTCTCTCCAATTTTTGTCCACATCCTTTCTATAGTGAGGTGCCCAAAACTGAACACAGTACTCCAGATGTGGCCAGCGATGAATAGACGGGAATAATCACTTCCCTTGCCCTTTTGACAACACTCCTACCATTAGCTTTCTTGGAAACAAGGGCACATTGTTGGCTTATTCAACTTCTTGTCCTCTGTAACCCCCAGGTCTTTTTCTGCAGGCTGCTGCCCAGCCAGTCAGCCCCCAGCCTGTACCGGTGCATGGGATTGTTCCATCCTAAGTGCAGGACTTTGCACTTGTCCTTGTTGAACCTCATGACATTTCTTTTGGCCCAATCCCCCAATTTGTCTAGGTCACTCTGAATCCTAGCTCTACCCTCCAGCAGATCCACTATTCTCCTCAGTTTGGTGTCATCTTCAAACTTGTTAAGGGTGTACTCTATGCCATCATGTTCACTGTCCATTGCAAGGCAGACGAATTTGATAGTAGGACTAAAATTATGGACTTCAAAAATGCAAATTTCAACAAAATCAGGTCACTAGTAGAGAAAGGGCTGCAGGACCAGGGGCTGAAGGTGAAAGGAGTGCAGGAAGAGTGGTTGTTCCTTAAAGACACAATCCTCAAAGTACAAAGGAAATCCGTTCCCATGCAGAGGAAAAGTAACAAAAGGGCTGGGAAGCCCTCTTGGCTAAACAGGGATATCATGGTCCTCTTAAGAAAGAAGAAAGAGGTGTACAAACAATGGAAACTTGGGGCATGCCCCAAGGAGGAATATACAACAATGACGTGCACTTGTAGGGAACAGATTTGAAGGGCTAAGATGGCAACTGAACTAAAATTAGCAACAGGAATCAAAGACAACAAGAAGTCCTTATTTAGGTATGTAGGGAACAGGAGGAAAACAAATGGGAGTGTGGGGCCACTGCTCAGCAACTCAGGACAGCTGGTTACTGGTGCTCAGGAGAAAACTGAACTCCTGAATGACTACTTTACTTCGGTCTTTCACCTGGCCAAGGGCAAAATCAAGCCAGAATGGGTACAGAATGAGCAGGGTAGGAATGATTGCCTTCCTACTATTACCGTAGAACTGGTGTGTGATCATTTGAAAAAATTACCTATATGTCAGCAGGACCAGATGAACTTCATCTGAGGGTGCTGAAGAAGCTGGCTGAAGTCATCACGGGACTGCTGGCAAAACTTTTTCAAAACTCATGGCGCTCTGGAGAGGTCCCTGAGGACTGGAAGAGGGCCGATGTTGTGCCCCTCTTCAAGGAAGGGAGAATCTAACTTCTATCAGCCTAACTTCTATCCCAGGGAAGATCCTGGAGAAATTCATCAAGGAGTCTCTATGCAATAGGCTTGCAAAAGGTAGGATTCTGAATGACAGCCAGCATGGCTTTGTCATGGGCAGGTCTTGTCTTACCAACCTCATCCTTTTATGATCAGGTAACTCATCACCTGGATAAGGGAGAGGAGGTTGACATTGTATACCTTGACTTCCAAAAGGCCTTTGATCTAGTATCCCACAATATTTTTGAGAGAAAATTGGAGGACCATGGGCTTAACTGTGAGAAAGGTGGGTAGGGAGCTGGTTCTGGGGTAGGACCCAGAGTTCTAATGAATGGATCTGTGTCATCTTGGTGGGAAGTGGCCAGTGGTGTCCCTCAGGGGTCTGTGCTTAGTCCAGTGCTTTTCAACATCTTATCAATGATTTGGATGTGGGGGTGAAGAGATCACTGGCCAAGTTTACAGATATCACCAAGTTATGAGGAAGCGTGGTCACGCTTGAAGATAGGCTGCAGATACAGGCAGACCTAGACAGGCTAGCAAGTTGGGCAGATCGGAATCGAATGAAGTTCAATGTTGAGAAATGTAAAGTGCTCCACTTGGGGACAAAAAAACTCTTACACACCTACAGGCTTGGCAATGCCAAACTGACCAGCACTGCAAATGAAAGGGACCTGGGGGTAATAATAGACCACAGTATGAACATGAGGTGGTAGTGTGACTCTGTAGCCAACAGGGCAAATATTACCCTGGCCTGCATCAACCAATGCATCTCCAGCAAAACTAGGGAAGTGATTCTTCCACTCTACATGGCATTGGTGAGACCGCAGCTGGAGTACTGCATCCAGTTCTGGGTGCTGCACTTCAACAAGGAATGTGGAAAAGCTCGAGAGAAGGGCCACCCATATGATCAGAAACTTGCACGGCAAGCCATATAAGGAAAGGTTGAGGGGCCTGGGACTCTTCAGCCTGAAAAAGAGAAGGCTGAGAGGGGACTTGGTAGCAGCTTACCGCTACATCATGGGCATACAGGGCTTGGTGAACAATTGTTCATACGGACTAAGTGGTCAAGGTTATCCACCCCACCCTTGTTTTTATTGTAGTTATGGCTTTCTTTGCTCTCCCCACTGACAGGTCAGTGCAGGCTTGACAGCAACAGCACAACTTTGGACTTCTTTGGAACATAAGAAACTAGGGTAAGTTCCCCATCAAAAGCAAAAATGGATGAAAAAGTTTCCCTTTTTCAATTTGCTTGTTTTTCGGTTGGGATATTTGCCTTGTTTTTTTGAATTGTACCCACATAGGTCAAGTCCTGCTGCAACAGTCTTTCTGCCAGGTCAGTACTTGTGAAGAAATTGTCACCCACAATATGCCTTCCCATCTTTTACCAGGGATGAACCAGTTGTTCAATGACCTAGGTACCAAGATTATCTTGGCATAGAGTTTCTGGTTGTTTGCCCAGGTAGATGTCTCCAGACAGGGAGAATGATGTTGTTACATCACAGCACCACCAAATTTTCAAGCCATATTTGGCAGGCTTGCTGGGCATATATTGTCTGAAGGGACAGCGACCCCCTGAATGCAATAAGCTGCTCATCAACCATCAGGTGTATTCCTGGAATATACTATTTCCTGAGCTGCTTCACAAATTGTGTCCAAATATCTCTAAAGGTAGCAAGCTTATCCACAGCTCTCCTTTCCTCATGTGTCAGTTTGTTGTCAAATCTCAGATAGTTGGTGATTTGATGGAATTGTTTTAAACTGATGGTGGCACGGAAGCAAGTTCACCAGGTGCGTTACTCCCGCAACTCCTCCAGTGCCTTGTTACCACTGTGGTATAGACCACTCGGCGGTAGCAGGCCAATGTAGACTTTCTTCTCTGTTTCATCCAGCTTTTTCCACTCTTTTCTATTTTCAGGATGGTTATCATTCCACTCCCTGAATCTTCTTGATGCCCCTCTGTTTGTTTCTCTTATGATAACAGTCAGGATATCTTGTGAGAGAAATGGGTGGAATGTTTCTACCACTGTCTTTATTACTTTCTCTTGTTGGCCCAGCACTTTGATGGTCTATGTCCTTGGCTGTTCTCTAATGTATTAGCTGTGGACTTTTTTCTCACACTGCCATTCCTTCATCTAAAGGTGTCATCATCTGCAATGTTATCTGGGGGTGGTGGCAGTGGTTTTGCTCCACATCCTGCTGTAGCTCTCCTTAGTCTTCCACAGTAGCTCTGGGCTGGTCCTCTTCCCTTTCCCACTGGAAATGTTGGCATCACTTTTGCTTGTGGCACCACCTTCTCCTCATCTGAGCTGGATGAAGCTTCCATAGACACATGGTATTCTTGCTCTGAACAATCTCCCATGTCTGGAACAAAGTCAGCATCTTCACTGCCTTGGGATAAGATTTCATCAGTGGATGTGTTGCTGTCATCCCCAGTTAACTATGCATGAAAGGCTTCAACACTGAATATGCGCTGCTTTTTTATCCTGGACTGCAGAAAAAAGAAATAAACTGATTACTTCTGAATGCATATAAATAACAATCAAAGACAAACCTGTTCACCTATGCTGTCACAGAAGGAATTCTGCCCTGCCCTATGGTAGCACTCTCCTCCTGGGCACAGAAGCCAGAGACCAGCATCCACTCTTTGCCGGC